>NC_064818.1:15755906-15829673 GCF_023721935.1 Panthera uncia | reverse complement strand
ATATATAAAAATATATATAAAAATATATATAATATATATAAACAGATATATATATCTGTTCTATATATATACATATATACATATATTTTCATATATATAATGAAAATGTGGATTTATATAACATTTTACTCCAAGGCTGACCTAGATTAACAGAGAAGAGCTCCCCTCCCCTCTCCTCTCTCCCCTTTCCCACCTCCCCTTCCCTTCTCTCACCAGTCCATCTCTCCCCCCCCAACCTCTCCAACCGTAGGAAGACACCTTACGATAAAAGGACTCTAGGAAACTTGTTTTCCCATTTTAGAACCACAACAGGGGTCTTTGGAGCTTTTTCTGGCCAGGTACCCAGGTGTTCTGAATATTAAAAGGAAGCAAAAGCCTGGTGAGGCTGGGGGAACATGTCATTTCATGTTCACGGCTCACATTTGACATTAGAGGTCCCCCCCTCCCTGGGACTTTGCTACCACGTCCCCCGCCCCCAGGTAGGCCTGCCTGTCCTATCTGTAGGCCCTTGGTCTTCCCAGAGAGCAGACACTTGCTGACAACACATGCTACAGTCACCGCCTTCTGCTTGGGAAATTGATACTTGATCCTATATTTGAATTGAATAACCTTCTGAGAAGGAAGGCTATTGTCAGTCTCTGGAATCCTGCTGGCCTCGTAAATTAGGCTCTAAATTAGGCTATAGATGATCTCAACTCCTTTGTTAGCTGAAACACTGCAGGTGGAATCCTCCCCAAAGCCTGGCCACCAGCCCTGTTGGTAGAGTGACTGAAAACTCGCTGCCTGTTGCAGTTGGCCGGCTGGAAAGAAAATTCTGGTGTGGAGGGAAGTGGCGTGCAAGCAAGCGAATGGGAGCCCCGAGCTGAAGAAACAGGGGGCTCAGGGTCCTAGGCTTTGAAGGTAGGGTTGGCTGCCCACGGTGGGCTCCCAGGAGCTCAGTGCCAGGACAGGCAGGGGTCAAGCCAGGTGTGTGAGGGGGGTCAGGCTGGGACATGGGCCTTCCCTGGAGCTCAGGGCTGGTTCAGCAAATTCCACCTGTTGCGGAGTCTGTCTCCCTGCCTCCCTTCCTTTGTTGCTGTGCTCATCTGTTCTTCCAGACTCTCTGGGGGATGACTTTCCCAGATATAGGATTATTCTTCCTCCATAAGATTATAAAGCACCTACCGGGGGGGTGGGGCACAAGATTGTAAGCACCTCCCAGTCTGACTGTGGGAAAACAGCTCTGTTTGCCTAGAAGTAGGAGCTTCAGAGCCAAGGAAGAATAGTGTAGAGCCTTACCATGGAATGATACTTAAAGTTTCTGGTGAGGAGGAGGCCCAGACTGTACCCCAGGGAGCAGAACTACAGTGGCTCCTTCTCTGAGCTCTGGGGCCCACCCCCAGCTCCCCACCACCCATTGAAATTCTGAGGGTTTCCCACAGGTTTTTTGGGGTTTTTTTTGCTGCTATCATGGTAGGGGTGGGGGAGACAGAGGGTATTTTAAAGCTTTGCTAAACTTTCAGTGATGTCTTCGTGTCCTGCGCCAGGCCTCATCCAATTTACCGCTTTTCTGGGTTTACATTCACATCGAAGGGTGGTCGGTCACCCTTTGAATTCGTGAGTGGCAGATGTGTTAAGATGGGTAGATATTTTCTAGAAAGGGCAAGACTAATGAGCTGTTGCCAAGAATTGGGGGAAGAGAATGATTTACAAAGCGCAACAGAGAGGAATTTGGGTGTGTGTGTAACAGAACCATTCTGTCCCTTGATTGTGGTGGTAGTTACCTGACCGTGTACCTATGTCTGTAACTTGACAACAGAGTGAATTTTATCGTCTATAACTTTACAAGGGTGACCAAAGTTTTAAAAATAACATCCGCCTGTTTAAGAGCGAGGCTATAGGTATTGGGATCGGGGCACCCGGCTCGGGGCTCTCGTTAAGACAGTAGAGCGAGGCAGACAGCCTGAGCCTCAGAGTCTCTGCTCTGATTGAGTTAGACCATCCACAGGCTGCATTTACACTAAACACCCTGCCCCTCCCCCCCCCCAAAAGAGGACAATAAAAACTATCTTGTGAGGTTGTAAGGATTTCAATAAAATAATGCATCTAGCATTGAGGAGAGGCTTAAAAAAATGGGTTTGTTGTTTTGGGGGGGGTGTTATCTCTCCTTTTTGGCAACCACAAGTTTCCCTAAGACCTTTTAAAAATGATATACCTGGCTTTCTTTTTTTTTTTTTTTTTTAATTTTTTTAAACGTTTTTTATTTATTTTTGGGACAGAGAGAGACAGAGCATGAACGGGGGACGGGCAGAGAGAGAGGGAGACACAGAATCGGAAACAGGCTCCAGGCTCGGAGCCATCAGCCCAGAGCCTGACGCGGGGCTCGAACTCACGGACCGCGAGATCGTGACCTGGCTGAAGTCGGACGCTTAACCGACTGCGCCACCCAGGCGCCCCATTGGCTTTCTTTATCAAGAAGCAGAAGCAGGCAACGAATTAGTGGGAGATAATCCAAGAAAGGAAAAGTTTAATAAAGGAAGAATCTTGTTTGTATTTAGATGGGATTTTAGATAGCAGCAGGCTCGTTAGGAAGGTGTTCCCGTTTTCCCGCCTGGGTTTTCCAGGGAACCAGTGAAGTCTGGGTACTTGTGGGCTTACCCAGTGGCTAAAGCGTGTACTCGCTTTGCAGCTGGGAGTTGGTTTTGCTCTGGAACTCCCTGCTGGGGCTGGCCATCCCGCACAGGGTTTCTGTACTGAAGCATGACCGCCTGAAGGCAGTCAGTTTCTTTATAACCCAAATCCTCCATGAAAAATTGCTGGCTTCTTAGGGAGGCCCACCGGGGCACGGATTCTCAGAGCCTTCACCGTGTGCTTCAAGTGGCCCACGTGGGTACGTGCATTTCCGCTGTACGTTGTTGTAACGAGTGGGAGTGTTTCTCGTTAATTAAAGCTTTCACCCCGTGTGCATCTCCGTACGGGTTCCCCCATTTTACAGCTGGGCCCATTAAGGCAAAGTCATTTGCTTGGGGCTTCGCTGCAGAGGAATTCGGCCACAGGGCCAAGGGCCAATTTTAGCATGCACTTCCTCCGATTGGAAGAACACTTCTTTTTCTGTTTCATTACTGCTGGCCCGCAAGCCTTTCCGCGACTCTGGAAACAATCAGCTGCTGTTGGCCCCGGTTTACAGACGGTGCAGAAATTGCACCGGGGCCAGACAGGAGCTGGGGAAATCAGTGAGCCAGCTTCCTCCACTGTGAAGTCGCTCTTTTGTACTCGCTGTTCTGGCCATAATACCTGCGTAATTCTCTCCTTCCTGTCTGCAGACTGTCCTGCTGGGGTGCTTTCTGGTTTTACTACAAAGTGGGCTCCCCTCCCGCGGAGTTCCCTGGACAGTATCACTCTCCCCTAACCCCAGCTGCTTCCTTTCCAAGCCAGTAAGCTGCCACCAAAGAGGCTTAAAAAGGCCAACAAAGGACCAGAGCTTTCTCCCGCAGTATTGGAATAGCCAGCGTGCTGTCCGTGACGAAAGAAATTCGCAATAAGACACAGCCAGACGGTGTAGCTTTTATTATAGGACACAGGTCTCTCAAACCACCTCCTAGTTCCTCTTCTCGTGGCCCGTCTTGCAGAAACCGCAACAATAATGCATCGCTGACACTTTCCAGTTTGGGTTTCCCTGGAGATGGACAGAGCACTTGCAAAACAGTCGTCAGCCTCCTCTTTTTTCTCTCTCAAACATGACTGAATTTTCCCAAGGTTTGGAACCTTGGCGTATGTAGAGACAAGAAGTCTCCTTCACGTGAATGTTTCATTGCTCTACATAGTGTTTGTTTAAATCGTGTAATTAGAATTTCAGGTACAGCTGGCATACCTAGAATTAGAACCAAACACAGCTCATCCGATAGGAGCAGGAGCTCGCAGGCTCCCCGGGGCCCTGCCCTGGCCCCCGCCCTGGCCCCGGCCTTGGCCCCCGAGTTGTTGAGAGGCCGCAGAGCCGCAGGGCAAGCTGGGGGGGGGGGCGGGGAGCAGGGGCTTCCACTGTCATCATTTAGCGGCTCCTGCTGCTTCTCTCAGTTAATTAATGTTGTCAGCAACTCAGCCTCCTTCACCTGCCCAAGGAAAGGAAGTGGGCTCTTCTGATCAGCCTGCTTTGCCTCCTTTTTTTAAAACCACAGAACCACGTTTCTGTGCTCCAGGGCCTAACTGTGGCATTTCTTTCACTAATTAAAAGTAGGTCAGTGCTTCTGAGGAAACCAGCCTTGGGGGGCTCTTGGAGACTCTTTCACCTTGGAAATTCCTTGTCATTCCCTGACTAACGAAGGCTGAGGGATCGATAGAAAATTGTCACCTCCTAGATGGCAAGGACTAACGGCATTTGTAATGCTGGAGGCTTATCTGAGGACTGTGCGGTGGTTTCTTTGGAGTTGCTGAGAGATTTTTAAAATGCAGGGTTGCACATTTCTGCAAAATGAATTCACCCTCTGCCCCTCTTGTCATGCCTAGGCTCTGTCTGATTCTCTCACCTCTCCGGGGCCGGAGCTGCTAAAATCAGGAACTTCCTGTACCCCACAAGCTGGCTGTCACAACTTCCCTCCCCTTTGAGCCTGAGCAGGTGGGAGACCTGGGTCTGCATAGAGCGGAAGACGAGCTCTCCTCCTACTGGGTGACATCCAGAACCAGAATTAAACATTGGCATTTGTTTATTTATTAATTTTTTTAATGTTTATTTATTTTGGGGAGAGAGAAAGAGAGAGACAGAGACAGAGTGCAAGGTGGAGAGAGGCAGAGAGAGAGAGAGAGGGAGATACAGAATCCAAAGCAGGTTCCAGGCTCTGAGCTGTCAGCCCAGAGCCCGATGTAGGGCTCGAACTCAGGAACGGTGGGATAATGATCTGAGCCGAAGTCGGATGCTTAACGGACTGAGCCACCCAGGCCACTTAGTTTATTTTATTTTATTATTTTATTTTATTAATTAATTTAAAGAGAAATAGAGCAGGGAAGGGGCAGAGAAAGAGGGAGACAGAGAATCCCAAGCAGGCTCTGCGCTGTTAGCGCAAAGCCCAGCGTGGGGCTTGAACTCACAAACCATGAAATCCTGACCTGAGCTGAAATCAAGAGAGGCTTAATTGACCGAGCCACCCTGAAGCCCCCATTGGCACTTAAAAACAGTAATTCTGGTAGTTTCATATTTGCATCGTTTACAAAAAATATTCAGAGAGGCGGGGATACTTACCACTATACTAACGAGGAAAAAAATATTTAGAAATGCAAAAATTTTTAATCTGAAATGAACGCAGGTGAAAGTTGTCATTTGATTCTGTTCTCATAATTCCTCTTTATCAGTATTGGCAAGAGGCAGTTTGCAGAGCACATTCTCCTCATGTGGAATCCCTCCAACTGTGTTCTGTTTTCATTTTCTTATACAAAAGGGGTTTAGGATTTCACATCACTACCCCCCAAGTCTGAATGCTTATGTTGCATAGAAATTATCTAAGTACTTGCTGATGGCATGACTATTATTTACAAACAGATTTTTCCTCGAAGTTTCTGGTAGAGTCTGGCCTTATTGGACTTTGATGTTCAACGGATGTATGCTAAAAGGAAAACAGTGTAAATTCTCTTGAGTGATCATGTGATATAAAATATAGCCTTTCAAACGTTGTCCTTCCTGTAATCTGGAAACCGTAGGCTAATTAACATATGCAAATTAACAGCCCATTCTTTCTTTTACTGAAACAACTTTTGTTGTTGTTCTGTTAAATGGTCCTATTTAGAACCTGTTTCTCGGCACCTTCTCTGTGATAAGTGTGCAGATACGTGAAGACAATTTATTGCTCAGTTTGACCGAAAGACATCTAAATATTTCAAATGCTTTCCTTACCACTCACAACATCTGGATGCTTTTAAAAGAAATACCCACTTACTCCGGGTGTAGCCATATAACTTGGGTATTTGGATGAATACTTGTATTACATGGAGTAGTAAAGATATGCCTTCAATTTCTTAATTTGTGCCTCTCTGCTTGCTGGCATTAATGACTGTAGAATGGTTCATGTGTAAAGACAAATACTCATGGAGTCTATTTCAAATAGATGTACAAGATATTATTTGTAGTACGGACAGGAGTTTTTCTTAGGTAAATATTCTTTATGTGGACAATAAAAAGAAAAGAAAAAGAAAACCATATAGCATTCCTGGAATGTATTTGCCAAGCAAATATTTTGGAAAACAGCCCAAAGGAACATATTTAAGGCTGTGATTTTAATACCGAGCTAAGGAAATGCTTTAATGCATCAGCTAAGCTCACGGATGGTGGTAATCACATCTGGTTTACCTCAAGCTATAGAAGAGGGAATGAATCTTAACAGCAGAACAAACATCATGAGGCTCAAGTCACATTTTTTTTTTTTTTTTGCAGGTATGTATATGTGCAGTGCGGGGTTAAGTTTTTTTTTTTTAAACTTAACTACTGCCGTGGCTCAAGTGATCCATTAATGCAAGTGGCTTGCCAATCATAAGGGAATATTGCTCTGTCACCTGTCCTTTATTATGTAGCCTGTGGGTTTTAGTGCAGGAAGTAAACACGTTTATGGATATGCAACAACTGCTGATGCCTTAGCACGTGGCCAAGGAAAACAGGGGTCTAAGTCAGCTGTTGAGTTACAGCAAAGAGTAGGGTATCCAAGGTAGGGACTTCTTGCCTTCACTGACCCCATTCCCTAGCAAGGAGGGGGGAGGGTATTTGATGACTTTGAAGGGTAGCACCCAACTCAGTGCATTTCCCACATGACATGTAGACCTAAAAGGTCCTTGTTGATTTTATCAGGTGAATTTTGAAATCATAGCAATAATTCTTACTTTGGTTATAAGGTTTTCCCATTTCAGACATCACACTGCCTCTCCCTTTGGAAGTACTTCTGACATCATTAAAAAAAAAAATCAACAGTTTAAACTTCTCGGTCCACTGACTCAACGCAAGGTGTAGCCCATCTGCTGAGATTTGTGGCGGATCACCAGTGATGGACAACATTTCTGGAAATGTGTGCTCTGTTAGGGGCGGGAGCCTTTCATAAATAAAGTTGGCAGCTACGGCGTTATCTGCCTAACTAGCAAAGTAAAGTACACGGCTTCCTGTTCACACGCATTTTCTACTCAGAATGAAAATAATCGATATGATTTCCTTACCGCTCTAGGTGCAGCCTGAGGAGATATTGTTACCAGATACTTACCAGATACTTGTTCATTTCGAAACAATTACTATTACGTAATATATTCCCTATCCTTTGCGTCTGGGCTCTAGTTTTAAAACGAAAATGTTAAATGTTGGTATGTTCGAAATGTCTTAGGCAAGGATTGGGAAATACGGCTAAGTAAAAAAGTTCTCGGAGCCCCGGGCCACGGAGTGTGTGACTGGTTTTCACCAGAGTGTGAGATGTTGGCATCTGTTCAGACTAGCACCTGAATGCAGTTTGGGATCTGAGGGTGAACTTTTGTCAATCAATGTTGTAGAAAGTCATTTTGATGGGAAAATCCTGCCCGGCAAAGGAAATCCTCTTTTCTGTTTTAAATCACGCTTCCCGGGTTTGGTGAGTAGGATAGCTATTTGGCATCATCGCTGATTCAACACAGCTGAACATTTCTGCCCACACATTCAAGTCTATAGGTTTTGGTCATGAGGTGAGTTAGGCAAATTATATCTGAAATGCCGCCCGGCCGAGTTGGTGCTCCCGAATCGCACCCATGTGGGACAGAAGGGGAGATGTACGGCTTGTTTTCTGAGGCACCTGCAAGATGCATTTGTATACAAGGGACTCACCAGTGACCCTGGAAAGCAGGGATGGATCCCAGGCAAGCCTGTTCCTGTCTGCACTGAGGGAAAGGGACTGCGTTCAGAGAGGTGTCCTCACGGGCCTCCCGCCTGGCTCTTCGCACTCTGGCGAGAGGATGCCACGGGCATTGCAATGAGAAACAGCCTAGCTTCCTCTAGACGTGGTGTAAAGAAGGATCCCCATTTGTTTCTTCCACAAATATTTACTGAGCACCTCTGGAGTGCTAGGCAGGGCATTAGTCACTGGGTTCAGGGATGGCAAGACACCCTGTGCTACCTTCTGAAGTAGCAGGAGGGTATGTACCCATTAAAAAAAGTAACATGCTTGAGTCCTAACTGGGTTGAGGTGGTATAGGAGATCGAGGGATCCAGAAGCCTTCCTAGAAGAAGTGGGGAAGAAATGGAACCTTTAGGGTTAATATATATTATATATATGAATATTGTATTATATATAATATATATCATATCATATCATATTATATTATATATAGGGGCATCTGGGTGGCTTAGTTTGTTAAGTGTCTGGCTTCAGCTCAGGTCATGATCTCGTGGTTCATGAGTTTGAGCCCCGCGTTGGGCTCTGTGCTGACAGCTGGGAGCCTAGAGCCTGCTTCAGATTCTGTGTCTCCCTCTCTCTTTGCCCTTCCCCTGCTTGCACTCTGTCTCTCTCTCTCTCAAAAATAAATAAAATATTAACATATATATATATATATTTTTTTTTTAGAGAGAATGAGTGGGGGAGAGGCAGAGAGAGGGAGACAGAGGATCTGAAGTAGGCTGCACACTAACAGCACAGAGCCCGCTTCAGGGCTCGATTTCACAAGCTGCAAGATCATGACATGAGCCAAAGTCGGACACTCAACTGACTGAACCATTCAGGTGCCCCTACAGGGTTTGTTGGGTTTTTTTAATGTTTTTATTTATTTTTGAGACAGAGAGAGACAGAGTATGAGCAGGGGAGGGGCAGAGAGAGGGAGACACAGAATCTGAAGCAGGCCCCAGGCTCTGAGCCATCAGCACAGAGCCTGATGCGGGGCTCAAACTCATAGACTGTGAGATCATGACCTGAGCTGAAGTTGGACACTTAACCGACTGAGCCACCCAGGCGCCCCTTTTTTTTTTCTTAATGTCTTTATTTTTATTTAAGAGAGAGAGAGCGTGAGAGCAAGGGTAGAGGTCCAGAGAGAGAGAGAAAGAGAGAAGGAGAGAGAGAGAGAGAGAGAGAGAGAGAGAGAGAGAGAATCCCAAGCAGGCTCCACTCTCAATGCAGAGTGTGACATGAGGCTTGATCCCACAACCCTGGGATTGTGACCTGAGCTGAAATCCAGAGTCAGACGCTTAACTGACTGAGCCACCCAGGCACCCTGAATCTGCAGGGGGTTGAAGACAGAGATGGTATTAGCCAGGCAGAGAAGGGGAAATGCTGAACAGTGTGGCCATTTACCTGGTGATGTTTCTTTCATTCTGACCCATAGGGAAAAATCCTCCTAGGGCTAAGTGAGGGGATAGAGGTACAGAAAGGAAAAAAAAAAGCCATACTTTGGATTGCTGAAAAGATGGCCTGATGGGGCAAATTACTGGAGAGTTTTCAAAGCCAGTTGGAAATGCCAAACAACCTGTAATTCATCCATTCCGAATTGCAAATCCGACAAAATTCCATTTCAGCTAGGAACACCAGTGACTTTGTAGTGGGTGATGTGTTTATTTATCAAGGATCGGTCATGTGGGGTTTTTGGTTTTGGGTTTTTTTTTTTTTTTTTGCCACATTTAATTTAATAATGCAAATGGAAACGAATGTTACAAACCAGCCTCATGGTTTATGGGCATGTGGACAAAAGGTTCCTGGCTCACCCCTGCAGCCAGCTTGTCCTGTGGCCATTATCACCACCTCCAGCTGATACGTATCTGATTCCTGGAGGACGCACCCCCTTAATGACACAGAGCCCTCCAGGAATCAGAGCAGACTTCGCAGAGTTCTGAGGGTGGAAGAGAGGAGAGGTCACATCTTCAGGCACCGTTTACTTCTCTGATTTCTATCCATCATCATTTTGTGCCCTCCCCTCCCCCCCAACTCCCACCCTGGGCCAGCCCAACAAGAATCCCTTTCTGTGTTTCCCCTCTGCACGGCTAAGTCAGACTCTGAGGGAAGAACCTGCTAGATAGGGGAGATCTGTGTCTTAGACCGCAACCTGCCCCTTTCTCAGTGTATGACCTTCAGGCTCTTTGAGATGCTTTCCGTGTGTACAAAAGGAAGAATTGAACTAGATGATTTCTAAGTCCCCCCCTGCCAGCTCCAATTCTCTCTGCTCCTAGGTATCAAGATCCTCCGGGAAGGGCTCATGACATCCTTAGTGGCCCTGACTGAGGTGGCCCTTTATAAATGCTTGCATTTGATGTCCTGGAAAACAAGGTGGGTGTTCAGATGAGGGGTTTCATTGTCACACAGTTCTATCCCAAGCTGTCGACTCCCGAACAGTATGGCTGACTTACAGTTCCCCTTTAACAGAAATGCCAGAGATTTCTGTTACAGATTTCATGGAAGAACAACTTCTTTGAAAGACAAACAAGCAAACAAAACCCCGTTAATAGCTCCTGTTTCCTTTGCTTGTCTTAACTCTCCATCGGGGTGTAGACAAATAAAGCGGATAAAATCGGAAACCGGGGTATGGTTGACGGCAAAGCCCCCCCTGCTCTCCTGCCACGTCATCTCTGCGGCGTAAAGCCTTAAAACCCACTGGCTTAAAAGAACACACTCAGGAAAGGCGTTCTCAAGGCAAGAGAGAAAGCATGCTTGATGCTTCCCGTAGAGGCTGCCGTCTTGTGTGACTGTAGAATGCGCACACTCACGTTCTGAGGAGGACATAGCCATTCCATGCAGAGAGTGTGCCCCCCGGGGTGAATGTGAGACACCAAGGCAGAAATCCACTGGCCTGTTCCTTCTACCTCTTGTGCTGGAAGCCCCTTCCTGTGCGGAGACGTCTGCTACAGGAAGAGTCAATTCTCCCAAAGGCAGAAGGGAGTGAGGCCCTGTTGGTGTTATCGCAAGCAGATATGTTGCTGAGGATGTGTGCCTGCGCTGGTTCGTAGCCCTGCCTGCACATCTGACTGGGAGCCAGGGATCTGGGGACCAGGCACCGGTGGTAGTGGTGGCTCATCAAGATCTCCTTCTTGAACATCTCAGCTCATTGCTGCAGTTCTGAGCACGGCTGGGACCTCCCCACCTGGGCCCGGCGTGGGCATTAGCATGTGGTTCTGTTTCAAGAGCTAGTCAGTGTTGGGTGGGGCTCTTTAGCTGGGACCGGTGGGAGTGTACTTCCGGCTGGCATTCTTCAACAGTCCCCCCCACCCACGCGGGATCCTGTGCGGTAAAACCTGCATAGCCTGCTGTGCTGGCTACGACAGCTGCATAACAGATCACCCCAACTTAGTGATTTAGAACAACCGTTTGCTGTACGCATAGGTCTGTGGGTCAGCAATTTGGATGGGGCCTCTTGGGGAGGGCCATCTCTGCCCCACACTGTTTGAGCGTTAGCTGGATGACTGGATCGTGGAGCTTGGAATCATTTGAAGACTTACTCCCACCCACGTCTGGCTGATGGGGCGAATTAGTGGAGAGTTTTCAAAGCCACTTTGAAATGCCAAACAACCTGTAATTCATCCATTCCGAATCGCAAATCCTACAAAATTCCATTACAGCTAGGAACACCAGTGACTTTGTAGCGGGTGCTGTGTTTATTATCAAGTCATATGGTCATGCGAGGTTTTCATTTTTTGGCTTTTTTTTTTTTTTTGCCACATTTAATTAAAAAAAATTTTTTTTTTCTTAACGTTTTATTTTACTTTTGAGACAGAGAGAGACAGAGCATGAACGGGGGAGGGGCAGAGAGAGAGGGAGACACAGAATCGGAGGCAGGCTCCAGGCTCCGAGCTGTTAGCACAGAGCACGACTCAGGGCTCGAACTCACGGACTGTGAGGTCATGACCTGAGCTAAGTTGGACGCATAATCGACTGAGCCACCCAGGCGCCCCTTGCCACATTTAATTTAAAAATAAAAATGGAAGCAAACGTTACAAAGTTCAAGCCAAGAGGAGCCTAGTGCATGAAGAGCACTGGGAGTCTCAACCAGACACCCACACATGGCTTGACCACGGACCCTGGGCTTCCTCACTGCATGGAGACCGCGTTCCAGGGCATGTGATCTGAGAAAACATCATCTATTATGAGCTGGCTTTGGATGTCAGGACAGTCACCTTTGCCATATTCTGTCCATTGAAAGATTCTCAGCGGCCCAGCCAGGCCCAAGGTGGAGTTGGGGAGGGAATAGTAAACTGTCTCTTGACAATAAAGAGGCAAGGTTCTGGAAAGCTGTATTGCTGTGGCCACACAGGCGCTCTGCTCTACCTGGGCATAGCATGGAAAATACAAGGAAGTTCTGACCAGTCCCTCGAGTTTAAGGTTAACAGGCAGGACCTCTGCAGCTGTGCTCAGCTTGTATTAATGGCTCTGGTCCCACTTTAGCCTCTACAGACAACTAGGATTCCTCTGGAGAGAGCAGAATTTTTCACCAGCTTGGTAGAAATATGTAAATCTGCCCTTCATCGGCTGTCACTGCTCGAGTGGGGTCTTAACCTAGATTCCCAAGGTTCCAAGTGAGAGCATGAGAGTAGAGCCATAAACCCCTCAAATAACATGCATCTGAGGCCACACGCAGGACCAGGAGTTCAGGAGCAGAGTTGGCCGGGCCACCGAGTAGTGGTTTGTTCAGGAACCTTGTAGAGATTCTGTAACTTAGGGAAACAGCCAGTGTCAGGATGCCAGGCAGATCTTCTGTTAGTGGTCATAGAACCTTGAGCTCTTTGAATCTGATTATTTTTGCCTCTTTGTGTCCTTTTATTTAATATGTAGAGATATTTATTTATTTATTTACACATTTATTTGTTTATTTATTTATTTATTTATTTATTCATTCATTCATTCATTGCCTGAGCAGGGGAGGGACAGAGAGAGGGAGAGAGAGAATCCCAAACAGCTCCAGGCTGACAGCGGGGCTCAATCTCACGAACTGTGAGATCAAGACCTGAGCCAAAATCCAGAGTCGTATGCTTAACTGACTGAGCCACCCAGGCGCCCCTCTTTGTGTCTTTTTAATCTGTAAAATTGTTCTATAAATTTTCCTTCCATGTATTCCTTCCATACTTTTCCATTATGGTTTGAACTAGCATTCTTGGTAACGTTTTTCTTTCTTCTATTTTAGAGATACGTAAAATACAACAAAGTACAGAGAAGAAAATAAAAACCTTCTATAACACCACCCCTTGAAATAATAGTTGTTAACATTTTCATGCTTTATCTATTATGTATTGCCTCATCATTAAATATTTTGTTAATAGCTAAATATGAATCGAATATACCAGAATTTATTTTAACCATCTTTTATTGTTCAGCATTTATTTCCTCTTTCCCATACTTCTCATGCAATTACTTTTGCATTATTGAAATGCATTTTTCTTTAACATATATGATAACATTTTCCACACTTATTTAAAAGGCTTAATAAAAAGTATTTAAATCTAAATAAAAGTTTTTCCATTGTGATCGATTCTAGGAAACAGAATTATTAGATTAGAGACAATGAACAATTTAAAGTGTTTGTTATATGTCTGAATTTGGTTTCCCAAATGCACACAATCACTATCAGTCTGTACATAATTTTAAAAGACAAACAGGTGGGAGTTGCCTGTTTGTGGGGGATGTGGGATGTCAAGCCAGGTTTTAAAGGAATTTAATTCAGCTTTGATTTATATTTATTTCAGCCTGAAGATGAGGATTTTTTTTTTAATTTTGTTAAATCTTTATTTATTTTTGAGAGAGAGATGGAGTGTGAGCAGGGGAGAAGCAGAGAGAGAGGGAGACACAGAATCTGAAGCAGGCCCCAGGCTCTCAGCTGTCAGCACAGAGCCCGACGTGGGGCTCGAACTCATGAACCGCAAGACCATGACCTGAGCCAAAGTCGGACGCTCAGCTGACCAGGTGGCCCTGAGCCTGAAGATGAGGATTAAGTCATTTGGCTGCATCTTAGGTACTTTCTGTTCCTCGGGTCCATGTTCCGAGCCTATACTTTTCCCTCTCTTCAAGTGTATTTTCAGTCGTATATATTTTCCCCCAAAACACTATGCTTTTCTGGGGCACCTGGATGGCGCAGTTGGTTAAGCATCCGACTTCAGCTCAGGCCATGACCTCATGGTTGGTGAGCTCGAGCCCCGTGTCTGCTCTGTGCTGACAGCATGGAGCCTGCTTCACATTCCGTGTCTCCCTCTCCTTGCCCCTCCCCTGTTCACACTCTGTGTGCGTGTCTCTCTCTCTCTGTCTCAAGAATAAAGATTAAAAACAAAAGCGCTATGCTTTTCTCCGCATAGGACTTGTGGTTTCACCTCTGTCCATCGTTTTCCTCCAGATGCTCTTTTTCATCATGTCTCCTTTATTTCATGCATGACTGTGGTGTCGCTCAGTGCCCAAGGCCTCTGCTTCCGTGCAATTTGTCTGCCTTGTAATTCTGCATCTTTGAATGATAATGTTATTACTTTTAGGATCAGTAAAATATGGACGTATATGTGATTGTTACATATTTGCTGTCTTCCCGTCATCCCAGCTGTGGTCAATTACGGGCAGACCTTCATGCACGCTTCACGTGCCTTTTTGTCTAATTGTGTCCATTTGTCCTTGAAAATTGTATGAGGTTGTCACTAGATTTTTTTTCCCTTCTGTATATACATTTACTTGCAGTATAGAGGACTTCTCCAATATTTGCAATAGTTATTTGTCGTTCCCCTTAGCCCTGTTCTATTCTAAGATAGTTGACCAATTGGGATATAAACTCAAAAGCATTGTGGAGTTAATATAATGAATATTAAATTACATATCTGGACTTAATGATTATTCATGGACTCCAATTATAATATTACATAACTCAGGATCTCTAAGGCCTTTTTAACAGTAAATATCACCACACCTGGGCATTTTGTTGTTGTTGTTGGGTATTAATTGTAGCTTTGGTCGTAACCCTGCAGTTTAATCTAAATATATATCTTAATTCTTTTCCTTGTGCAAAATTCTTTTTTAGTATACTTTTTAAGACTTTCACTCTGGGTTGGGAAAATATGACTTTTACATTTGGTTAGATTTTAATTCTGAGTCTACTTTTTGCTGCTTATTTATCTATTTATTTATGTATTGTTATTAGTTTTTTGTGTTTTTTTTTACTGAAATATAATTGACATAGAACAGGGTGTAAGTGTAAGGTATGCAACATGTTGCCTTGGGATGTTTATGTATCACAATATGATCATCACCCTAGCTTTACCTAACGCTTCTATCACGTCACATAATTATCATTTCTTGGTTGTGGTGAGAATGTTTAACATCTAGTCTGTTAGCATTGTTGAAGTTTATAGTATAGTATTGTTGACTGTAATCACCGTACCGTGCATTAGATCTGTAGGACTTATTCATCTTCTAGAGACACGTTTGCCCCTTTGAACAACATCTCCCACCCCCACCCTCCAGGCCCTGCTAACCACTATTCGACGCTCTGTTTCTACTAAGTTGCCTTTTCGGATTCCACAAAGAAGTGATATCATGCAATATTTGTCTTTTTCTGTCTGGCCTCTCTCACTAAGCATAATGCTGCTTTTTTCCCTTTTCCCTTATTCTAAGATTCCCTATTTCCTCTCTTTTTTTTTTTTTTTTTTTTGACCTTGTTCATTCTTTTCTTTTAAAACTCTGTGGGCTTCTCTAAGCCAGGTCATGTGCTTGAGGGTCTGGGATGAGTGGATAGCCCATGTCTGTGAGAACCTAACGCGGATCAGAATGGCAGGCGGAATGGTGTGCCAGAAGGCAACGGGGCCATCCAGTCCGCCAAAATGTGGCTGTGTGTAAGGGTATGAGGGGACACGACTGGGGTGGGCCTAGTGGCAGGTTGTGAGAAGGGAGAGTGTGGCCTCTGCTCTGTGGTGGTTTTGTGGTGGCAAGTGGGATAAAGAGGGCACTTCGGGGTTCATGTGTGGGACAGAAGTTTGAAGGGGGAGCACCGGGATGGAAGGAGCTCCAAGACTTGGATATTCATTCCCGGAACCAATGGATACCTTGTGCCCGCCATGCGTCAGAAGCTCTGGAGCCCACAGTGAGCAAGACGCCATCCACCTTGCTCTTATGGGGCTTGTGCTCGGGTAAAAGAGAGAGCAAATTAGCACCCGTGGTCGTGGCAGCAGCAGCTGCATATACAACAAACATCTAAAGTCGCCCTAATTGGGCACCTGGGTGGCTCAGTCGGTTAAAGCATCCGGCTCTTGGTTTCAGCTCAGGTCATGATCTCCCAGTTCATGAGTTCGAGCCCCCCAGCGGGCTCTGTTCTGACAGTGCACAGCCTGCTCGGGACTCCCTGTCTTCCTCTCTCTCCGCCCCTCCCCTGCTGGCTCTCTATCTCTGCCTCTCTCACAATAAATAAATAAACGTTTAAACAAATAAAAAATAAAATAGAGTCTCTTTAACTGTCTAACTTTCAGGGATTGTGACTGGTGTGTAAACAAATACCCAGTGCTCTGTTAGATCCCTATGCTCTTAAAGGAGTGGCTTCACAGGTCAACCTGGTTGTTCCTGTGGCTCACCCCAGCCTCCCTTGGATTAGAATTCCTATTATAATGTGAGTTTGCCTACGGATGCTGCTGGAAAACTCATGCTTCCCCTTTGATAATTCGACATGAGGAGTTGACATACTGGAAATAACCTTTGAAATGACCACAGAAGGGAGGTCACCTGTGGAGCTCGTCATTCGGTAACAAACTGAAATCGGCCCATGTCGTCTCAAGAATGACCTCCAGGGAAGACAGAGGTTCTGGCATGATTCTCCTGGGTTGCAAATCCGGGAGAGCTCTGTTGGGAGGTCTTTCCTCTGGGTACCACCGGGTACTACAGATGGGTTCATGGTTCCGAAAAAGTCTATAGCTTACGAGTGATCTTGCTCTTTTTCTCTGGCCAGGAGTCTTGGGTCCTTTCTGCCGAACTTGGAGAAAAATGTGAAGCCATCGACAAGAAGCTATTGTACTTGGAAGATCAGCTGCACGCGGCAATTCACAGTCATGATGAAGATCTCATTCATATCCTTTTCATCTTGCAGATGAAGCACCTGCTAGGTTCTTTTGTAAAAGCAAGTCTTAAAAAAAGACTCAGTGTTTCCATGCCCTAGCACATGGAAACAGATATTTATAGCACGGCACACCTTAGATCTCTGAGATAATCCTGTGTGCGACGTTTGCTCTCTAGCTTTTGGTAATTCAGCATTTTCGATGATTAAGCCTGACCGTTAAAAATTAGCCATGAAGTTCAGACCTACACACAAGGCCAAAACAAAATGCAGTTTTCAGCAGGTGGGAAGCTGGGTTTGTGGGGCTCAGATGGTGGTGACACGGACTGGCTCAGTTTTCTAGGGGCTTCTCTGTACCAAGAAACCCAAATCCATCTTTGGTTTTCTTTACCGTACAATCCTGCTGTTTAATGAGCAGTAGAGTGTCATAACTGACACTGGATCATTCCCTTTCAGTTTCTTCTTGCACAAGACTCCACACACTTGGTGTCCCATCCGCGGATGCCTTCACCGACACTAGCTGCCACTGAGCAAGGTGGCATGAGAACATTCTGAAGCATCGTTATGTGTCCGTATGGAGCGCTCCATCCCGGGCTGATGGGTGGACGTCGTCAGTTCTGGTTAGTTATTTTGAGGGCAAATGGAAGGGTGAGTGGATGGATGAAGGGGTATGAAGCCCCATCCTGTCAGTTTTCAATGATTCAATCAGAAGTGGGCATGTCTCTAGACAAAAACCCTTCTCCGTTCACTCATAGTTTCTATTCAGTAGTGCGACTCTAGTTACGTGTGTTTGCGGGAAATGTAGCTATAATGTGGGAAATGTAGTCTTCTCACTGCTGATTTACTTTTCAGAATTCCAGCTCTTTTTATACTTTATCTTGAGTGACTCTCTGCGTGTGTGTGTGTGTGTGTGTGTGTGTGTGTGTAAGTAGCTTTGAATGGTCAAGGACTAATCATAATCACAAATATTCAGATCCACAGTTTAACGACGGAGTCAACGCTGTTTCCTTCTTCATTATAACCTTAAATCTTAGACCTAGGTTATTAAACTTAGCAGGAAATTTCTTCAACTTAATCAGTGGTTACTTTCACGTTGCTCAAGGTAGATTTTTAAATGCAGACATTCTGTTCTTCATAACCTCCTGCCTCTTACAAAACTGGTGTTTAAGCCATTGTTAGAAAGTTGGCCAAAGAAACAGCAGAAGAATTTTTTGCATTTTTGCTTATTCCATGTTCATGGGTCACCTAAATTTGAGTACTTTAAGGGGACGTGGGCTCCAGCAAATGGACAAATGAGTCTCTGTGCCTGGGAGCAAAGCACTGCAGAGAGCCAATGTGTATAGAGGGGTGCCTGGCCCCAGCCCGGCAGGTGGGGGCTTCCCCAGTGGGGCTTACAGTGATGTCAGGTAGCAATTCTGAGGGCAGCGGGCAGGGTCTGTGTTGATCTAGAGACTTAAATTTTCTAAAATTAATAGTCGAGTTTGTTTGTAGGGAATTAGGTTTTCTCCCTAATAGGGTCAAGTGGCGGGGACAGAGGCTGGGAGGGTAAAGAGCTGTGTATAAATAAGTTGTCCTCCAGCCAATCCAAGATTCAGAGGCAGTAAGACCGTGGACAATTGATAAAGCCTTGTTATGAGTCAGCTTTCTCGTCTGCAACAGTGTGACATGTGCCCAGCAGGTTCATGAGGCTAGATTCAGGAAAAATCTTGAACTTGTTTGGACATGACAAGTGCTAGGTTTTCGGTAGAAAATGACATTCTACAAGTCCATTTGCCTCAACATTTTCAGTGTTTGTGTCAAAAGCCTCAGCCACATCCCATTTATATGTAAGACCTTTCGAGGTAGGCGTACTCCATTATTTCGTCATGATGCTTGAATGACTCCACTGGTCACTACACAGTGGCCTGTATGAAAAGTTATTTAAGTTTAAAAAAACAGCTGTAGACACCTAGGGTTCATTATTCCTACCTGAAAGTTGAGAAAACCAAGGCTTAGCGATTCCGTGACTCATCCGGGGTCATTTCTAATGAGTGGCAAGCTCCATGGTCCTCGGTCCATTTGGGAGGTAGCTCAACCTCTAAGGAAGTGGTCAGGCCTGTTCTGTGGACACAGAGATAGTCTAAAGTTTTTAAGGTATAATAAAAGTATTTCATTGACGTTAGGGTTTTTGAGAATTTTGCCGATCCTTGCGGAGATAAGCGGAGACGTAGTGGGGGGCATGTCAATCCAGGGCTGGGAAACACTGTTTTAGGTACTGAAGACACTCCCCTCCCCACCCCTCAAAGCAAATCTGTGCTACCATATGGATTTCAATCCAAACTTTCCTCTGAAGCCCAAACTTTGTTCCGTGTCACTGACTGAAAGCAAATACACAGAAGGTATCTTTGAACTCATACGACACAGCCCTTAGACTGGAGTGGAGTATGGCACCTTAAAATAGAAAGACATATTTACAAGGCTCTGCATAGGCTCCCTGCACAAACCAAAGCCCTTGTTTCAAATTAGACCTTATCTACAGGTTCAAAGAGGCTGCTGAATCCGCCAGCCAAACTCTGACTGGTTTGTGTTTCCTTTCTTGATCAAAGATACAAAGCTGAGTACAGTTGAAAGAAACAGCTTGCCACCAACAACACGGAAGAATTACACAGTGAGTGTAATGTTTTTGTTTGATTCCATTAAGCACTCTGCCAGAGCCTAGCGCGCAGGTGATATGGCGCGAACGTGATTAACGTGAGTCCACAGTGAATGTCCACGTCCAGAAGATTCCAGCCCTGGATGCTACGAATGCTCTTTTGGCGTGTGGAGGGCACTGGGCTTCCACATAAGCCCATGTGTGTGAGAAAGCATTGTTAGTAAGGTGTCAGCAGAGGGCTGGGCCACTCATCGACAGTGGGGATGCGTTTCCAAACAGATCCCCTGGGCATCCTGACTGGATATCGGGGCTGCGGGCAGCCTACTGGGAGTGTCCTGCTTTTATGAAGAAGACATTGGATTGACAGCTCCAAGAAGGGAAAGAAAATAGACCCTGTGTCTTCATCATCCTGACGGACTCACTAAATTACACGTAGCATGACCAGACGGTGACACAGACCCGTGACTGCTACTGTACCGGCAAGTGTCTGAAAAAAGTCTCCACCATTAATTGGAAGAGCCGGCATCACGGAGGTGACTCATGCCTGGTGCCTGAGGAGAGGACAGGAGGTGTGACTCCCCTGCCAGTCAAGTCGGGATTTCCAAGAGCATTAGTCTGAGTCTCTAGTGCAATTTCACAGTCCTTTGGGGTCCTAATTAGCAGTTCTGTTTTGAAAACCATTTTGAACGGTTCCTCCATGCTCAGAATGCTTTAACTGAAAATTATCCAAGTGAGGTGGATTTTTTTAAGCAGATTTCTTCCTGTTTTTTTTTTTTTTTTTTCCTCCTTCAACTTTTACAACACACTTCCAGAGGGGAAAGAAAGAGTGCATCTCAGATTGGGACACTTTTGGCATTTTTCAAAGCCCCCCAGGCAGTTCTGCCCACCTCTGAATCACAGATGAGGTGGGACAGGCTGCTTCTCTTTTGGTTCTATTTGCGTCCATGTCCGGGAGACCATCATGGAATTCTGTTCTCTGCTTATTTGGAATGCATGGTGCCCAATCGATTCGTTTTGGTGGTGCCTGATGGCATGCAAATGCTCTAGTACAGCCAGGCGCGTGCACAAACATCACATCCCCCTACGATCCCTTGTCTGGCTCAACTTTCCAATGTATAGCTTAAACAAAAGCAACAGGAGTCTGGGGAGATTTGCTGTGCCTTCTTGGAAATGTTTTCCCCTGAAGAGCTAAAAGGCTGGAAGAGACACCATGAGGATCACAGAACTAACTCTACTTGGGAATCTTACGGATAAGAAAACAGACCTTAAGAGGTTGTCCCTGAAAGCATCGTGTGCACTGGACGGATGCAGATATGGTGGCCAGGATTTTTTTTTTCTTCCAGGGGCTTCCACCAAAGGGAGCCGGGTGGGGAGAGGAAGCCTAGGAGGTGGTGTGGGCACCGGGCTGTCCTCCTGCTGGCTTGGCACACTGCGAACTGGGCACTTGGTGGGCACCATGAAGAGTTTCTCCTGTAAGAGCATCAACCCCACTGAGGCAGGACACGTGTATGGGTGAGGCTTTCCTCTTAGCTCTTCAGCAACGGTGTTCCTTGCCTTCCTTTTTCCTGAAGGTAAATCCTCTCACTGTCAGCCACAGTGGCTGGGAAGGCATCAATCACTGCTGATCCCGGAGAAACACTTTAGCAAATGAGAGGCTGTTTCAAAGGAATACTGTTGTCTCTTTTTGAATTGAACCAGACCAGATGAACTGACCTACTTTTGACCAAGCTACTAAAAGATTGCTTGGAAACCCAACTGACAGTCAAACCCTCAACGTAAACAAAAGGCCTCTTTGAAAGAGTTTGAGGGTCTTTGCAAATGGCTGCCCCAACTGGCAATATCGTCTTACCACTGTATTCCTGGGTGACATCTGTGAAAATTGACTTAACTGGCTCACTTCTTTGCTCATTGCAAACATATTTTGCCTTATTTTATTAGCAAGGGTATAAGAACTTAGACCCTTGCTTAATATGTGTATAGTCTATCCCAAAGTGGTAAAGAATGGTTTTGGGTTCCCAAGGTGTTTTTAAAGATGTTGACATATTAATCCTTGTGCCATTATTGTAATTAATGTGCTACTTTTCTTAGATGCCACAGATACCTAGTGACATATCTGTTACAGGGGAAATTTCTATTTAGCTATATAGAGGTCTCAATGGCACAGGTGTCACAAGAATCATTCAGCTCTTCGAGACTTTCTCTTATACTTAGATGTAGTGAGCACCTCTATCTTATATACCTAAAATTCCTGTAATTTTTACAAGAGGTGTACTTTATTTGCTCAGCACTTGGATAAAAAGGAAGGCCAAATATGTCAGTGGGCTTCCACTTTGATTTTATTGGACTGGCAATCAGACACTCTGACTCTAGATTCAATCACTTAGTAACCTCAAGATCTTGGTTAGCTGTATCAAATGGGATACAATGAGAAAGTATGAAAATATTTTTTAAAATCTGCTTTTCAGTATAACCTCCAAGTACATGTGTGCAGGCTGGATCTCACCCCAAACCTCAGACTCGTGTCCCCTTCCTCTTCGACCTCTCCCCTTGACTGACAAGTAGGATTTTCCAAAAATTCCTCCCCACCCTCAAAAAAGTCCAACACGTACTCAGTCTCCTCCTTGATAAATTATAAGTTCATTGCTTAGATAAAAAAAAAAATCCGGGAGTCATCCTCAATGCCTTTTCCTTCTTTCGCCTTCCACATCTGGTCCATCACCGTATGCCGTTGGCTCTACCTTCCCAACATATGCAGGATCTGGTCACCTCTCACCTCCATGGCCACTACCCAGGTTCAGTATGTGACCTTTTCCTGCCTTTTATTGCAACCACCTCCTCTCATCTCCATGCTTCTGCCATTGCCCCCTTTAGCCTATTAGGGATGAAAGCGGCCACAGCGATCAGCCACTGCCCTGCTCCAACCCTCCGTGGCCCCCACCTCACAGTCTACATACCTGCCCATAAGGGTTTACCTTCTGCTCCACTCACTGGCACACACTCATCTGCTTCTTATAACCAGAACCTTTCTTAGTACACAGCAGGAGCTCAGGAGATGTTTGAATACTCGAATGAGTTAAGGCAAGAGCAAGGATCTTTTTCTGTTTTATTTCCCCAACTGCTTAATGGCGGAACCTTTCAAGTGATTTCTTTTATAAACACATTGATTTAAATATAAAAGGATGTGTGTCCATTTGAAGATTACAGAAGCATGGGGGAGAAAGGCTACATATTCCTCCCAGGACCAATACCTAGAAGCTTACCACTGTGTCCTTCTAAGGCACTTTTCTAGGTAGAAATCACTTCTGTCTAGAGTTTTTTGGTTTTTTGGTTGTTTTGTTTTTTTTTTGTAAAATGAGGATAATTCCATATAAATTGTTCTGTAACTTGCTCCCCACCCTACTCCCTGCTCCACATTTTATCCTGGATTCTCTTCCATTTTAGCGCATTCAAAATGTTTTGGAACTTATATTTAATAAGGCATCACACAGGCAGGTTGGTTAGAAAGAGGCATTTTATAAAATAAGAACATGATTCATTTTTAGTTTTGTTTTTTTTTTAGTTCCAGTATAGTTAACATACAGTGCTATATTAGTACAACATAGTGATTCAACACTTCCATACCTCACCCGGTGCTCATCACAACAGGTGCACTCCTTCATCCCCATCACCTATTTCCCCCTTCCCCCCACCCACCTCCCCTCTGGTGGCCATCAGTTTGTTCTCTATAGTTAAGAGTCTGTTTTGGGGGTTTGTTTTGTTTCTTAAATTCCACACATGAATGACATCATATGATATTTGTCTTTCGCTGACCGACTTATTTCACGTAGCATAATACTCTAGATCCATCCATGTTGTTGCAAATGTCAGAATTCCCTTCTTTGTTATGGCTGAGTCATATTCCATTATACCATTGTACACACACACACACACACACACACACCACTTTTTCTTTATCCATTCATCTATCGGTAGACACTTGGGCTGCTTCCATAATTTGGCTCTTGTACATAATGCTGCAATAAACATAGGGATGCATACATATTTTCAAATTAGTGTTTTTGTATTCTTTAGTAAATACCTAATAGTGGAATTACTGGATCACATGGTAATTCTATTTTTAATTTTTTTGAGGAACCTCCATACCGTTTTCCACAGTGGCTGCACCAGTTTGCATTCCCACCAACAGTGCATGAAGGTTCCTTTCTTCGCCACGTCCTCACCAACACTTACTGTAATAAAAACATGATTTTAATCATTCTGATGATCATTACTCCATAGGCTCACTAAATGAGGCCTCCAGGATCTCGATATCCAGTCCTGCTTTGACGGAGCCTGAGGTATTTGCTGTATCTGCTACATTAGTGCATAAACCTTAAGTCTAATAGTGCCTCACAAAAGGCACGATACGCTCACAAGAAAAAAGAATATTTCTTTTAACTCTAGCCTTGTGAGGAAGGTATAAGGCTATGTGTTTTATTTTTATTTTTTATTTTTATTTTATTTTTTGAAGATCGAATGGTGAATTTATTTCATTCACGAAGATCATGAACTATTTAATAAGGTGCTTATTGAATAGTTCATGAATCGAGCAGCATCCCTTCTAGAAGGTAGAGGAGAGATTCCCGAGCATATGCAGTTTCTGAGTGAGACAGTGAAAACATCAAGTGATTTGCCAGCTTTCTGTTGCTGGTGATCATTTGCTCCAGCCTCTATCCTCTGGCTTCTCTGTGTCAGTGCAGTTTGTCGTGTGAAGGGCTGACATGCTAGTTTAATTCTGTAACTTAGCCTTCTTCCTTTGTGGCTTCTCCCTCGGTCTCTTTTAAGAGACCTTTCATTGTGTTCTGCGAGGGCTTAGAAATTGTACAAGTTCTTTAAGAAGCATCTCATTTTGGGTCGGTTCTCTCAAAAACCTGTGTCATTTCTCTCAAAAACCTGTGTCTCTCAAAAACCCTATTACCAATAGGGGCGTGTAGTCCCAGGCTGAGTATCAAAGGTAATTACATCTCAGGAATTTGTCAGGATTCATACACTGCTTAAGCTCTGTGCTTACTCTTTATAAATGTGACATAATTTTGTGATTAAATTGCAGCTTGGTAGTTAGTCTGGGACCACTTATGCTTTTACTCGTACAAAGTCATATATGTTTTCACTAAAGATTAGCAGAGCTGTCCAGAGAAATGGAGGAAAATGAAGCCTTTTAAAAAAGAAAAAAAATACATATAAATATTGGATTATTTCTTTCCTTGCACCCGCTTATCCCCACCCTCATTCCCCTCAAGCTCAAGTGCAAGGAGTGAACCATCATAGTCAATGAATGTAAATTACACGAAAGATGAAGTCTGGAGGGGAGCTTCAGGAAGAAAAGCTGCCAGAAGCTTTTCAGGGTGGTTCAGCATTTTTGCTTAGGAGAAGTTCATTTGCATAACTCCCAGGATCCTCCGGAGTTCTTTATTTAAAAAAGAAAGAGAAAGCTTTCTACAGTCATAACCTGGGGGGCTCTTTTTCTCTTGACATTGCACTGACATTGTACTTAAATAAAACAACATTGTAGCCTTGACAGGCTGTGAATGGTAAGATCTCTACAATCTACTTTTCCCAAAGCTTTCTGTTTTCTTCATATCTGGTCTGGTAATGTTTAAGTCGTCTGACCTCATGTGATGACTTAACAGTATTGAAGTGATGTTTAACTGACATATTTCCATATCCCCCTTCATTCCTCTTGGATGAAGTTAAATTAATTTGCTTATGAATCGAAAAGGATGTCATCTGTCTCTCATCCTGTTCATCTTTGAGTTGTTCTGACTCCAGGTACAAGAGGAAACAGGGACCTGACCATGGAGAGAAAAACCACCATTTGTTAAATGTAGTCCCAGGAAAGGGCTCATTTCTTAAGAGAATGACAGCCTCGTTTATTATTTGCTAAGTTATCTGCGATGGTTTTCTCTATGGGAGAAGCAACTTTTCAGGTCAGGAAACTAACAACCCAACAGTTGATGGAAAACCCAACCAGCCCACCCAGAAAAGGCAAGCTCCCCGCACTCTGTCAACTCTTGAGTGGGCTGAAGGGCTATTTCACAAGTAGCTGGGGGTTATAAATGACACGTGACAGCACAGTGGAATCGACAGGGGCTTAGAAATCATTGTTTCACGATAAAACTGAGGTTCCAAGTGATTTGCACAAGGTGACCTACGGCCCACATAAGTCCAGACCCACGGTGGCCCCCAAATCCTAGATTTCTCGAGGAAGCTCTCGTTTCCAGCCTTCTGCCCTTTTCGGCTGTCTGAGCACCGGGAACAGTTGCCCCGCCCCAGCCTGGGCCTTAGCAGGAGTCAGGCTGACCCAACATCATGGAGCATCCCAGTTGGCCACCTGTTTCGGTCTAAGAGCTGAGTCTGCCTTTTCCGTTTTGAAACCTTCCTTGAGAGAGTTAATAACCTCAGGCCTCATAGAGATTGCAATCGCTCTTGCACGAAGTGTAAAATTTGTATTAATATTTAATTCCTACAATTTGGGAGAACTCGACACCGCAATTAGATGGCAGTGCCCATCTGCTTCCGGCAGGCACACGTGCTGTTATGAGATCCCTGGGAGGCTGCAGAGGGCCGCCCGTCACCTTCGCGTGTGTTCCTTAACAACGTTCGCACAGTCTCTCAAGAGGGAGCTCCAGATGGTGAAGGAAACTCTGCAGGCCATGATCCTGCAGCTCCAGCCAGCAAAGGAGGCGGGAGAAAGAGAGGCCTCAGCTTCCTGTGTGACAGCTGGTGTCCGGGAAGCCCAGGCCTGAAGCAGGACAGCATGGGGGGCGGAGGGGGAGTGGCCACGCCATCAATATAGATGCGTGGGAGGCCTCGCTCACCTCCCCTGCATGACCCATGTGCCTGAATCCACTGTGGAGATAGGGCCTAGAGGGCTCCGTGCAGGGAGGTGGTCCCTGTTGGCTCTCCTGGGGCCGAGATCCTGGAGACCGCATATGGGAATACGGGAGGGGACCGATCTGAATTTCCTTCCGAATGTCAGCCGGAGGCACCTGCCCCGTGTCCCTACCGCGAGTCTTCTGCGCAAGACTTGAACGTCTTCTCGTCTCAGCCCCCATTAGACAGAAGTCGGGGGTGAATCCTGCTAGAAAAATGTCTCTTTCCCTGTGCCGTCTTGCTTTCTGCTGCAATTAGAATATCTCCTGATTTAAGAACCCGTTAAAAGGAAACTAAACGTAAGTCTCTCTCTCGCCACACCTGTTATACTTTCCTACAGGCACATGATATAAGAAGGCTAATTAACCCCAGAATCTGGAATTAACAGCTTTTCACCTTCTCCTGTGAGTCACTAAAATCTCAGAAGAATTAATATGAAGAATTCCAAAAGATATTCCTTTAAAGTAACAGCCTGTCAGTGAGGTACAGTCATTCGGTTTTCCTATCGTGGCAACACCTGTTTGTGCGGCAAGGGTGTTTCACCGGGACATCCCGAAGTTCACCCGCAATGACAGCAGGAAGGGGAGCGGGGGCATGAAGGGATCGGGTGACATGTTTAAACATCTGGGCCTCTCCTGTTTTCCTCGCAAACCTGTTTGGCTCAGTGCCAGGCAGGGCATGGACGTGGAAACCTTCAGCGAGGTATAGTATTCTGCACTGAGTCAGTGCCTGCTCAGTGGGGCAGTGCATACTCAGGAAGGCAGTGCATACTCAGGAAGGCAATACAGTACTCAGGAAGGCGGCACAGGCCTCTGTAAGGTAGTAAATACTCAGTAATGTGGGGCATTGCAGGCCCCTCCCTGCGGAGGCAGCTGTAAACCAGGCTACGTTCAATTAGCCAGCATTTCCCAAGGTGCAGGGAGCACAGCAGCCTCTAAGAGATACTCCACAAATGAACGGGTCTCCCTCGGTCAGATCCGTTTGGGAAATACGCCATGCCATCATTTCCGGTTGGAGAGCCACAGTGCACATTAGCATATCAGACTGGGACAGAGCTCAGTAAAGAAACCCGCTTGATTTTTTTTTTTTTTTTTGGTCTAACCTACACTTTAATGGATCATAGATTTTATTAAAGTCCTATTAAGACCCTGCCAATCTATGTTGTGCAGCACCGCGTTCTCTGGGGGAAGTCATGGTCCAAACAAATACTGATTTCCATCATGTACACGGCTGTGACAGCAGCCAGACTCAAGCTTTTGCACAGTGTTGAGCTTAGGAACTGCTTGCCACAGTTTGATAAGTCTAATTGATTTGTTGAGGGGTTTTTTTTGGTTTTTTTTTTTTTTGCTTCTGTTCTCATTTATACTTACAAGAATACTGATGGCCCTCCTTTCGTTAGGATCCGTGGGCGCTGGACAGTTCTTGTCATTTCCTGAAGTCTCACTGTCATTTCCGGAAGCCAGCTGGTGCTTTGCGAAGCTTCCCGTGCTGGGCAGCACTTGTGTCCTCAAAGAGATACCCTGCTTCAGCCAGCACCTGGCCAGGGTCCAGAGAACAAAGCGAAAGCACAACATGTGAATTTGCTGATTGTGGTTCCTCAATTTTATCTTGAGCGTTTAAAAAAATACACTGTACACATTTCAATAATAAGTATAATTAATTTGCTCTAGGAATTCTTGTTTTTTTTAACGATGGACCAAATTAGTGAATTATTTATGATCATGTCAGGAAGGTGTGATGTCCTTGTGACATGCCGCTTGGAATCCTTGAATCCTTGAATTAATTCCAGTGAAGCCAAACGTGGGAAGAGTCAGGATTGACCATATCACCAGTAACAAATGTCTACTTTGACATGCATCATTTTGGGAAGGCTCCCAGACACAAGATATCTTAACAGGCACTAAGCCAAGTGTTTCAGATATGATCATGAGTGTTTCTGTGACGTCATGACATATTTGAAAATTCTGGAAGCTAATAACAGCTGTCACTGTGCCCCAGATAAGAGTTCTCTAGGACCTCCAAGTGAACAGTGTGTTTGTTTCTTTGTCAAGACACCTGAGTAAGTATCAGGGCAGGTGAGTGATGCTCTAACCACGTGCTGCCACCCATCTGTACTTTATGCTGCTGTCAGAGTCAACCAGGAAGCCTGCTAAAGGCCAGCACGTTTCCTCTGGCCACATGACCTCCTCAGGACAAGTCCCTTCTTCAGCCACTGTGACCTTCGAGGACCTGGGACCTTGTGTTCCAAACCATAATATAGGACAGTTTTTGTCAGGGCCTGAATTTAAAATCACCAAAACCACAATGCAAATTGAAGCTTTTACGGAGATAGTCAAGACCACAAGCCAAAGTGCAGATTGAAAATGGTGACCTGGAGTCTGATTTCCCTGTGACGTGGTATGAGAGAATGAGTCACAGGTTACTCTGCCCACCAGGCTGAGATGCTGGCATTCAAATGGCCGCCCGTTTATCTTTGACCAGCCTGAGTTAGGGCATGATCTCATTTGGTAACAATTCTGTTCCTTCCAACTTCCTGAAATTTCAAGATCGAAATGATGTTCCCCCAAATCTAACATTGGAAACCTTTCTTCCTCTGTAGTAAGGCTGGATTCCCCACTCCAGGAATGTGGAAAGGCTCAACTGTGTGCACTGGGACTGTCCTAAGACCTCTATAATCATTATCTCATTAAATTCTCGTATCAGACTTATAGATGTCTGTAGATGACAAAACAGAGCCTTCGAAGACCAGTGAGCTTTCCCCAAGGCACAGAGCTGGGGACCTGTGGAGTGGCAGTAGGGGTCAGAGACGGGTAGAATGCGCTTCCTAATATGCTTCAATGTCTTTTCGAGGCTTCGAGCCATGGGGCTTTTTTGTTCACTTAAGAACGCGTGATCACCTTGGGAATCCTGCTAGGGAACCCTCAGCTTCCCACACCTTGGTAAGCCCCGGAAGTCCGGCTCAGCTCAGACAGGCTTCAACAGACCTACCCACCCTGCTGTCCTAATCAACCATTCAGTCCCAATCCACCACAAAAACCATACCAGGAACAACCACTTACTGCTTGGCAATGGAGAGATTTTCTTGGAAATCTGAAAAGAAATCATTCAGAAAAAAGAAAGAAACCCTTCCTGAAAGCATTCGAGAAAACAACATTGTACCCTTTGGTTAATGCCTCCTTGTATAAGTGATTCAGTACTGTTATTTTTAATATCCTCACCTTATCTAATCTGTGAATTTTGTCATATAATTTATTGCTTCATAAATTTTACTCTTGTTACATGAAATTAAAGCTGATATCCAAACCGTGGTGCACCTTTAAGATTTTTTTTTTTTTTTTTTTTTTTTGGTCTTCTGGAGTATGGATGATAGAAAAATGTATCAGGTTTATCCATTTCATCTTTTTGTTGCCGGATGATTGATTGTACAGTTACATTGCACAAAACGTTTCTAATAAAGCAATGCTTTAAAATGTGTGTGTGTTTACTTTCCATTTCAATGAATCAGAAAACAATGGAATTTTCTATTCCAGGCTTCTTGATTGAGGATAATGAAAATGATATTACTACTATAGTTGGGAACAAGACAAGGGTATCCACTTGAAATATTTTACTCGAGATACTGGCTAATGCATTTAGGAGAGAAAAACAATTGAGGGTTACAATTTGGGAAGGAGGAGATACAGCATTAGTTTTTACAGGTGTTGTAATTGTAAGCTAGAAAACCTAAGAGAGGGGCGACTGGGTCGCTCATTCAGTTAAGCATCCAAATCTTGGTTTCTGCTTCAGGTCATGATCTCACAGTTCGTGGGTTTAAGCTCCACACTGGGTTTCGCTCTGACAGTACAGAGCCTGCTTGGGATTCTCTCTCTCCGCACCCCGCTCCCCCCTCCTCAAAATAAATAAACTTAAAAAAAAAAAGAAAACCTAAGAGAACTAACAGAAATTTGTTTTTTTTACACAATTAACACATCAAAGTCGATGCGCTTTGCATATACAAACAACAATCAGAAGAGAAAGTCTAAAGAAAAGACCACATTATTTAATAGCAACAAGAATGGAAAACAGCTAGGAATAAAATTAAGTCAGAAATGAGGAAGTCTTAGATGAAGGAAGCTTTAAGATGAAGGACACAAGAGAACTGAATAAATAGAAACACTCATCAAGCTTTTGGATACGAAGTCATCAGAAATTGTCCAATCTCTGTAAATTAATTTATAAGTTTTATCTGGTCTCAGCTGAGTCATAGATGTCTAGATATCCCCAGTATCCATTCTTTGTCCCATTCCTTCTAGCAATTCCTCATCGAGGCACAGTGTGCTACAGACATGCTTACACGTGCACACAATTGATTCGATTGCCAATCTGATCAAGCAAGGGGCCATTAGACAGATGTGGCAGACATAAACAGACCAAACTCTAGGCCTGAAAATGCCTCAAGGTCACGAAATGGAAACCCAAGGGCAGCCAGTCAAAACAGCCAACTAGCCTTCAAGCTACAGCCAGTCAGCATTTTCCATGCTTGGTTTCTGCCTTTTCTCTACACAAGTCTCTGCCAGTGGAGTGCTCCTTGCCTCGTCCAGCCTGCGGCTGCCTGATTTGAATTGTTGTTTCCCCAAACTCCTAAAATGTCTTCATACACCTCAGTTTCTTTTTTACCAGTACCCCTGGGTGCAAGAGCAACCATGGGAAGCAACCTCAATTGTAATCAATAGGAAACTGTTTAAACAAATTAAGTATACCCACACTATGGAATGCTTTGAAGTTGCTTTTAAAATCTTTCTATGTGCATATACGTATCTGCAGAGATATCACTGGAAAGGGACGCAGGTGACTTAGGGAAAAGGGGTAGCAAGGAGACTTACTTTCCTGTGTACTGCTATTTTTTCAAAATTGTTATGCCACGTGGTTATATTTACTTATTTGAAAAATCAAATAGGGGTGCCTGGGTGGGTCAGCTGGTTGAGTGTCCGAATTTGGCTCATGTCATGATCTCTCAATTCATGGGTTCGAGCCCCGTGTCAGGCTCTGCACTGACAGCTCCGAGCCTGGAGCCTGCTTTGGATTCTGTGTCTCCCTCTCTCTCTCTGCCCCTCCTGGGCTTGTGCGCTCTCTCTCTCTCTCTCTCTCTCATAAATTAATAAATAAACCTTTAAAAAAATAAAAAATAAAATAATTTCTTGCAGAAAAAAAACATAAATCATGGAGATATAGGAACAGGCCCTAAGGTAGAGCAGGGCACATTGGCCCAGGTGATGCAAGACTCACTCCCTATTCAGCACCCACCGTGTGCCCAGCATGGTGCTGGAGAGACAGTGTGCCACATATTGGTGACAAAAAGACAACTATGATATATTATGATTGAATGACTTGAAGGAAAGTAATTGCCGTGATCATTGTAATTATTATCATCCTTAAAAAATTTTTTTTAATGTTTATTTTTGAGAGACAGAGAGAGAGAGAGTGCACATGCACGCTCGTGCGAGCAAGTGGGGGAGCGGCAGAGAGAGAGGGAGACACAGAATCCGAAGCAGGCTCCAGGCTCCCAGCTGTCAGAACAGAGCCGGGCGCGGGGCTCACACCCACGAGCAGTGAGATCATGACCTGAGCCAAAGTCCGCTGCTTAACCGACTGAGCCACCCAGGTGCCACTGTGATATTATCACCTGAAAGAGATGGATGTGTTTTGGCACTTTCTTGAGTACCTATCGACGTCCAGTAATTTAGTACCAAAACTTCAGTCCCGTTTGGGACCTCAGTTCTCATCCTAGGTGAGGGAATTCGGTAAAGCCTCTTCCTCGGAATAGTAGACCAAAGAGCCCTGTAGGCTGGTTGTGCGGGCAGAGTGGGGAGTGGGGAAACACAGTCACATCTGTCCCCTCTTGTCCCTTAGGGGGACCTACTCATTCCATTAGTGTTTTGTTTCAACAGGTATGCTTTTGAGTATACCTATCACACACACTTTCCTACCATAGAAAGGAAGTTCTGACAGACACCGGAACGAAGGACAGTTCGGAGAATACCTTTTCTTCCCTTCCTATTCCAGTAACACGAAAGAAGTTCTTGACACTATAGCACCCTTTCTCAAGAGTTTGAAAAGCATCTACTAGAAACAAAGCTCATGTCTGTCACGGGAGTTTGACCTCTTCTCAGTGCCCATGAAACACTTACTGAACTCCTCCTATAAAAATTGTTCTTCCTATAAACAGATGAATTTACAACTAGAGGTGTTAAAAAGGTTAGTGAAAATCACCCAGCAAGTAATGAAAATGGGTTGAGTGTTGATTCCTAGGACCCTGGTTTTAAATCTACTAAATAAATGATTAGACCATACACACACATGCAGACACACATGTACACATATACACATCTGTGCAGACACACACACACACACACACACACACATGCAGACACACGCACGGAGGCACAATAATAGTTCAGCTAATATTGAGCAAACAAGTATTTATTATTTTCTGTTTCCTGTATGATTTTTATTGGTGAAAACAACATTAAATTTTTTTTAGTGCTTATTTATTATTTTGAGAAAGAGACACAGTGCAAGCAGGGGAGAGGCAGAGAGAGAGGGAGACACAGAATCCAAAGCAGCTACTTACCGGACTGAGCCACCCAGGCGGCCCTGTAAAAACAACATTTAAAAGACATTATTTAAAAAAATTCATGCGTAGCCCACTATCTTTATTTTTCCAGTCTCTATGTATATACAAAAAAAAAAAAAACTATAGCCAGCATATTTTTATTCCACTTCTTATGTTTAATATGGCATTTCCCATTTTGCTACATAATCATTATCGTCATTGTATTTATTGCTATATAATAGTCTCTCAAATCGATCTACTGTAACTTAGATATTCCTGTGTAACGGGGTATTAAATCTTTCTAATATTTTGCCATTCTAGAGACAGCTGCAATGACATCTTCATGCGGGTAGCTTTTTCTTGCCCTTGAATTATGCCTGTAGGAACAATTCCCAGGAGTGAGGGGACAAGAAAAGGTAAGAAAGTGTGCCACAGTTGAAATGACGTTTGCGCTGGGGAGTGAACTGAAAGTAACAGGCAACGCTACGTGCAGCCCGGCATTGATCGGCGTAATGGATTTTGTGGCGTTCCCTGCCAGCCAGAATGTGTCCACGGTAACTGCATCAGGCAAGCCACTGTTGGGCAATCCGTGCCATTTAAAATGAGCAGTGTGGACTCTGTCTGCAGCTATATGGCACTGAGCTTTTCCGAAGCCGCTCCAGCTGGTCTACCCAAAGATTTTTCAAAAGCAAAGCCACATATACAGGCATTTAAAAGTGAGGAGCATTTTCTCCAATGGGGAGTGAACAGAATCAGCCAAAGAGGGAGCACAACCCAGGCCAGACCACTGTGCCCGTCCTGAAGTACATTCTGGGATGTACTTGGTGTGGGGTATGGGGGGGGGGCGTTGTTAGTATAAAAAAGAAGGTTTCCAGGGTGCCCGGGGGGCTCAGTGGGTTAAGCCTCCAGGTGGGAAACAGAGGCAGAAGGAAATGCAGGTAAAATGAAAGGTTTTTATAACCTGCAAATAAACTGTTGACAAATAGTTGAGGCAGGTGCAGTATAGCGTTTCTCCAGGAACTCGTTACTGTCTTAATGCTTTGCTAGAGGGAAAACCAACCTTAGCCTGACAATAGCTAGGCCTCCAGTATCCTGGGAGTCTTCTTTAGCATATGAAAATCCTTTGGAAACTTCTCCTTGACTTTACCTCCCCACCCCCCCACCCCTGACTCCCAAGTATATATAACAAGTCAGTCCCCACAATCCCAGTCCAGGGGCAGCTCTTCCTACCCACGGGTCCTGTCCCCATACTTTAATAAAGTCACCTTTTTGCCCCCAAGATATCTCAATAATTCTTCCTTGGTTGTGGGCTTCAGACTCCTAACACCACTCCAAAACCCTATCATTTGGCCACCAGACTCTTGATTTCAGATCAAGTCATGATCTCAGGGCTCATGGGTTCGAACATTGCAGCCGCCTGGCGGGCTTCATGCGGTCAGCACAGAGTCTGTTTGGGATTCTCTCTCTCCCTCTCTGCCCCTCTCCCAAACTGAGTGCTTGTTCTCTCTCTCTCTCTCTCTCTCTCTGTCTCTCAAAACAAATAAATAAACTTAAAAAAAAGAGGGTCTCCAATTTGTGGCTCTGGCCACCCTCCCCCACCAGACCCCGTGGTGCTCTCACTAAGAAGAATATGAAAGTTTGAACTAGAAAGTGCTCTGGATTACTTTGACTTCATCTACTCAGCCTAGCAAGGGTCTTTTTCTAAAACATCGTCTTGCAATATGCAGAATTGCACGTCAACCTGAGCTTGGCTTTGGATGACCTTAGCCAGAGCTCTTCCTCCCCAGCCTGGCCCCCACCCATCTTATGTCCTCAGCCCCTGAGTGACGTGAGAATGAAGATTCGAGACCCCTGTAGGTTACCACAGAATCTGATCTCCTTCCCAAAGATGCATTCTTTTTTTTTTTTTTTTAAGTTTACTTATTTATTTTGAGAGAGAAAACATGAGCAGGGGAGGTGCAGAGAGAGAGGGAGGGGGGAGAGAGCATCCCAAGCAGGCTCTGTGCTGTGAGCACAGAGCCTGGTGCGGGGCTGGATCCCACAAACCACGAGATCATGACTTGATCATGAAATCAAACGTCAGACACTTAACCGACTGAGCCACGCAGGCTTGATTCACAGTGTCTTTTTACCTGCACCCAACTTTGATGGCCCTTTGTCCTCACTTTTACCAATCCTTCTCACTGGGTGCTTTTGTTGTTTCAATCTCTTTTCCTCACCTCATTTATTTGCATTTCCTCTTTAGGGGAGAAATGAAAGTGGCAGTTTCTGATTACTTGAGAGCTCCCGGGTGAACTCCCCGTGATTCTAAAGCACCCTCTTCATTTACCAACATTGAAGCCGGCATTCATCTCTGCCTTCGCCTTCGGTGGGGGCACCAGCTCTCAGCAGGACCGTAACATCTGTGACAACCACACAGCTGGGGACGCTGGGAACGGAGACGTCGTCGCTTGGCTTTCCTGGGAGGCTTCAGTCAATAAAAACCCCACACCTCTCTTCACCCGGATGGTAGCTTCTGATGCTTTGTGTCGGCCCAGAGAGTTCCCTCCTTTACAAGTAGCATGAGTAAGAACCGCTTTATAGAGGAACCAGAGAACCGGAGGGAAATTGATGATGCACGACCCTGTGGGCAAAAGCGCTTGTCGCGTGAGGAAGATGTGGAAGATGCAAAAGGGACAGTGAAACAAGGCGCTCTTGCAGAATCCGGGAAGAGACAGAAAGTGTGCACGAGGCCAGCGGAAGGCAAATGACAGGTCGCAGCCTCGGAGGAAAAAGGAAAATGAAGCAGACCGCTGTGCGGCGGCGGGGACCACACGATGCACAGAAAACGATCGCTGAAGGATTCCTTTCCAGACGAATTCAGAAACGCAGAGGGCATGTGCCAAGTGGTGCCTCGTTAAGCGCGGGTTTTGAGTTTTAAGGACAACTGTACAAGGGCGCCTCATCCTGGCCCCAGAAGCAGGCAATTACCTGGGAGCTGCTTAACTCTGAGAGGTTTGAACTAAGGGCATCTGGTTGTGTTCTGCTGGGAGGATTCTGCGTCCTCTCACATAATGAGACAGGTGCACCGCGGGCCTGTCTCAGCTGTGAGGAGGAGTTTCCTGCCAGTCCACACAAAATCGCAGTGAAATCGTTGGTTTCGTGTTCCGGTGCACTTTTATGTTTGTGCCCCCCTGGCAAGCAGTGAGCGGGGCGGGGGGCAGCCAGAGCAAGTGTGGAGGCATCAGGCCTGGCTGGTCCCCCCTGCTCAGGGTCTAGGCTATGCCAGGAGTCCAGGGAAGAAGTCCAAAGGCAGACAGGGACAGGCCGGTGGAAGGATTGACCTAAAGCAGGTGTCCCTAGGGTGAAATTGGGGTCGCCTCATAGAGAACTGCAAATGTCTCAGCTGGGCAGGATAGGAGCCAACAAAGAAACCTTTCCCGGCTCTCCCCCCCACCCCCCCCACCCCTATCCCCACTCTCCCTTTCCCTGTGGTTAAACCTCTTTCTTGTTAAATCATCTTTTCATTTACGATGGTTCTGGCAAATCTGAAATCGTAGCCTCTAAGAAGATTACTAGAATCTCTCTCAACCTGCTTAGTTCTTATTTTTCGCTTTGTTATCAAGAGACGACGACTCACTTTACCGTGATGTTTTTTCCCTCAATCATAAAGAGATCCCTCTCTCCCCTAGAGGACGTAAAGAATTTTCTTGAGCTACCGAAAGACTTTCTAAATCAGGAGCAACGTTTATAAAGGCACACAGGGTGGAAGCTTTTATTCCATCCTGCCCCAGACGTTTCTTGGGGCAGATACATGATTCCCCTGGGACAGCCACACAGTGTTGTTGGGGTAAAATTTACGCTTTGGTTTGGAACCCTGATGGAAAGCTGAATAGAACTGTCACAACTGGCATATTTCACATGCTCATAACAAATGATTATATGCATGGACAGAAGGACTGAAAGATTTATTAATGCCCATGTAACTACCAGAGAACTATAAAGCTGCACCGGGGAGATATCTAAGATATTTTCCAGGACTCAGCACTACAGGATATCTCTGTATCACTGTGATCTCATGTCATACACTCACTTCTTAGCCCCTGTGCTGTGGCTCCTGGTCCCATCACTCCATTGAAGATCTTGAACATGACCTGCCAAATCCAACGGCATTCTCTCTGGGCTTGTTCTCCTCTGCATTTTGGCAACAGTGTCCAGTGTTGAAGCAAATCTCCTTCTCGTTGAACCTCCCTTCTCTCTGGGGTTCCATGACACTACATTCCCCTGTGGTCTCATCCTAACATCAGTCTTCTTGCATGATTGTTCTCTCTCTCGGGCTTAGAAGAGGGATACCTCAAGGCCCTGTCCTCCAATCTCCTTTCCTCCTGGGCATGTTCATCCGCTCCAACAATTTCAACATCATCTTTATAGTGATTGTTCCCAAAGGCATAAGATTCGATTACAATATTTATCGAACACCTAGCACCTTAGGTACTAGGTGAGGCCCCAAATTCAAAGTTGTTTCTGGGACAGTACGCTCAGATCATTCTCTGGTTTTGCCCTCTTTTCTGAGCTTTGAATTCTGCTGGACATTTCTATCACTACATTTTAGGCATCTCAAACTAAAAAAACCAACTTCATTTTTTTTTCCTTCTAAAAATCTACCTACCATTCAGCTATTCTTTACCCTGGAATCTGGCACTTTGATCTTCTTTTAATTTTTTTTTTAACGTTTATTTATTTTTGAGACAGAGAGAGACAGAGCATGAACAGGAGAGGGTCAGAGAGAGGGAGACCCAGAATCCGAAACGGGCTCCAGGCTCTGAGCTGTCAGCACAGAGCCCGACGCGGGGCTCGAACCCACGGACCGCAAGATCATGACCTGAGCCGAAGCTGGACGCTCAACTGACTGAGCCACCCAGGCGCCCCGGCTCTTTCATCTTCTAAGAGACACCGACTGGAAGGTTCACAATTGCTTTATGTTCCTACTCCTTCCTCGTTCCATGTCCCATCAGAAAAGTCTTTCTGCTTTTAGCATTGAGAGTTTTCATATCTCTTTCATTCTCTGTCTAGTTCGGATTCTTGCCACACTTGAACTATTGCTACAGGTTTCTGTTTTTTCTTTCTCCAATTTCTCACAATTTAAATCCACGGTCAAAGCTATTTTCCTATACCAATGCAGAGCAGGCTCAAAATGCCTCGATGATTTGCGGTTGCCCGAAGTTTTTTTTTTTTTCTTCCAAATTTTTATTTAAATTCTAACTAGTTAACATTCAGTGCAATGTTGGTTTCAGAAGTAGAATTCAGTGACTCACCAATTACTTACACAAATTACTTACAACATCCAGTGCTCATCATAACAGATGCCTTCCTTAATACCAATCACCCATCTAACCCATCTGCCATCCACCTCTCTCCATCAACCCTCACTTTATTCTCTATCTTTCAGTCGCTCATGATTTGCTTCCCTCTCTTTCCCCACTTCACATGTTCATCTGTTTTGTTTCTTAAATTCCACATATGAGTGAAATCATATGGTATCTCTCTGTCTCTTCCTGACTTATTTTCCTTAGCATAATACACTCTAGCTTCATCCACATTGTTGCAAATGGCACAATGTCATTCTTTTTGATGGCTGAGTAATATTCCATTATATATGTTTACACATACCACATCTTTATCCATTCGTCAGTGAATGGACATTTGGGCTCTCTAAATAGCTTGGCTGCTGTCGATAGTGCTGTTATAAACATCGGGGTGCATGTACCCCTTCAAATCTGTATTTTTGTTTCCTTTGGGTAAATACCTAGTAGGGCAATTGCTGGGTCCTAGGGTAGTTCTATTTTTAGCTTTTTGAGGAACCTCCATACTGTTCTCCAGAGTGGCTGCACCAGTTTGCATTTCCACCAACAGTGCAAGAGGGTTCCCCTTTCTCGGCATCCTCGCCAACACCTCTTATTTCTTGTGTTGTTAATGTTAGTCATTCTGACAGGTGTGAGGTGGTATCTCATCACGGTTTTGATTTGTATTCTCTGATGAGGAGTGATGTTGAGAATCTTTTCATGTGCCTGTTGGCCATCTGGACGTCTTCTTTGTCTTCTGCCCATTTCTTAACCGGATTGTTTGGTTTTTGGGTGTTGCGATGGCTAAGTTTTTACAGATTTTGGATACTAACCCTTTATCAGATCTGTCGTTTGCAAATATCTTCTCCCAGTCTGTAGACTGCCTTTCCGTTTTGCTGATTGTTTCCTTCGCTGTACAGAAGATTTTAATTTTGATGAGGTCCCAACATTTCATTTTTGCTTTGTTTCCCTTGCCTCTGGTGATGTGTATAGTGAGAAGTTGCTAGGGCTGAGGTCGAAGAGGTTGCTGCCTGCGTTCTCCTCTAGGATTTTGATGGTTTCTTGTCTCACATTTAGGTTTTTCATCCATTTTGAATTTTTTTAATTTTGAATTTATTTATTTATATGCTGTAAGAAAGTGGTCCAGTTTCATTTTTCTACATGTTGCTATCTAGTTTTCCCAACATCGTTTGTTAAAGAGACTGTCTTTTTTCCATTGGATATTTTTTCCTCCTTTGTCAAAGATCAGTTACAATATAGTTGTGGATGCATTTCTGGGTTTTCTATTCTATGCCATTGACCCGTGTGTCCATTTTTGTGCGAGTACCATACTGTCTTGATGACTACAGCTTTATAATATAGCTTGAAATCCAGAATCGTGATGCCTCCAGTTTTGTGTTTCTTTTTCAGGATTTCTTTGGCTATTTGGTATCTTTCATGGTTCCATACAAATTTTAGGATTGTTTCTTCTAGCTCTGTGAAAAATGCTGGTGGTATTTTGATGGGGATTGTCTTAAGTGTGTACATTTCTTCGGATAGTATAGACGTTTTAACAATGTCGTCCTTCTGATCCATGAGCGTGGAATTCTTTTCCATTTCTCTGTGTCATCTTCCATTTCTTTTATAAATGTCCTATAGTTTTAAGAATACAGATCTTTACCTCTTTGGTTAGGTTTATGCCTAAGTACCTAATTGGTTTTGGTGCAATTGCAAATGGGATTTATTCCATGATTTGTTTTTCTGCTGCTTTGCCACTGGTGTATAGAAATGCAACTGATTTCTGTACATTGATTTTATATCCTGAAACTGCTGAGTTCATGTATTGGTTCCAGCAATTTTTTTGGCGGAGTCTTGCAGGTTTTCTACATAGAGTGTCATTGGTCTGCAAATAGGGAAAGTCTGACTTCTTCCTTACTGATTTGGATGCTTTTTATTTCTTTTTGTTGTCTGACTGCTGAAGCTAAGACTTAAGTACTATATTAAAAAACCATAGTGAGAGGGGACATCCCTGTCTTGTTCCTGACCATAGGGAAAAAAGGCTCTCAGTTTTTCCACATTGAGGATGGTATTAGCTGTGGGTCAACAATAAAGTTTTTATTCAAAGATGATCATTGTCTGTGACCAAACCATCCTTCCAGACTCATCTTGAAATACTTCCTTCCACCTGCTCTAGGTTATTCACCATTTCTCAGCTTTCCATCTATCTTTACATGGCTTTTCTCATGGCTGTGCTCTTAACCTTGAATGCTAGTATTCACTTATCTAACTTAGGCTTACTTGTCAAGAGTGCAAGAGAAGGAAAGCAATCAAATATGAGCCCCAGGTTTTGCACCTGAGCAAGTGGTAATGTCATTTATTCATATAGTGAAAGCTTTGGCAAAGAGAGGATAATGGTGTGTGTGTGTGTGTGTATGTGTGTGTGTGTGTGTGTGTGTTGGGAAGGGGAGAGGCTACCAGTAATTTGTCCACGTTGAGTTGAAATTATTTTTATTAGACATGCCAATGGAGATTCCAGGCAGAGAGTATGAGTTTGAATTGGACTGGAGAGTCATGTCACATGGGTGGTATTTAAAGCCATGGAAATAGGTAAAACTAAGTAGCAATAGAGAAATATTTAAAGGAAAGAGAAATCCAAGAGGAGAAAAGAAGTCATGGGAGTCTGCAATAATCACATCCCTTGGGGAGGAGTTTTGATGTGATGAACAGCAGATACCTTGTAGTAGATGGTAGGGAACTTAAGGTCGGGGACCTTTCATGCAATTCATATAAATCATCTTAATCCTGGTAGCCCTGCAAGGTGGTTACTATTATCCGTCTTCTGCAGATGAGGAAACTTGACCTTATGGGTCACTCCATATAAAGAAATATATTGGATTCCCTCTATCCAGATATCCAAAAAGAATAATGTTAGCAGAAAAGGAAAATACCCTTCTTCCCTTTTCATGTTGTCTTATGATTAAAATAATGTAGCCTTAAGCCAACGCACAGGCAAATCCTGTTCTCTTCTAACTGTTAATGACACTGTAGGTAGACGCAGAGCTAATATATCCACAGCTTGTCATTTTCATGACCAAATTACGTCAGGCGATCCTTGAGACAGTAGGAGCCGATGAGCGCCCCACTGTTGATAAATAGTTGAATGGGTACTTCACAGCAGAGCCCATCTTCAAAAAGATCACAGCTTTCTCAAAGCTTCTATTTTGGGTCCGCCTTCCTCCACATTTATAGATACATATATGATAGCCTAATCTGCCCTTAATGACGCCGACTCTGTTCCCGAAACCCTTTCTTTGCTGTCTAGGGAGGCTGAGTACCCACATCAAATATGAATAAGGTAAACCCCTTCCCAAGGTGCGAATGATGGTTGGAGTTTTGTCTGGTGCTGTTGAGTCTAAAGGCAATAATCACAGAAAATATAAGAAGATGCTGGTCGGTTCAGTCCATCCCAGTGCCCGGGCTTTGCGGAGGAGGAGGAAGAAAAGTGGTAACTGGGGCACCTGGGTGGCTCAGTCGGTTAAGCGTCTGACTTCGGCTCAGGTCATGATCTTGCGGTCCGTGAGTTCGAGCCCCGCGTCGGGCTCTGTGCAGACGGCTCAGAGCCTGGAGCCTGTTTCAGTTTCTGTGTCTCCCTCTCTCTCTGCCCCTCCCCTGCTCATGCTCTGTCTCTCTCTCTGTCTCAGAAATAAATAAACGTTAAAAAAAATTTTTTTTAAAAAGAAAAGTGGTAACAATGGTGGTGGCAGGAAACACTTTTCTTCCCTTAGTTCACAGCCTGTATATTCCCCAGCATAGAAGGGACCTCTGAGCATAATACTTCAAAGCATGATTAAAAATTAATGGCTTATGTAACAACCAATATTGAAAAACTCATCCATACAAGTGGCTATTATTCTTTAAAAGAAGGATTTCTAGGAGATGACAGTCTTACTTTAGTGAGCTTAATTCCACTTTGGTAATTGTCTTCGGATCCCATTTCTACACCATGTGTGAATACCAATTTCACCCAGATAGCCACTTTTTTTTCGACTTACGGTGTTTTTCCCATTTTGATCGCCGCCTTCTTTTTCTTGTCTTTTCTCTATTTTTTTTTTTTAGCCTCCAGCACTGTGAGAAACAAATATTTATTGTTTAAGCTGTCCAGTCTACAGTTTCTGAACGAAGTAAGACAGGCACCTACAGTTTGTTTGACAGGGCAGATCAATGCAGGTGGGATAGTCGATGGCAACACAGAATCGTATTGACCATACGGTTACACAGAAGAGATTGTGAGCTGGCGTGTGAACATCACAGAGGAGTCTGGAGCAAAGGGCATTTCTAGAATAATGTGGACAGTGACAGGGAAAGATTTAATCAGCTGCTTCTTTTTTTAAAATTTGTATTATTTTTTAAAGTTTTTTTTGTATTTATTTAAGTAATCTCTGCACCCAATGTGGGGCTCGCACTCACAGCCCCGAGGTCAAGAGTCACATGCTCTTCCCACTGAGCCAGCCAGGTGCCCCTCGGTCATCTTCTTTCTTTTTAATGTTTTTTTTTTTTTAATGCTTAATTTGAAAGAGTAAAAGCACACAAGAGCAAAGGGAGGGGCAGAGAGAGAGGGAGAGAGAGAGTCCCGAATGGGCTCCACGCTGACAGTGTGGAGCCTGATGCAGGGCTCAATCCCATGAACCGCGAGATCATGACCTGAGCCGAAGTCAAGAGTTGGACGCTTAACCAGCTGAACCACCCAGGAGCCCCCCTTCGGTCACCTTCTTAACAATGGTAATACCTATGGAATATTTGGGGGCAACATCTTAAGCATATTAAATACATCATTTCATTTAATATATTCAGCAATCCCATGACAGATCAGTTGTTCAATCAGAAGAACAGAACCCTCCGAAGGTTTCTAAGCAGTTTGGGGTTTAGAAGGGCTAGCGGAAGAAAAGTTAAGGAAGGTCACCACCAGCTCTCAGCTTCACCACTACGGTTCAGAGAATCAGGCAATGGCTGCTATAGTCCATATTAAGATACTACAAGAGATTTCCACTAATGTCATGGTCAACCATCAGCACAAAGGTGGGTGAGGGCAGAGGGGGGCCTGGGGGCCCCTGCAGAGGCTCACAGAGCCTGACACACATCTGTGTGCCCACAACCAGAGAAATATCAGATATCCTGGGAAATATCGTTCTTTCCTGTGATCTAGTAAAGGGAGAAGAAGGGAGTAGGAATGGATACCAGTTACCAAAAATATTCAGCACTATTATTGTTCCCATTCACAGAGGATCTCCCTGAGTCAACTGCCACAGAAACAAAAGGGCAGAGCTGTGATTCGAATACAGGTGTGCCTTGATCTAAACTCATGCTCTTCCCCATTGCAATGTCCTTGGCTGTGATAGGCTTTAGGTTGTTCTCAAAGAGTAAATGTGCCGTCAGAAAGATGAAGCTCTGCCTCTCTTAAAGATTTTCAAAAGGGACTCTGGAGGTAATTCTAAAAGAGAAGTTTCAAAAATGCTTTGCATTAAAGAAGCATCACTAGGAAAAATAAAAAGCTTTCCCATGGAGGCAGTATCACTTTGGTAGCTGTATACGTTATGAAACTTGCAACAACTCTTAAAATTTCTGTTCGAACGTGGAATATGTCACTTCTGCTTATATGCCATTGATCCAAGAGCATCACATGGCCAAGTCCAACCGAAGTTGGGTGAGATGAACACCCTTCTCATGGGAAGCACACTAGTCTTACAGCAGTAGGCAATACAGCAAAGGGGGAAATAAATATTTGGAAAAAAATAACATAATCTCCTATAATAGCTTATAAGAAAGGAAGGAGAGAAGGGGAAAGAAAGAAACTAGCCAAAGACCCAACATAAATAACAACAAAATTGAAAACTAAAATGCATTTTCCAAGAGATATAAAATAAAATAGAAATACATAAGGTTATACTTTAGACTCATGAAAAGATTAAAAGGAAAGGCTTCTTTTAACTAAAAAGGAAAAAAAATAGTTGGGGAGCTGAAAATACAGAAGTATTCCAAAGAACCCCTTGGATATCAGTAACCTAAGTAGTACCACAAACAACTGTATTCCTTCCATAGACTGAATCAGGATCAAGAAAGGATAGTGTTTAAAATTGCTCAGATTTATTATGATCAAATCTGCAAGACCCAATAATTCATACCCTAGGTTGCTCAAGAGGCTGGCTGAAATTATCTGCTAAAGACCCGCTAGAAGGAAGTAATCTTCAGGAAAATTATAAAGGCCTACTATATAAAAGGAGAAAAATATTGTGTATTATCATTTAATTCTTTTTTTTCTTTTTACTTATTTTAGTGTTATGGTTAAGTTCACATAGTAAAACCCTTCTTTATGTTTGGTCCCAGAAAAATATATGAATAGTTCCAAGAATACATTATGACCAGGTAGGGCTTATTTCAGGATTGAAAGGATGGTTAAATATCTTTACATCCATTAATTAAATTCTACATATTATTAGAACTGAGGGGAGAAAAAAATCAAATGACCTTTTCCATAGACGCTGAAAAAGGAGTTTGACAAAATTCACACACAAAATTTATAATTAAAAACCCTGAAATAGGGGTGCCCGGGTGGCTCAGTCGGTTAAGTGTCGACTCTTGGTTTCTGCTCAGGTCGTGATCTTGCGTCTTCGTGAGTTTGGGCCCCACATCAGGCCCTGTGCTGGCAGCCTGGGGCCTGCTTGGAATTCCCTCTCTCCCTCTCTCTCTGCCCCTCCCCTACTCGTGCTGTCTCTCAAAATAAACAAACTTAAAAAAAAACAAAACCTGAAATAAATAGAAGTCAGATACTCCTTAAACATAAAAAGTATACGAGTACTTCAATATCTCAGCCCCCAAACTGGCGTGTTTATTTGATGAGGAAAACACTGGCATTGCTGCTAAAACCAGGAGCACTAAAGTCACTGTTATTTCACATAGTGTTTGGGGGTATTAGCCAACAATTTAACAGTCTTTATCCATGGAAACAGGATACACAGAAATTACAGAATAGAATAGAATAAATAGAATAAGAGAATAGGAGTAGGACACTAATTAGAAGATAGAAATTAAAAACTTCATCTACAATAATTATACATATGAAATACTTAGGTGTATTTTAACGAGAAGTGTCTCATACCTGTGTCAGGAAAACCTGAAGGCATTCCTGAAAGACCTGAGATAGAACTGAACATTTGGAAAAGCCCTGTTCCCAGACGTAAAGACATCACCAGAACTCAGAGTAGAGATCGACTCTGCTCGGTGGTGATGAGGGAGGACACATTTCCCTTTACTGCCCTTCATCAAGCCCTGTCATGTCGTCTGCGCAAGTCTGTGCATTTGTGAGCATGGAGTTATGGAAATCGAATGGCGGTGAGGGCTAAAAGTTATCCTGGATGCTAAATACAACTATTCCTGGGGTCCCAGAGAGAAGATAAAGAAGTAGTGTTTTGAGGGCGTGCCTCCTGTCTTGAAATCTGCTCTGTTTCCTCAGAAATAGGGCCACTCCGCTCTACCCTAAGCAATACAAATTATATCCTTATTTTGGAAAAATCCCACTCCCTGCTTTTTTTTTTTTTTAATTTTTTTTAATGCTTATTTATTTTTGAGACAGAGAGAGACAGAGCATGAACGGGGGAGGGTCAGAGAGAGAGGGAGACACAGAATCTGAAACAGGCTCCAGGCTCTGAGCCATCAGCACAGAGCCTGATGCAGGGCTTGAACTCTCAAACCGCAAGATCATGACCTGAGCCGAAGTCGGACGCTTAACCGACTGAGCCACCCAGGCGCCCCAAATCCCACTCCCTTCTTATAGGATTAGGATTCTGCTGCGTTCTACCACCAGGGCAATAACGTGAGCTACTCCCCAACTCTGAACAAGTATCTTCAGTGAAGATACTACCATGGGAGGTGAGTAGAAAAGGCGTGGAATTTGTTCAAGTTCAGCCCTGCCTCCCGATGAGGTCTCTCCTCCGCTCTGAGGTGTGCCCATGTCTCGTTCTTCCTGTGACCCTCCAGCGGCCATCTGTCGGACAAAACGTGCAGGTTTGCGTCTTCATACTTCACCATATCTCCTTAGTTATGAGTTAACGGTGTACAAGATGGCTGAGGCAATGTTCAGGGCTGGTGTGTCCAGACTTCTGTAGGCTCAGGCACTCTGAATCAAAATAGACTTCACCCACACCATTCAGCAATTACACCCCACACCGAATGCTGTTTTATGTTTGCAAGAATTTCTTCATGGAGGCAAGGAGTTTGTCTTTTTTTTTTTTTTTGTTCAAGGTTGAATCTCTCGCACCTAAAATGACACCTGCTGGGCAGACCATCAATCAATGCTTGTTGACTTGAAGAATGACTGGCTGGTAAGAATGCCTTTCCGTTTAGGGTCAGCTGTGTTTTATCCAGCAAATGAATTGGGCTTACTCAGGAACTTGTTAACTTAGGAGTTCTAACCTGCAAATTGGTTTTCAAATATGGCATATTTTTATGAGAAATGCAAGTAGAGTGGAATCGACATAACATTGGGTGAATAACCTTGGTTAATTTTGATGTTGTTGGGAGTATTGTGCGTGTGATCTGAAGCTATTCATTTATTTTTCAGATTTTAGATGTTTTTAGAAAGCAGCAGTTTGTTGTGTGTGTGTACTCTCTCTAGAGAGTCTGGATGCGATGGCCCTGTTGCAGTGCCGGGGCGGGGCCGGGGCAATGAAGGCAGACCGCATGTTGGATAAGGAAGGGAGGTGACTTCTTGTCGATGGTACAGCCAGTCTGAGCTGCTCAGTCCGGACGGGCTGGGTCTCATGCTGGGGGGGACCGCCCGACACTGGTTTTGGTCAAGCCCACCGCCCAAGTTGTTCATGAACCTTTTGTTCACAACTAGATCAGTGAAGAAAGGAAGTTGTCTTTCAGCCCTTCTCCCAGAGCCCCGTGGGTGGCTTCCCTCTACCATATGTTCCCCTGGAACTGGGCTGCCGAGCTTCCTGCCTGGGGCTCCTTGCAAACACATCTCCGAAGCGGTGTGCTGGGGAGGACGGAAGTGCTGTTTCCAGATGGCACCAAATTAGCCTCTTGAGATTAGTGTTTGCAAGAAATATGCTTACAAGGAAGGAAAACAAAGAGTCCCTGGGGATTTTAAACAAACCAGGGCCTTGGAAGGGAAGTCGGGGTGAGAGCTGGCAGAAGGGGCTGGAGGAAGGTAGTGCGATATTAGAGTTTAAAGTATAAAGATATTAAGGTTTAGAGGAGTTTAACCAAATTTTAAAAACTTATCTAAGATCACACAGATGGTAGGGAGCAGAGCCGACCTGTGCACGAACTGTGAAGTCAAAGCCAGTGTTGAAAACCTCAGTGCTAAACAACCTCCATGTCATTAAAGATCTGCCCTCCCTGTTTTCCAAACTCATCACTCCTTTCTGTCTGAGCCCTGCCTTACTGGAGGAAACACAAGACCCTCCACAATCCCGGTCTCAGGCTTTAGGTTGTTCCCTGGTCTCTCAGTGATCTGGTATTCCACACTCTACTCTGTAGGATCACTGGACTGGGGTTGGGGTGGATGTTATTTCCTTTGTTCCATCTGGATGGCAACTATGTAGCTGTCTGGGAGGTCAGCTCCCCAGAAGCAGATCCTGAGATAAGGATTTGAGTGGACATGGTTCATCTGGGACATGCTTTCAGGAAGCACCTGCAGGGGATGGGGAGGTGGGATAGTTAAGAAAGGAAGCTGGTCAAAGGTAAAGCCAGGTTACCGCCATGTGCAACTGAGACTTGATCCTGCTGGCCAACTCTGGGACACACTATAGAGAACCCCTCGGAATATTCCCCGCACTGGGCACAGAAGTGAAGATACTTATCCTGAAGCTCTCGTCTATCAGAGCGGACTCACTCCACAGCACTCCAGCCTGGCCCAGGGCAGACGAGGAGAAATTTCCAGGCAGAGATAGCAGGTGCTGTATAGGAGCCAATGCAGAACACTCTGGAATGGATAGGCTCCATGGGGCTGAAGAGGTGGGGCCCAGCATTGTCTGCATCAGTGACTCTTAGGCTCCCGCTCCAAACTATGGTAGAATCACCCAAACGTCACAGCTCTTCTTTCTGCTGATTCTAGAGAAGGATTCAGAATTCTCAAAATCAATTTTCCAGACAGTGAATTGCCATTGGTTAGCATTGGTACCCAAGATGGAACCCGTCTTCTACCCATTCTGTTTACTCTTCTGTATAACCTCTGAAGGCTTCAGTCCCATAAGGTAATGAAGGTGGGTCAGATGACCTTTAATGTCACCTTCAGTAATAATTTTCTTTAACTGCATGACTGTATATGTCCATGAACATGTCTTTAGTTGCATTAGCTTTCATGGAAGTTTTTCCATAAACATTTGAGTCAACTGAACACTTGAGATCCTTTCCACAGAGATCGTTATTATTGGTTTCCTATGCCATGTAGCAGTGATGTTGACATTCTGAACCCAAGCTTAGGATTTTGCATTAATTCCCTTAAAATTTTATCGTTATTTTTGGGACCCATCGTTCCAGCTTTTCAAAAGCTTGTTTTGTGATATAATTCTGTCATCCAAGGAATGAACCACGTCCCCAAATCTTTGGCAGCTGCAAATCTGATAACCAAGTTGGTTTGTGTTTACAAAAATTGTTACAAATGATAAGCGATGGGGCGGCAGACAAAGCCTTGGACTAGAGACCGCCCCTTCCTGTGGCATGTGATTCATTCTTAATGGAAGGGAAAGTTTCTGCAGCCCGGGGTCCCATGGGGTGTCCAGGGCAGGAATGCTGGGATGGCAGTGTGCAGGCCAGATTCCCAGGCATTTGAACTAATCCAATGGAGAAGGCTCAGAGCAAGGACCCTGGGTGCCTTCCCCATCATGCTTACTCATTGCCCCTGGCCAAATGGATTCAGTTCTTCTCCCTAATGCATCCCCCCCCCCCAGCCAAAATGGAAGTGACAGCCCCTCTCCAATGATGCTGGTAAAGCCCTCTGAGATCTCTGGCAGAAAGCTGACACATAACCCCAATCCAGGTACCACTTCATGATTGCTCCTGCAGTTTCGGAAGCACTTTCCTCCCCCCTCTCTGGCTGGGCATGTCCTTCTGTGTTTCTCCTTCCACATTTCCCCGTGGCTAGCATCTGTTCTGTTCTATTCTGACTCTCCCTCCTGAGAGCCAGCCAGCTGTCCACACTGGGTGAGTCTTTGGGAGGACACCGGGGCTGACAGTGTTTTCATGTGTGTGTGTCTGCGAGTGTGTCCATGTGTGTGGGGGCATGTTTGTGGAAGGGGTGAAGTGAGGAAGCGGGTGCAAGGTGGTTCTGGCTGGCCTGGTGTGCAGGAAGCGTCCTTTTATACAGTAGGCACATTTCCAACAAGCTGTTCACGTCAGTTCTTGCAAGAGGTGACGCTGGCCCCGGCCACCTGCACCTGCACTCTGGGCAGTTGCTCGATGTGACATTCTTTGCGCCTCTTCTGATGTCGCCCCTCCTCCAGACTGCCCTGGTCCGACTTGCAGCCTCTGAGATGCTGCCCCGTCCTCAGCGGCCCTTCTCGGAGCGTGGTGCCCATGGCTTCACGGGGAAGGTGCCAGGCTACAAAGGTTTGCTGGGAGAAGCAGAACAAGAAAGGGTCCTTGGGGCTGATGGCCATTTCAGGAAAGGCTCAACTCCATTAGCTCGTGCTTGTGACCTGGGACCTCAGAACACCCACGTGACCCCTTGTCCCACCCCACAGACTCACAATGTTCATCCAAACACATAATGTATGAAAGAACACACAAGAACGTGCTTTGAAATTTTCAAAGCTTTGTAAAGCATGTGAAGTATTCTTGGTGTGACTTGTGAAGCTTTTAGGGGCCCCCGTACATATTTTTGGCACATTCTCACACACACACACACACGCACACGCACATACACACAGTCACATTTTCGCACTTCACATCTGTTGAGCTGGTCCTGAAGGGCACAATCTAATTACCTGTTAGCATGAATAAATAATGTTAGCAGAACAACAAAGAAGAACAGGAAAGCACAAAGTGTCTGTGCATCTGATACTTGGAATCTCTTTTCGTCGCCTCTTTGGCTCTATTCTGTTCGCCTGAGTGAGCCCCAGAGGGCTAAGCGGTGGCTACGAGGCCACGTCTCTGTGCCTGTGGGTTCCACCCTAAAGGGACCCGCTCCGGGTAGCGGATCTTCCTAAGTGCGATAAGCACACTGCATACGGTTGCATTCTCATCTGCAAAGTTTGATGCTGCTATGGGTAACTATTTTTTTCTTCCTGGGTAATGCAGCCTGCGGTCTGTGTCTATTCATGCACAATTCCTTCAAAGCCACCTGACGTGGAAGGGGACTGTCCTTTTCCTGCCCGGCTACGTGGGCTGGCGGCGCTCACTGTGACAAGCGGTGATTTTAAACATGAAGAAAATAAGCGTGGCTCTAGCCAGTGACGAGGTCTGCAGCCAGGACAGGAAAGCATCCACCAGCCATTCTCCTGCCCTCTTTTCTTCCACCGGGTACCGACCAAATTTCGTGCGGTGTGTTTACATACTGAGAACTCTTAAGCACCTCTTACCGCGTTTGACCCTCAAGGCAACCTTGTAACATCTGTAAGGCAAGGACTTTATTATTCCCATTTTAGAGATAATGATGCCAGCGGCCTCGGGCTCCTCGAACATACACAACTAGGTCTACTCTGCCTTTTGTGACAGGATGAGTTACTGAAAAATTAATAGTGCCATTGTTTATGTTGTGTTGATTCAGTGGCAAAAAAAAAAAAAAAAAAAAAAAAAAGAGAGAGACCATGGAATTGATTACTTTGTCCTCATAGAAAGGATGGCTGGGGGGTTGTGATCTGAGTGCTAGATTCTGAACTCAGCCCCCGGCGCAAGTCGATGACTGCAGTGCATGTAAAAAGTTGAATTTGTTACCAACCTCAAACAGTGGGGAGATTTTCCCATATATTAGAGATTTCCAGTTTCTCTTTTCTTGCTCTGGAGATGGCAGAGCTTCAGGGTGGGTGGTTGCCTTGGCGCTAGGCGACAGCAGCCATCCAGGGGCGGAGTCTGGTGGTGGGAGGGTGGAAGGCAGGGTGGAGGGGAGAGGCCCCAGCAGGTGTCAACTGTCCCTCTTCACACCCCCAGCCAGCCTGAGCCCTGAAAACCAGGAAGCCTTTTTCCATGTCCTGGGCTGTGTCAGCCATGAAGCTCTTCTAAAACCCCAAGGAGCCCAGAAGCTGGCAGGGGTCCTTGAAAAATGGTGGAGATTGAATCTTTTACTAAAGTTTACGAATGGGAAGCTTACAGCCAGCTAGAACTTGATCAAAAATGACCAAAAAAATTAAATAACGTACCAACATGGAGCTATTGGTATTTTGTGATAGCCAAGCCTTTCAGTGTAGAAACTTTTTCCTTCAGAGACTCCTCTGGGGTCTCTATCAAAACAAACAGCCTCCCTCTGTAAAAATACAATCGTTCCTGAAGATACACTTTTCTAGTCAATTTTTTCTTTTCTTTTCTTTACTTTTTAATTTTTTAATGTTTATTTTTGAGAGAGACAGAGACTGAGTATAAGCAGGGGAGGGGCAGAGAGAGAGGAGACACAAAATCTGAAGCAGGATCCAGGCTCTGAGCTGTCAGCACTGAGCCCAACATGGGGCTCGAACTCAAGCGCCGTGGGATCATGACCTGAGCCAAAGTTGGACACATAACTGACTAAGCCACCCAGGCGCCCCCCCCCTCTAGTCAATAATTTTATAATTCAGTTTTTCTGCCTTCTGCATATTAAAGTAATACTCATTGTACATAATCTAGAAAATTCAGAGTGGAAAAAAAGGAGAAAAAAACCCCACTTTTTGTTTTTTTAGGGAGTGAGAGAGAGCATGTGTGTGAGCTGGGGAGAGGGGTGGGGAGGGGAGAGAGAGAGAGAGAAAGAGAGAAAGAGAGAGAGAGAGAGAATCTTAAGATTCAGAGCCTGATGTAGGGCTTGATCCCAGGACTCTGGGATCACAATTTGAGCCAAAATCAAGAGGCAGACACCCAACCAACTGAGCCATCCAGGTGCCCCAACCCACATGTATTTCTATTATCCAGGGCTACTATTTAACATTTTGGCACATAGACTTAGAAAGAAGCTATGGAGAAACTAAATAGTTTCTTTTTCTTTGTTTTGTATGTGTGTGTGTGTGTGTGTGTGTGCTGTATACATATACATTTTATACATATATAATATATATTTATACATAATTATATTATGTTGTATATCCATAATTATATTCATATGTACATGTATCTATGTACAACTATTATGTACAACTATGAAGACAGTTTATATTTGTATATACACACACATGTATATATATATATATATATACACACATAAATACACACGCATAATAAATTCATGTCTTCATATATCCATGTACAACTATATAGACACAGTTTACCAAAATCTTCCCTCCTTTTAAATTATAGCTAAAGGTCTCCTTCCTCTAGGGAATCTTAGAATCCATTTACTGGCACATTCTTTGCCCTACCTCTTCACCTCAAGATATTCTTTTCTACTAATTACTTCTTTTTTAACCTGCGCTGACGTATCAGCTTCCCATGCCTCTCCTATTTGTCTAACTTCACATGAAGATGGTAATATTAAAAGGCAGCCTGTAATTACAAGGAAACTTGAAAATTGCAGAGTCATCTCCCAAGAAATCTCAAAAGCAGTGCCCTTGACCGTCTTAGGTCACATCTGCAGAAAATGGGGCCCCTCAAGGCATGGTTTTGTGAGTGTGATATCTGCCAGCCAGTGGTTCTAGTTGGGCAACTTTGCTGTCTTTGCTTATTGGTCTTGGCCCATGCAATTATTATTATTATTATTATCATTTTGCATTTTGCCATTTTAAAATTTATAAAGTAGAAACAGAAAGATAGCTAGAAGTTCTAGTGAGGAGAAGACTAATTGAATTGACACAAAGATAGAGCATTCAGATGGGCCCAAAGTAGCAAACCTTTAGTCTCAGCAAAATATTTATTGGACTTTCACTAGTCAGTAGCATGGTCATTTGGGAAGGGAAGGAACAAAAGTGATCATGTTAGATACTAAAGTACCAATGACTGGATCTCAAACACGTGGTCTGAAGAGGGATTTGCAAATGTTTTTTCAGCTGTCTGGATATGAAACATTTATTGGCACCTGCTGTACATACTGGGCATAAAAAGTCACTTCTAATTCTGAAATACCTAAAAATTCAAAGTTACACTTCTGTTTCGTGTTCTGACTGTACCTGGAGGTTTCTGATTCTCCCATTCTGGATTATTCTCCACTTCCCCACCCATCATTTTATTTCCTCCACCAAAAAAAGTATTTCTTTTTCAGTGACTTTTTTCAGACTCGGTGCTAAATATATATTTCAGGGAAATAGAAACAATGAACAATGTAGGCCTTTAGAACTCTCAACCTTTGACAGAATTGTTATTCAAATGCAAGCAGAAATAGGGACTAATGTGAGCAAATGACATCCAATAATAATTTAGTAAACTCAGTTTTGGTGGTTTCTAACCGCCTCACCCATTACATCTTCAAGTCTAAATAGATAAGTTGGGTCTATTTCAACACAGCTGTGTGTACATGGACCCTTGATTTACGACAAAGATGTTTCTGCAGTGGAAGGAGAAAGAATGGTCTTTTCAAATGTGGACATGTGGGTGGGGAGGTGTTAAATAAACATCTGCACACACACACACGCGCACACCCACACAAACCTGAACCCTACTTGATACTATACACAAAGCAGAATTCCAGGTGGATTGTGGATCTAAATGTGCAAAAAACAACACATTTCTAGAAAATAACAAAGGAGAATCACTTCATGACCTCGAGGAAAGCAAAAATTTTAAAGGACATACATACAAAAATAGCATAAGAGACTGATAAGTTGGTCTTCATTGACATTTAGAACCCACCCTGTTGATCAGAAGTTAACATGAGAGTGAAAAGGGAAATCCACTGAGCAAGAGAAAGATATTTGCGATATATATAACTGACAAAGAACTCACATCCAGAATATTTAAAAAAATTTTAATGTTTATCTTTTATTTTTGAGAAAGAGAGAGAGACATAGCATGAGTGAGGGAGAGGCAGAGAGAGAGGGAGACACAGAATCAGAAGCAGGCTCCAGGCTCTGAGCTGTCAGCACAGAGCCTGATGAGGGGCTTGAACTCGTCAACTGCGAGATTATGACCCGAGCAGAAGTCGGACACTCAACCGACTGAGCCACCAAGGCACCCCCCCCGAATATTTTTTAAAACGGGTACAAATCATTAAGAAAAAGGCAGACAACCAACTAAAAAATGTCCCCCTCCCCCCAAAAAAATGGGCCCAAAACTTCAATGGACACTTTACGAAGGATGATACCAAGCATCTCAAGGTCATTATTGACTGAAGAGATAAAAAATAAAACCACAAATAAAATATACCAATATAAAAAATATACCATCGCAGACTCCCCATCCCAATTCTTGAATGGCAAGAGTACCAAGTGTAGAGTATGGAACAATGGAGACTCTCATGCCCTGTTTGGTGCATATACCTGAGTAGATATCATATATTCCCTGTAAACCAGCAACTGTAGCCTTGATATATACCAGCAGAAATGAAGGCATATGTGCACAAAATGCATGCTCAACACCGTTTACAGCAGCATCATTCTTAATACATAAAAATTGCAAATAGAATGAATATTACCCAGCCACATACATGAATGAATTGCTACTATCCATGACAACATGGAAGATTTCCATAAACATGATGTTGGATTAAATAAGTCATTCATACAATAACATATACTATATAATTCCATGTGTATAAAGCTAAAAAACAGTCAAACCCAATCTGTGGTATTAGAACTTGGAGTAGCAGTTACTTTTCAGCAGAGGTTAATGACTACACACTTCTGATCTGCTCGCCTTTCTGTATAAACGTTACCTCTCAATTAAAGTTAAAATTTTTTTTAAAAACAAGCTTTTCCATGGTAAAACCTGCCTCTTCTTCCCATCTTTGAATTTATGAGCCATCAGCAAAAGCTCATCATAGTCTCACAAATCAAGAATGCGACGTCTACCTCTTCTGTGGAAATTTTTTTTCCAATTGCTTCTGTGCCTAGAATGTTACCTGCCCCCCCACCCCCCCAATTTTACTTTTATTTGATACTATTTTCTTCTGGTTTTCTACACTTTAAAATATTTATATCAAACTTTTACACCAGCATATAGTGTGGTGAGAATCTAAATTGATTTTGTCCCCAAATTACGTACTTGTTATCCAAATGCAACTTATTCACTAATAGTCTCTTTCCTTTTTATAATTCTGTATACATGGAAAACTTGGGTGGGTCAGTCTGTTGGGCATCTGACTCTTGATTTCAGCTCAGGTCATGATAGGAGGGTCATGGGACGGAGCCCCGTGTTGGGCTCTGTGCTGAGCAGGGAGCCTACTGAGGATTCTCTCTTTCTCTCCCCCTCTGTGCCTCTCCCCTGCTCATGCTCTCTCTCTCTCAAATACAAAAAAAAAATTTTTTTTTAATTTTGAATACAAAGGAGGTATATATTCTATCCCAACAACTTGCTGGTAATTTTTGTACCAGGACACTTTCATTATAATTGCATTGTGATGTATTTGTAACTTATTGTCCTCTGTGGATTCTTACCATTTTCTCCTTGAAGTTTCTCCATATTCTTTCATGTTGATTGTTTGGATCAAGTTCAGAATTTCTTGTTTGTGCTGCAAGAAGAGAAGAAAATTCTACTGAGATCAATCACATAACCATGTGATTCATTTGGACAGAATGGTTACTATTATCGTATTTGTCCTCTCCTGCCCCTCTCAACATTGGCCGACCCCAATCACCATTCTGCGGGTATAATAGAAAAGGAGTCAGGAGATCTCAATTTTATTACTTGTTCTTCCACTAAATACTTGTGTGACTTTGACATAGTCATGTACCATAGGGATATTGTATTTCCCTATGTGCACATTGATTTTTCATATTTTTTCATATTTACTCATTTTTCATATTTTCATATTTTTTCATATTTACTCATTTCTTCTTTGAAAGAGTTTGCTTTTATAGGTTTATAATATCTATTTACGTGGAAAGGCTATGACTTCTTTATCTCTCTTACATGCTTGCCAATAATTTTCTTAATTTGTAATTTTTTTTAACTTTGATATATCATTATTTTGTTGTTGGCTTTTTTGTAGAGAGTGTTGCATTTCTTTTTTTGTGGGTTTATTATTTTACTGGGGTTTAATTACATGTAATGACACATACAGGGCTTAGTGATTTCTGACAAAGTATGCGTTTCCCTGTATTTCACACCCCATCAAGATATAGTATATTCCCATCATCCCCAAAAGATCCTTCCTGACGCTTCCTAGGCCATCTCTGGTCCCCATCCTGACAGGAACAACCACTGTCTGTGTATCTCATCAGAGTTAGCTTTGCCTGTCCCAGAACATTATATATCTAGAATCATATATAGGCTATTCTCGTTTTTTTATGTGTGATTTTGCTGTTTGCAATAGCCCCAAGAGCCACGCTGCTATGCTGTCTAGTGTCCCTAAGTGCAAGAAGGTGGGCATGTACCTTATGGAGAAAATATATGTATTAGAAAAGCTTCTTTCATGAGTTGGAATGCTGTTGACCATGAACTTAATGTTAATGAATCAGCAGTATATATTAAATAAGCTGTCTTTATTTATTTATTTTTTTAATTTTTTTTTTTAACGTTTATTTATTTTTCAGACGGAGAGAGACACAGCATGTACGGGGGAGGGGCAGAGAGAGAGGGAAACAAAGAATCGGAAACAGGCTCCAGGCTTTGAGCCATCAGCCCAGAGCCCGACGCGGGGCTCGAACCCGCGGACCGCGAGATCGTGACCTGAGCCGAAGTCGGACGTTTAACCAACGGAGCCACCCAGGCGCCCCTCAGCAGTATATATTAAATAAGCTGTCTTTAAACAGAAATACACAGAAAACAAGGTTATGTGTTGAGAGAGAGACGAAAGTCTCGGGGATCTAACCTTAAATTTTCCCTAGAGTTGGTTTCTGATTTTGCTAATTCAGTGTGCACGGCAATTTCATAGAACATAACTACAGCAAATAACAAGAACTGACTTTGGTAAGGCTCATCCCAGTTGTGTATCTGTACTGTGTTTTTGTTTAGAGCTAAGTAGCGTTAGATTGTAGAGAGATGTATTACAAATTATGTTTTCATTCCTTTGTTAGCAGAATTTTGCACTGTTTCCAGTTTGGGGCAATTCTGAATAAAGATTCCAGGAACGTTCTTGTACAAGTCTTTTTGTGAACATATTTTTTCATTTATCTTGGGTAGATACTAAAAAGTGGAATTGCCCCATCATAGGGCAAACTTAATTTTAGGAGGAACTACGAGAACAGTTTCCAGAGTGGTCAAAGGACTTGTCCCACCAGCAAACTATAAACAGTCTAGCTTTCCCGCATTTTGGGCAACATGCAGTGGTTGGTTAGCAAATCTAATGGGTGTGCAGTGGTATTTCATCACGGTTTTAATTTGTATTTTCCTGGTGAAAGATGACGTTTCACCAGTGCATAGGAGCCTTTTGTATATCTTTCTCCAGTGCATAGGAGCCTTTTGTATATCTCTGTGAAGTGCCCTTTTAAGACTTCTGACAATTTTTGAAAATTGGGTATTTGACTTTTTATTATTGAGTTATAGGAATTGTAAATATACTTTGGATATGAGTCCTGTGTCAGATAAATGGGAACATTATCTGCTTTTCTGCGGCTTGCCTACCTCAGTATTGTTTTTTCATGAGTAAAAATATTTTATTTGAGGGGCGCCTGGGTGGCTCAGTTGGTTAAGCGTCCGACTTCAGCTCAGGTCACGATCTTGCGGTCCGTGAGTTCGAGCCCCGCGTCGGGCTCTGGGCTGATGGCTCAGAGCCTGGAGCTTGCCTCCGATTCTGTGTCTCCCTCTCTCTCTGCCCCTCCCCGTTCATGCTGTGTCTCTCTCTGTCTCAAAAATAAATAAACGTTAAAAAAAAATTAAAAAAAAAATATTTTATTTGATAAACTCCATTGTTACGAGTTTCTTCTTTCTGAGTTCTAAGAAATCTTTGCTTACCTTCATGTTGTGAAGATATTCTAATATGTATATTTTTTTGAGAGAGAGAGCATGTGGGCAAGTGGGGGAAGGGCAGAGAGAGAAGAGAGAGAATCCTAAGCTGAGAGAATCCTCTCTGAGCTGAGTGTGGAGCCTGACATGGGGTTCGATCCCACGACCCTGGGATCACGACCTGAGCGGAAATCAAGAGTCAGACATTCAACCGACTGAGCCACCCAGGCTACCCTCTAATTTGTAATTTTTTAAAGCTTTATAGTTTTACCTTTTACCTTTAAGCCTATGATCCATTTTAAATTAACTCTTACAGGGAGTGAGGCATGAGTTGAGTTTTTTGTTTTTTGTTTTTTTCTCCCAGAGAGATGATCTGTTGTTTCTCAATTATTTGTTAAAAAAATCCTTTCCCCATTGAATTGTTTTGGTAGGTTGACCTAAAATCAATCGACTGTACATGCGTGTCTATTTCAAGTTTTCTTCTGTTATTTCATTTGTTCAGTTTTATGCCAATAAGACATTTACTTCATTACCATATATTTATATGCCTTGAAAATAGGTCATGTAAGTACTTCAACTTTGTTCTTTCTTTGGCCTTTTCATGTACATGTAAATTTTACAAGTAACTTGTCAATTTCTGTGAGATAGCCTGCTGGGATTTGACTAAAAATAGTTTGATATACAGATTGATTTGGTAATGATTTGAAAAATTGCTTGGTATTATTCTCTCCCTTAAAGGATCAGTAGAATTCATTAGTGAGGCCATCGGGCCCTAAAATCTTCTTGATGGAAGATTTTTTTCAATTGTCAATTTAGTTGTTTAAAGAAGTATAGGGCTAATCAGATTTTCTGTTTTTTCTTAAATCAGTTTTGTTGTGTTGTATTTTCTGAGAAATCTATCTTGTATAAGTTATTAAATTTGTCATTACAGAGTGATTATAATGTCTGTGATATCTGTAGTAATGTCCTGTCTTTCATCCTGATATTTGTAATTTTGTTTTCTTTCTCTTTTTTTCTTGTCCATTCTAGCTAGGAGGTTATCAGTAATGTCATTAATAATTTCAGAGAACAAACTATGGCTTTGTTATTTTCTCTCTGTTGGTTTTGTGTTTTTTATCTCATCAATTTCTTCTTTTTAAAATTTCCTTTTTTTTTTGAATTTGCTCCTCTTGCCTCTAAAGATGGATTTAGATCTTCAATTTTAAACCTTCCTTCTTTTCTAATACCAGCACTTAGAGCTATAAATTTCCCTCTAGCAAATTTAGATATGTGATATTTTATGAAGTTCAAAATATTTTCTAGTTCCCTAATAATTTTTTCTTTGACAGTAGTTATTTAGAAGTATGTTGTTTGGGGTGCCTGGGTGGCTCAGTCAGTTAAGCGTCTGACTTCGGCTCAGGTCATGATCTTGCAGTTCTTGAGTTTGAGGCCCACGTGGGTCTCTCTGCTGTCAGTGCAGAGCCTGCTTCAGATCTTCTGTCTCTCTCTCTCTCTCTCTCTCTGTCCCTTCCCCACTCACACTCTCTCTAGTTCAAAAATAGATAAACATTTAGAAAGGGTGTTGTTTTTCATTTAAAAAAGTGTGTGTATAATTTCCAAATATCTGAGGATGTTCTGAGTTTATTTATTTATTTTTAACAATTTCTTATTTAATTTCCTTGTGGTTGAAAAATATACTCTGCCTAATTTCAATCCCTTTAGGCTTGTACAGACTGGTTTTATGACCCAAGATGTGATCCATCTTCGTGTATGTTCTGTGTGTACTTTAAAAAGACTGTGCTTTCGGGGCGCCTGGGTGGCTCAGTCGATTAAGCGTCCGTCCGACTTCGGCTCAGGTCACAATCTCACGGTCTGTGAGTTCGAGCCCCGCGTCGGGCTCTGTGCTGACAGTTCAGAGCCTGGAGCCCGTTTCAGATTCTGTGTCTCCCTCTCTCTCTGCCCCTCCCCTGTTCATGCTCTCTCTCTCTCTCTCTCTCTCTGTCTGTCTCTGTCTCTGTCTGTGGTTTTCAGCACTTGGATTCTGATGTGCTTTAGTGTGGTTTTATTTATGTTTATGTTGCTTTGGCTTTTTTTTTTTTTTTTTTTTTTTCTTGAACCTTTTGTCAAAATTGGAAAATAAGGGTCCGAACTTCAAAAACATGAGTTCGAGCCCTGCATCCGGCTCTGTGCTGACAGCTCGGAGCCTGGAGCCTACTTCAGGTTCTGTGTCTCCCTCTCTCTCTGCCCCTCCCCACCCCTCTCTCTCAAAAATGAATAAACATTAAAAAAAATTAAAAAAACAACCAAACAACTTAGGAGTCGTTGAGCGGGATAAATACCAGAGGCCAGGCATATCCCTGAATGTGAATTCACCAGGGACTAGTCAAACTTACCTACAGAGCTATTTTGTGGTTGTGCTTATTCATTTGTTTTTCTTTTTATTCCGAATTCAAAATGCGGAAGTAGGGGAGAAGGAAGCACATCCAAGGGAAGCTACGGAGCTTTAAAGAATATATTAGGAGTTCAAAGCAGCCAGAGACTGAGATGAGAAACGTAGCTGCGGACGCCTCAACGGAAGTCGGGCTAGAAGGAATCCATTTGTAGAGCCGCGCGATCACAGAAAAAGTATGAGCAAGATTTGTTTGGACCAGGGCTCAAAAAATTTCCTGTTTCCACACCCACGTATTGCTCTATGATTAACTTCCCACGCGAGCACACAGGATCTATGTATTTTCTTATCCATTTGTGTGGTAGTTTAGTATCCTGTCGGAATTATTTAATCGGTCTCCTACTACTATTTCCAATAATGGCTCAGGAGAGCACTGCCTTTAACAAAGGTTGTCATGTTAACAGGTTCCAGGAAGAAAAGTGGTCCTGGAGAAAACAAGTCGAATTATCAATGTGCGGCCCAGCATTAACACACCGAATCAGATTTTCTAGAGCATAAGGCAAACAGCTTTGCCATTTAGAGAGCAATACAGACTGTGGAGACAAGTTTATAAAGTTGTATTAATTGTGGATTGAAGTACCCTGTGCTTACATGGAGTAGCTCATTGTAGTGATTTGAGAAGTGGCTTTTTGTCTACCTGTTACGATTAGCTCGACTCAGAATCACGGGCCGGGATTTTCCTGCCAAAGTAGCGTGATGGAAGACGTCTTGCCCACTGTTGGGTCTCTCAGTCTCCTTTCAGCGATCTTTATTCTTGATGCTTGAGATTTTTATTTCCACCAGAATATGCCAATCCAGGATCCAATTCCCTTTTAAGTGTCTATTAGTAAAACAATTCTTATGAAGCATCTTCTAAGTGACTTATAAGTAATGACAAACGGATGGCTTGCATTTTAAATATTTTAAGTCCACTTTAATATTTTAAAGTGCGAAATCAATCTCTTGGTTGAAAACTTGGAAAGTTTGAGAAGCAAAAGAAAATCTAGAATTCAAGAGTGAATTTGTAGGAAGCGTGCAGTGAAATCTGCTTAATTCGAGAACTCTCTCTAAGCCAAAATGGGGTCGTGCTTCCATAATTCTTTTTTTTTTTTTTTTAAACAATCTATCCTGACTGTTTTTCCATGTCAGCAAATAAAGATGTCCTTTGTCATTGTCTTCGGTGCTTTCATGGTAGGTCACCGAATGGATCCACTCTATGTGGCCAACATGCCATTATGAGTCATTAAGTAGCCCCTCTTTTATCTTCTGTATGAACAACTTGATCTTGATGCATGGCTCTTTAGCAAACCTTCTTCCTAAGTGACGGCAAACCTTCTTCCTAAGTGACGGCAAAACTTTAATGCAAAAAGTGAATCCATGATTCTGGGATTTTGGATACAGTGTCGGTGGGAAAACCACCATTTCCGTGAGAGTTTTTTCAAGCACTTTAATCTCGCTTCCCAGTTGCCTTTGAAAACCAGATCCCCCACCGGCCTGGATCTCTTCTGCGGGTGGTTCTAACAGAGCCTCACACTGCCCACAAAGGGCAAGTGACCTGTTAGCAGGCTTGTCCACACTCAGGTCATTGCCCCGGTTCTCCTCCTGCATTACTCTGCCTTCTTCCACAATGCCCCCACCCCACGCTGTTCTTTCTAAAGCACAGCAATGATTGCTTTCCCTGAAGTGTTGCTAAATAGGTTTAAAACTGTGAGTCTACCAATTTTTGGAGGGGCACTGCTTAGAAGGAACCTCTAAGAAGTGCACTGAAAGGTCGGCTCTTGCCTTCTTTACTCTGGATTTTCCATAGAAAAGGGTAACAAAACTTACCTGCTGAGTCACTGAAAAGACTTGAGGCTTTGCGCTGACTTGAATGTAAAGTATAAAGTAATGAAGGAACCAAAGCGGTGATCTACTTGCTTTCCAGAAATTAGGTTCCAGCTTTCCAGGGAGACAGAAGGAAAAGAGAGAGAGGGTGGAGGGCTGAGAGGGGTATGACCCAGAAGCAGGGTCCCTTTCTCTTGAAAGGGATGGACCAGGCCACCCACGCTCACGCACATGCTGGCCTGACATCAGCAAGTTTGTGAGCATGGCTTAAATTTCATATTAACCTGAGATCTGTTCAAGGGGCTGTGGAGGAACACTTAAATCCAGATCCTGTGACTACAGCTCTTGTCCAGCATCCCGACCTATGCAATGGGGGTCCCATCCCCACCCTGCAGAGCTGTTGAAGGGCGTCAACACTAGCAATAACCAGTATAGATGGGAGCCACAGCATTCCTGGCTCCAACCATGTATTTCACATGCATGACCTCGTTAGAACTCACTGCAGTCCCACCTGCAGCAGGTACTGTGTCCAGGCCCTTGAACGAAAGAGAAGACTGGGCCAAGAGAGGCCATCTGACTTACTGAAAGTCACATGGCTGGAAAGAGAGGCAGCTGGGATTTTGCCCCAGGCTGCTGGACTTCCAAGTCCCCTTCACTTGGCCTTCCCACTCGGGGAGATAAGGTACCCCATACTGGGCTATGTGAATACTAGGCAATAATAGGTTGAGGCCCCCTTTCTCTTCTAGTGCATTCACTGTTCAAATCCAAGGCACCAGCTTCCGACATCGGGACCATTTCCCACCCAATTCACCAGCAGCGCATGACTGCCCTATCTCAAATTCAGCCTCTTCGCATCTCCTGGCGGCCGTCTTGGTCCAAACCAATAATAACTCCCCTGGACTTGTGCCTCCTGCCTTCTCCCTTTGCTTCAGGTTCAAAGCCCTGACCTTGGCCCTCGTAATACAGCCCCTGAGCCCCTCCCCAACCTCATCTCCTGCCTTTCTTCTTCTCTTTCAGAACTTTCTTGTAGCACAATTTATGATAAATGGTTCAAACAGAGGAACGTAAGTGCTTCCCGGAAAATCAAAGTGCCTAGCCCCCAGAATTGGCAACGGAGCCCTGGGCAGCCCCAGATTTATTGTCATGTGCTCCCGGGTGAGTAGAAATAAAACGGTGGAAGAGATTTTAAATGTATCTGCAGGATTTGGGGCTGAATTACAATTGGTACTATTCCTAAGATTTGACTAAGCTCATTTCCCCCTCCAAATCTCTAGAGATGGCCACTCCATAGCCACTTTTAATGTCTTCTGACCTTACAACCAGGAAATTATTTCTAATTCTAACTCGAGTCCATTCAGCTCTAGGTTCGGCCTCGGCAGAAGCTAAGGTCACATGAAGCCTTGCTGACTTTGTCTCTCTCTGACCCCCACCTCACTGGCCCTGACCCATCTTCAGGCTAGTTCTGGGGTACCTGCTCATCCCCAGGAGGAATCCCGTATCTGGGCAGGTGCTACACCAAAGCAAGAGGACCACATTAGGGGCAGGTAAGTCAGAGGCTTCTTGGTTTCTTCCTCCAGGCAGGAGGCTCTCAGTAGGCCGGGGTTTCCAAGGGGGTCATTGCTCAGCTGGGACAGAAGACTCGCGACCACCAACTCTCCCACCAAAGCAAGGCTTGCGGTGCCCCACATCGACTCAGGGACCCTCCAGACCCACATGGGACATCTCCTGAGAGACACAGAATGAAGGGGACAGGGGACAGACAGAGCCCAAAGACTGTCTGGTGCAGACATGCCTTTCCCTCTCTCCCCAGGGCAAGTGGCTCTACGGCCGTTTTGCAGGAATGATCTCTGACATCTGCGTGCAGTTGCCAAGAATTTACCCTACTCATCTTTTCCTTAAAAGAGAAAAATAAAAGTATTAGAATAGATGTGTGTGCGTGCAGGTGTGTGTAGGTTCAGGGAAAGGTGGGTACATGACTCCATCTGCATGGATTTCGTTTGAATACTGCCCTTCACCTTGTGCATAGAAATAATGGGCAAATTCAGATAAATTGGCGATACGTTTTCCTCAATAATTAAGAGCGTGTTCGTAATATTTAGAATGTTTGTGCCTGGGGAAAATACAAGAATTTTTGTGCCTGGGGAAAATCGAGGCTCAGTAGATCTTACTGAGCCAAGGGACATTACAAAATAAAATAAATAAGTAAAAGCAACTCCTTCTTCCTGTTCTCCTGCCGCGAGGAGTATGTCACACTCCAGCCGTGTATGTGTGGGGTTCAGAATGGGTGTTTGCCGGCACGAGTCTGGGCCCGGTGCCACCCTTGGTAACATTTATAAACTTGGGAGATTCTCGTTTCACTCACAGAGTTTCCGTTTCCTCGAATTTTGCAGAAAACTGTGGGCATTTTTATTGTCACGGGGAACCCGCTCTAGTTCCCCGTTAGCGGTGCTGAGAACAAAGGACTACTGACATCCACATTTTCTTCAAACTACCACATGGACGAAGATCTGCCGGTGCGTCTGGAAAAATCAGATTAGCAGCCTGGATACACTACTTCCTCCCGGAGATTCCACTGTGCTCAAAGAATGGAGGGTGATTTAAGTTTTGCACAGACCAAAAGAAACGTTTCAAGGTCACGGCAGGTGCCTTGTCAGGCAACCCCCCGTGAGGAGGTTAATGGTATAAAAATTTGAGGAGAGGACTTAAAGAGAACCTTTAGGCTTGGGGTGTGTTTCAGAGAGAGGAAGGGTGGGACGGTGGTAAAGAGGACTGGGTTTGAAGGACAGACATTATTATTTGAGTTTTCTTTTCTTTGAAGTTTGAGTTTTGAACATGGGTGTGGATGGAATTATAGACTTACTCTGAATGCATTTAAAAAATGAGAATTGTTGGGGTGCCTGGGTGGCTCATTCGGTTAAGCATCAGACTCTTACTTCCGCTCAGGTCATGATCTCGCGGTCCGTGAGATCGAGCCCCACGTCGGGCTCTGTGCTGGCAGTTTGGAGCCTGCTTGGGATTCTGTCTCTCCCTCTCTCTCTCTGCCTCTCCTCTGCTTGTGTGTGTGCTCTCTCTCAAATAAATAAACATTTTTTTTAAAGAATAAGAATTATTTAAGAAGTGGAAACAAAAGTAAGACCTCATGGTAATCATTCAATTCATAAGAAGATCCAGAAAGGTCAAATAATGTACCATGCCCTTTTCCATTCTCCCTATCCAACTCCAAATTCATGTCAGCAAACAGCCGAGATGGAATCACAGAAGGGTCGGGGTTCACCGAAGGGTGGTTTTGTATCTGTGAACCAGCACCCCCTGCCCCCACCATATGACCTTCCCGGAGGTAAGTTGCAGGAAGCTGCCTCCATCTGGCTGACCGAGTTTCCATTTTGCCGTCTGCAGAAAGGTGCCCACTTTTCCTAGGGATGACATTCTATGCTTATAAATTCCCACTAATCAACAAAGTCAGTTGGAGGTTTATATTTCCCCACTGCAGGGTAGAAGCTTCATGCCGAAGACAAAATTTAAAAGACCGTTTTGATGTCTTATTACTTCCACTCTTTTTCAAAAATAACAATTGCCCAGAAATGTGCTGGTTTCCCACTGTTCGCTTTCAGCCTCGTTCACACAGCACACTGCATTGAACATTCAGGTTCGAGAGAGATGGCTTCACAGCATTGTCCTGTCTCATATTTTAACAAAGATAAAATACGAAGTTTGAGCTGGGAGCAATATTACAATTTTGATATCAGCTACTCTGCACATGTGGTTTTACCTCCCACATCCTTCCTTTCCTCCAGAGGAAGTTTTCTTAAAGATCTTTCAGCAGGCAGATTTATTACTTGTCACGATTTGGGGATTATCTGTTGGACAGTCTTGCTATTTTTTCTGATACCAGCAACTAAAAAGAGCGGATCGTTTGGCTTTAAGGGACATATACAGCATTGTAATCACTTCCATACGGGGAACACTGTCCACGGTCACACAAACGTAATTCCTGTCGCTAATTGAAAGACTCTCTTTCCATGGAGCTAATGTAGAAATATCAGATTGTTGACCGTCTTTTGAGGCTGTTTTTCACCAGATGCTTTGTGGATGGGAGGGGATTAGTGGGGTTCTCTAGTCCAATAAACCGTTATCTCAGAAGTATTTCTGAAGGGACATCACAGGAACGTGCGTCATGTTTTCACTTTCACACAGAGGCCATTCTGAAAAGTGAATTTTTTTTTTTAATTTCACAGAGAGAATGAGCAGGAGAGAGAGTGAGACCCCCAAGCAGGCTCCACACCCAGGATGGGCCCAATGTGGGCTTTGATCCCATGACCTTGGGATCATGACCTGAGCTAAAATCAAGAGTCAGACATTCATCTGACTGAGCCACCTAGGCGCCCCTGAAAAGTGAATTCCTGTCTATTGCCAGAGACACTTTGACACCTTTATCATCATTTTTCAATGACTTACTTCTCCCTCCCTCCTTATCTCCTTTTCCCTTCTCATTTTCTCCATTCTTTTCTTTTATTCGGTTCCTTTCCAATTCTTTCCCTCCATTTTTTCATTTAAACCTATTTCCAATCCTTTTCATATTTTCCATTCTTTTTTCTAGCCTCCATCAAAGACTTAACCTGCCAACAAGAACTTGCATTGGGTTTGAAATAATGGACGATTGTGTGCATTTTAATAATCATCTTTATTTCTTTTTTTAATTAAAAAAATTTTTGTGTTAGAGAGAGAGTGCGTGTGTAAGCAGGGGAGCGGGGCAGAGGGAGAAAGAATCTTTTTAAAAAATTTTTTTAACGTTTATTTATTTATTTATTTATTTATTATTATTTTTTCAATATATGAAGTTTATTGTCAAATTCGTTTCCATACTAATTTATTTTTGAGAAGAGAGAGAGAGAGCATGAGCGGGGGAAGAGAGAGAAAGAGGGAGACACAGAATTTGAAACAGGCTCCAGGCTCTGAGCTGTCAGCACAGAGCCCGACGCTGGGCTCGAACTCATGGACCGCGAGATCATGACCTGAGCTGAAGTCGGAAGCTTAACTGACTGAGCCACCCAGGCGCCCCAAGAGAGAGAGGATCTTAAGTAGGCTCCAGTCTCAATCTGACAGAGGGCTTGATCCCACGACCCTGGGATCATGACCAGAGTCGAAATCAAGAGTCAGATGCTCAACTGACTGAGCAACCCAGGTACCCCTTATCATCTTTATTTCTCTTGGAGGGATTTGCATTGTAGTGGTTCCCCCCCACTTGTTATTTCTGGATATGAAACAATTCTGGCAAGATCCTAGTTAAAACCCTAAGGATAGCAAAAGCAAAAGTTCATTAAGCACATGATATTTACACATTTAAGAAAAACAAGACTTACCCATCAGGAAAACAAGCTTTTTAAAAACCCTATACAAACCAGAAATGGGCCAATTACTTTGTATTCTCATGTTTCATTCATGCAAAGTTCTCGAAGTTCACAACATTTTACAGCATTATGATCTGAAAAAGCTTCAGTAAATTCAACCGTGCAAAATTCTTTACAATCTAGTATGTTAACTGTATTATATTTCCCCTAAAATAGTGCACGTTTTGGGGATTTTGCTGTGTTAGTTTGCTGCTTTGCGATCTCATCCCTAAGGTAACAAATAGTGAGATCGTGATCCAGAAAAACCAAATGGTTACAGAAAAACTTACCGTCACTTACCGCCCAAGGAAAAAGCATCTGAGATATCTTAATCTCAGGTTTCAATGCAGCAAATATTTATTGAGAATCTACTGTGGGTCCAGAGTGCATGAGGCCCAAGAATACATGGGTGAACTGTACTCCCTCTTAACCGCCAGTAAGTACTCCAGAACTCGACCAGATTTGGAGAGTCTTTAAAGAGGTGATTAAATGAGGGGCACCTGGGTGGCTCAGTCGGTTGAGCGTCCGACTTCAGCTCAGGTCACGATCTCGAGGTCCGTGAGTTCGAGCCCCGCGTCGGGCTCTGGGCTGATGGCTTGGAGCCTGCTTCCGATTCTGTGTCTCCCTCTCTCTCTGCCCCTCCCCCGTTCATGCTCTGTCTCTCTCTGTCTCAAAAATAAATAAAAAAACATTAAAAAAATAAAAAAAAAGAGGTGATTAAATGAAAACAATGGCCCTAATGCACCCCAATGTCCTTCTAAGAAGAGGAGATTAGGACACAGACACACACAGAGGGACGACCATGTGAACACATAGGGAGAAGATGGCCATTGACAAGCCAAGGAGAGAAGCCTCCAGAGATATTAACCATGCCGACTTACTCTCAGACTTCTGGCCTCCAGAACTGTGAGGGAATAAATCTCCGTTGCTTAAGCCACCCGGTCTGTGGCATTCTGTTATGGTGGCACGGGAATCCCATGAAAGTGGGATCTAGAACCAGAGGTTAAGAGATGATACGGGGTGATGATGAGTAGTTTGCTCCGGGGTTGAAGTTTTCCATGGTTTTCCTGATCATGAGCGCTTTGAGACATTGGAGGTAGATGTCAAGTGCAATTACAGATTTCTATTTCTAGAAATTTGGAAGTAAACGTATAATCAGTAACCTAGGCTGGCAGCAGTTGCACACGCAGGGTCTTGTGTGATTTCTGGCTTCTCCGTGAGGTCAGTGGTAGTTTAGATTTGGCAGACTTTGCTACCTTTTCTAATCTGGACGATCCCTTTTTTGCTCTGAATGGCCCATCAAGCAATCAAATCCCACCCTTTGGTCTACACAGCCTGTTGAGGATGGCATGAATGAGTCAGGGCTCACCAGAATCCTGTGTCTCTGCCTGGGGAGATCCAGTGGGTTTTCTGGCCAGCATGCGTCCTGGAGTCTGGGTCAAAGAGAAGAGCATCTCTTGCCTCAAACTGCCATGTCAGGAACAGCAGAAAACTACCAAATCATGTCCATCAGGCAGTGTCCAGGGTCACAGCCAGAGACCTTCAGAGCAAGGTGCGTATGGGAACGGGATATGTATTTAATCAAGGGACTCGGACTCAGTAGGAGGAGACAACACAGCAGTAGACCTGAGTGAAGGAATGGAAGGTGGTGTGGAAAAATCTCTGAGGCTAGATGATGAGTCTTTTCCATGTTCTGGTTGCACACTGTGGGCACGTTGTTTCCAAGAGTCAGTCGCTTGACTGACGGAGCCACCCAGGCACCCCTGTAATTTGCTTTTTACACTCAACTTCGTCTTCTGGGGTTATCCATGCTTACATCTTTAGCCCTTGTTTATTCATTTTTATGGTTAAATAGGATTCTGTTTTTTGCCTGTAAGATGTGATATCTACGGAAGATGGCCACTTAGTTTGTTGTTTGCCTATAAGATGTGATATCTACGGAAGATGGCCACTTAGTTTGTTTCTAGCATTTTTCTATTAGAAGCAATGCAGCAATAAGCAGTTTTGTGCGTGTCTCCTTGCACAGATGTGCAGACGTTTACCGTACCCATATATGTAGAAGTGGGACAGCTGGCTTATTTTCTATTACGAGCATGTTTGTGTGTATGTGTTATATATCATAACATGTAATATTATATATGTAATATATATTGTCTTTGTTTTCTTCCCTCCCCTATTCTTTTATCGTGTAACATAAGATATATTAACTTTATATATCACAGTATTTAAGTTACGGGAAAAGTATTACGGAAAAGAGCAAACACCACGCAAGGACTTTGTTTCCCCTTCTGGGAACAGGGTTGGCGTATTCCAGTTGTGTCTAGAGTGGTATCACGTGGGGTGGAATTATGACTTTGTCACTGTATTTATTTGGAGATTAAGTATGGTACCAAATAGACGAGGGGTTGACTTGTGATGGTTAATTTTGTGAGTGTCAACTTGATTGTGCCACAGGGTGCTCAGATGTTTGGTGATACGTTATTCTGGGTATGTCTGTGAGGATGTTTCTGGATGAGATTACCATTTAAATTACTAGACCGAGTGAAGCAGTTTGTCCTCTTCAGTGTGGGTGGATCTCACCAAATCAATCTACTGAAGGCCTTGCGAGAACAAAAGGCTGGCTAAGGAAGAAATCTCTCTGTATCCTCAAGCTGAGATATGGATCGTCTACCTTCTGATGGAAACTTACACCATCAGTTTTCCTGATTTGAAGGCCTTCAGACTTGAACTGGCACGTTACCATTGCTCTCCTGGGTCCCCACCTTGTCAACTGCTGATCTGGGCCTCTCAGCCTCCATAATCACATGAGCCAATTCTTTATGATAAGTCTCTGTCTCTCTCCCTCTCTCTCCCTCTCCCTCTCTCTCTTTCTCTCCCTCTCCCTCTCCCTCTCTCCATATATATATATATATATATATATGTATCCTATTGGTTCTGTTTCTCTGGAGAACCCAGAATAACACACTAGATATATGCACTAGAGTAATGCCAAATTACTCTCCAAAGGAGCATCGTACCAATTTATTGGTCTATGTGCATGAGAATTCTTATTTTTCTCCATCCTCATTGGCATTCAGGCTCCCTCCTCTGGGAAGTATTTGTTTTATACTTTTTTTAAAAAAAATAGTTTGTTCATTTCTTATTATGCATACAAATTTATGCATGAATCTTAAACTAATTTTATATGTCTTAAATACTTACGTACTTTATATAGCTTGAATTTTATGTGTGTGTGTGTGTGTGTGTATATATATATATCTTAAGTTATATATGTGTGTATATATATACCTACATGTATATGTCTTAACTACTAATTCTTTGCGATATCTTCTAACACTTTTATTTATTTATTTATTTATTTATTTTTGAGAGAGAGAGAGAGAGAGAGAGCTGCGAGATGGGCAGAGGGAGAGGGAGAGAGACAGTCCCAAGCAGGTTCCACACCCAGCATGGGGCCCAGTGCAGGGGCTCCATCTGACGACCTTGAGATCATGGCTTGAGCTGAAATCAAGAGTTGGACGCCTAACCGACTGAGCCACCGAGGTGCTCCTTGGCTTACATTTTTATTTTAATGATGAGAGTGTTTAATATTCATAAATTTAAACTCTTTAAGGTGATCAAATATCTATCTCATTTTTTTAAAAATTTGTTTTAAGACACACTTCCTTACTCAGAAGTGACAAAAATGTTCCTTTATGTTTTCTTCAACATGTTAAAGTTATATATTTTATGCTTAGTCTTTAAGATCTGAGATAAGAACTCTAAATTCATTTTAGTCCGCATCGTATTGGTCACAGCACCTTTTTTGAAAAACTCATTCTTTGCCTAAAAGTTGCAGTGTTACCTTTCTCTTACGTCAGTTTCAGTGTATGTATAGATCAATTTCTGGGCTCCCCACTGTGTGACTTAGGACTATTTGTATCTAATCATGTTACTGGACTGTCATATTAACTCCCATAAATTGTCTCCTGTTTCTTTAGGTTACATATGCAGACAATGCACCTGAAAATAAGGACAGTATTTTTCTCTTTATTTCTAATTCTTACCTCCTATTTCACTTCGTTTTCTTTTTAATTTTTTTTAATATTTTATTTATTTTTGAGAGCAAGAGAGACAGAGCATGAGTAGGGGAGGGACAGAGAGAGAGGGGGAGACACAGAATCTGAAACAGGCTCCAGGCTCTGAGCTGTCAGCACAGAGCCCGACGCTGGGCTTGAACTCACAGACCGCAAGATCACGACCTGAGCCAAAGCCGGACACTTAATAGACTGAGCCCCCCAGGCGCCCCTCACTTCCTTTTTTAATTGTAGCAGTCAGATCTCCAAAGATAAGTTAGAAGTGGTGAGAAAGGGGTGAAGTCCAAATGTTCCCCATGAAGTTTTTCTGGGCTTTTGATAGGCATCACTTACCAGGCTAAGTCAGCTCTCTTCTCCTTTTAGTTTGCCGACTCTTCAAGGTACTCCCCACAGAGTCACTGTCAATGGCACCCTGAGGGATGGGAGGGGAGGCATAAAATTCCCAGGCACTTCCAGGTCTCTGAAGGGCAAGGCTGCCCGGTGCCAACAGGACCCTCCGAAGGGATGGGTGTTACTGGTGACAGCAACACAGGCAGGAGCAGGGGGTTGGAGGCACGCAGCTGTGAAAAGGATCCGAGGGCATCTGGGCAGAGAGAACACCCAGAGTGTCTGTGCCAACCCCGCACGATGTGTAATCTACCCTCTAGTTGTGATGGCTTTTCCTCAAGCTCTCTGAGTTTCCTAATGGATAAGTAGGGCATAAGGAACCTACTATAAGGATTAGTCTACTTTATCTGTGAACCAGTGAGACAAGAGACCTGAATGACCCAACTTGAGCATCCACTGTGGGGTAGAGAGCGTTTTTTTCAAGAGCACTCATTGCAAATCCCACATGAGGTGGGCAGGGGGTGGATTTGACCCTGAGGACACCTATGTCAGTGGGCTCCAGACCACCAGAGGGCAAAGGATGGGGGTTGTGCATAGGAAAGGGGGGAATTACTTGATATTTTTCTACTAATAAGGAACTGAATAACAAAGGTGTTTAAAGCAGCTTTGGTTCGCAGTAGACAAAGCCTGGAGGTTCTGAAAGGGACAGAGATGCCCCTCAGTAGGTGCATGGATAAATAAACTGCGGTACAGCCACACGACGGAATATTATTCAGGGTTGAAACGAAATGAGCTATCAAGCCGTGAAAAGACAAGGAGGAAACTTAAATGCCTATGACTAAGTAAAAGAAACCAGTCTGAAAACGCCCCACACTGTAGGATTCCAACTCCATGACACTGGGAAAAAGACTATGGAGACGGTAAGAAGATCAGTGGTTGCCACGGGTTTGGGGGGAGGGAGGGATGAACAGACAGGACACAGAGGATGTTTAGGGCAGTGGAACCGTTTTGTAGGAGGGACCACAGTGGTGGATACACGCCATTATTTATTTGTCAAACCCCTTAGAAGACACCACTGAGAGTGAAACCTAATGTAAAATCTGGACTTCGGATGAGAAAGATGTGTCAGTGTAGGTTCATCCATTGAAGGTGTAGGTTCATCCAGTGTAGGTTCATCCATTGTAAGAAATGTACCCTCTGGTGGGGGTG
>NC_064818.1:15481917-15755896 GCF_023721935.1 Panthera uncia | reverse complement strand
GGGTTGGAGACAGGGCGAGCGGGGGTGAATCTGTGCAGTGATGGGTGGCCCAGGGCACAGAGAACTTTTCCCTCTGAAGTGTTGGTGCTGAGGCCAACTTCCCTTTTCCCCAAACCTCAGCTACTCTAGTCAACATCTGGCTTCCCTGGGTGTGTCAGAGAGAAGGCTGTCTGGTAGAAACTGAGCAGGAGCTTGGGGTCCGGATCTGAGTTGAAAAGGTGCCTCGCGGAGGCCGTGTGCTAGGCAACAGAGTCTAACGTAGCCACGAGAGCAAAGCCTCTGGAGAACGTGAGGAACGTCTGATGAGGGCTGGAGGGTTTCAAGCCACTGTTACCAGCATCTCAAGGGGCATTGAGGTTCCCCCATTGATTTCTATGTTTTAGACCTAAGAACACATTGAAAACCAGGTTTGCAAAAACCCCCATCAGCGTGAGGAACTTTGCGATGTGGCAGTGATCTTGTACCCCAAAAGGATGACTACTACAAGGGAAGCAATCCACCCTCACTGATTCCTCCAAACTTCAAGGAAACAAGGTCAAGAGGGGCCCCAGTAAATTCAGCCCTTAGCAGAAACGTCTACAGCTTTCCTTGAGGCGGCCGGTTAGGTGGCCTGGCATCGTTCTCTGGGTATCGTCCTTTCCAGAATCTGGGCCACCACGCCTGGAAAAGAACAAAAAAGCCATTGACAGAATATCTCACTTCTGTAACCCAGTCTCTTTTCTTCAGAGGTTGCAATTATATATTTCATATTTGGCCTTGACTATGTCTAGAATTGCATGGTGTGAGTTAGGAATTCTAAATCTATTTTGGTCCATATGGATAATCAATCGTCACAGCACCTTTACTGAAAAGTTCATTCTTCACCTATTAACTATAATGCTATCTTTATCCTACATCATGTTTCAACGTATATTTAGATCAGTTACTAGGTCCCCTACTGTGTGACATTAGACGATACACTGAACCACGCCTCCTTCTATGTCCCCTCAATAAAGCTCGTTAGGGGATGCCTGGCAGGTGAGAGAAGATGACTAAGAGGTGGGCAGAAAAGATTTTGGAAAGAGCATGGATCCTTGTCCCCCCATGCCCTACCTTGTGACCTTGAACAAGTTTGGCAGCTTCCCCCAGTTCCACACAAAATAAAGAATGGACTGGCCCAGGAGGAGGTATTTCCATAATCAAGAGGCATCAGTTATCAGTTGTTCTAGTTAACACAGTACTGTTTGGGCAGGGGACAGTTCTAAAGAGGACATAGTCTTCCTGCCCGGGACCTTGTAGTGAAGGCTTCGCTCCAGGAGAGGGTCCACGCCTTGGTCGGACTGCTGCTACAAATGCCAAGTGCATCATACAGATGGTGGGCACGTACGTGTTTACGTCCTAGGACTTGTGATTTGTCTCATTTCACCAGTTCCTTCACTTGATATTTTGCCATGACACATCCACAATTATTCCAAACGGAGCTGTGACTCAAGCAGGACCCGGAGGAAAGGCAGCTGTCAGAGTATGGAGCTGCGGAGGCGGGGGATGGGTGGTAGCAGGCTTTTGATCTGTCTTGGAAAGCAGAGGCCAATTGAATTCTTTCAGTGAGCTGGAAAATTCAAAGAGCTCTTTTCTAAATTACCAGGATGTAACAAGAGCATTTTCCATAGTAAGTCTAGGAAGCTGGGAGAAGGCGCTTTCTTCTTAGCTATTATGTTCATCTGTGTGTGTAGGATAGGCTTCGTAAGATGGACCTAAGACAGGATGAAAAATGCCTACCCTTCTACGTCCCTTCTGGAACCTAGAAACCAGTGAGGAAGGGCAGATCAAACACATGAAACATTATTGAATGACGTGGCGTGGTATCTAAGTTCTAATTTACCAGATTATTCACCACGAGCGCTGCAAGGGCACTCTGTTGTTACCAGCTCCCAACACCGTCTTCGTCCCTGCCCATGTTGGCCGTGTGCCACGCATGGTGCGTGTGTTTTTGAAACAATCAGAAACAGCACATGACGTACTTCTGGAATCAAGAAGGTAATCGTGCCCTGCTACCAGCAGATGTGTACGTATGAAATAGGTAACTAGGCAGTGGTTGAAGACAGAGCATTCAGTTTGGAGAGAGGAAGCAAAGACAGCAGGCCCAGAAGGCCCGTGCTTTTATTGCAACTGAAGAGCCTACATGTTTCGTGAAAGGCATTTTGAGACAAGCGGTGGCAAGCAAGACGAGTGTGCGTAAGACAAGCACGACTGTTGTAGCTTCACTTCATTTCAGTTAACTTCTTAAATAATCATAAAAGGCGAGCCAACATTTACTGAGCGCTCTTTCTGTGAGTTCTTCCCCTCTGTGGGGACTCCCTGGCTAGTCTGACAAATGTAGGTAGGTGGGGTAACTTTTCCCCAAGGTTAAATATCAAGGCAGAAGAGGGTTGGCATACATTTCTGTCTTTTGGGTACAAGACACCAGAAATGTTTATTTATTTATTTTGACAGAGAGAGAGAGAGAGAGAGAGAAAGCATGTGCATGAGTAAGGGGAGGGGCAGAGAGAGAGGAAGAGAGAGAATCTCAAGCAGGCACTGTGCTGTCAGCCCAGAGCCCGACTCGGGGCTCAATCTCATGAACTATGACTTCATGACTTGAGCTGAAATCAAGAGTTGGACGCTTAACCGGTTGAGCCATCCAGGCACCTCAGAGGCTATATTTTAAAGGAATGAAGATTTACCAATCTTCACCATAATCTTTTATATGAATAAAAGCCCATGAGAGGGAGAACGTTCTTCTGGAGAATGGTTTCAGATCAGCTGTCTTGATGGAGGAGGGATTGGGACACCCAGGTCCCCTGAGTCACTGCTTGACAAGGACAGAAGTGCTTGAGAAACTCAGTTGTGGGTCTGTGTCTTCAAGCGTTCTTCTGTTTTCTAGACCTGAACCCATAAGGAAGTTGTCACTGGAAATATTTCAGTGTCATTCCCATATCTCCAACAGCAGGTGTTAAGAGATGTCTGGGAGTAGTTCCTAAGGTTAGGTCCATTCTGTTCCCTTTTGATGTTTTGGTGGAATCCAAATTCCAACGAAGCGGCCTCTGTCTGTCAAGTTAAGATGGTTCACTGATTCCAGAAGAAAATTTTTTTCCATGTAGTCCTCTAGAATACGGCTCTTCATTTAGCCAGGCGAGTATCAGCAATCTTTCTTTCTTGGAGGAAGCATACAGGAGTCAAAATGAATTGGGGTCCCCTACTTTGTAAGTTGAAAATTTATCTGACTTCCACCTGTCCCCCTGACCCCCACCAAACCTTGTTCAACAACAAAGAAGAAAACCAAGCCTCGGAGAGATGGACAGACTTGCCCAGAGTTACATGGATAATGGCACGTTCCCGGATAAAGCCTGGGTGACATGACCTCTTGGTGTCCTGGGCATCAAAAAGTGTGCGTGCCACCTACCAGCACTCAAGTCCCCAGAATGCAAATAAAATGCAATGCAAAACCAGAAAACAAGCATGAAGAAGTGAGACAAAATTCTTATTTTTTTCCCTGTGATAACTGATTCTTTTTTTTTTGTTGTTGTTGTTGTTGTTGTTGTTGTTGTTTTGAGATTTCAACTATCAAACTTGTAACATTCTTTGATTTTGCTTTGCAAATGCATTTAGCTAACACAGGAACTGCTGGGCACCAACTAAAATCCAAGTCTTTTGTCTCCTAGTCTATGACTTTTCCTACTGCGACCCGCTGTCTTCTCGCCCTCCGCAGCTGGCACACCCTTCACTATTCCTGGTCACGGTGCTGGTGCTGACGGCAAGGGTTATCCCACTGTACTTCCAGCAAAGGTGGCTGGGCTGCCTTTCCCTCCAAAACTGCAGTACAGAAAAGCAGGCTTCCTCCAGGCAGTCCTCCCAGATTTCAGGGGACTGTCCCTTTAAAAAAAATGTTTAAGTTTATTTATTTATTTTGAGAGAGAGCACACAGGAGCAGAAGAGAGAGAGAGAGAGAGAGAGAGAGAGAGAGAGAGAGAGAATTCCAGTCAGGCTACACACTGTGACAGTGCAGAGCCTGATGTGGGGTTTGAACTCACAAACCACAAGATCATGACATGAGCTGAAATCGAGAGCCAGTCACTTAACTGACCGAGCTACTCAGGCACCCCTAAATGTTTTGAAAATTCAACACCACTTTTCTCTCCTGCTAAAGCCAACTAGACATGGGGAGAGTTTGACCAGGGGCAGGTGCTAGGACCCTCCGGGTCTGCAAGAGAGGCTGGGCCACAGTCTGTGGGGGCAGAGAAAAGATGATCCACCCAAACCCTCAATGTTGTTAAGCAACTGCAGAAAGCAGGCAAAAGGAAGCTTGAAGTCCAGACTTCTGAGAGGACGTCACCCTTTGAAGATCCTTTCAAGTACAAAGTACAGGGGCTCAAATGATTCTGACACAGGCGAGGAAATAACTATCTACAAACACCCACATCAGGCAGAGCCGTGCACATGAGGCGTCCAGCAGAGTGAGTATTTCAAGGCTTAAGGTCTTCTATCCCCCATCTCCAACCTCAAAGCACTGAACCATGAAAACCCAAATAAATAAAGCCACTGTAGCTTGTGTGCGACTTCCAGAATACTCCTGTCACTAGGTCACGCAAGAAAACCCTATGCCAGCCCCGCAAATGTGGTCTAACGAAGTCATCGCTGACTGTTTGTCACTAGAGAACCCAGTGAAGGTTTATGACTCCTTCTCCGCCCTTTACCTGGAGGGCTGGTGGGGCATGGGACCCCAAGTGCTGGGATCTGCAGTGCTTTTCAAGCAATTAGTGATAGCCGTTGAGTCTGACAGTTACACACAAGGCTCAAAGTTGGGCAGGTCACTAACCTGGATGACCTTGGGCAAGATGCATAACTTTTCTTAAACTCGGTTTCCTCATGTGGAATATGGGGACAATAAGAGTGCCCACCTCGCAGGGTGGAGGTCAGAAGGGAATCTAAGGCAGGAGGGCACACACATGAGACCTCGAATGCTTCCTGCTTAAATGTTGGCTGCTATTCTCTGCCTTCTTCCCTCCAACTCAAAGGATATTGATTCAATCAGTGTCAACACGATGACTTAACAACCTATCGATCCCGTCAAGTCAGTAAAAACAATCAGTCAGGCTGGTTGCTTGACATCTCGTGGATGAAAATTGACCTTGTCCCGCTCACATTTCGAGTTATGATGTCATCTAGCCACGGTTTTCACATCTATGGTTTTGGCTGACATCAGATGGAATAATTCATCTGACGGCACTTTGTGGGTGGTCCGGGAGGTTGGACAGGGGAGCGTGCAGGTGCAGTGCCTAGAGAGGACCCACGGAAGAAGCGGTCCAGCTGAGCCGGTGTGTTTGGTAAGACCCCCCCATCCCCACCCGATTCTACATGCATCTTCCCAGACTGCAGGGTCAAGGCCTCAGAGGCCAGGCTGCTAACGAAGTCAGAGTGTATTTTCCTTGTAAATAGAGCATCGAATGCTTGGTTTCTGCTGCAGATGGCCAGACTGCACTACTTTTAGACAAGTCTCTGTGCAGCACGTGAAAATGTGGGGAGAACGGAAGGAAATCTGTGATTTTAATAAAGCCTTGGTACACCAAAACCCCCTCTCAGGGAGGTTTAGGAGAGCTATGCCCTAGGCCGGTCACCAGAGGGCAAGACGCAAAGGAGGGCAAGATACAAAAGGTCTGAATCCTTACATACGTAGGAAGAACTTTGGGATGAGAATGGATTATATGATGAGAAATAATTTTCCGGGTTCAGAATTTCATGAGTGTTCATGCAAAATGTTAACCCAGTGGGCTGGGTTTGAGCATCATACATATGCTGACTTAGAATCTGGCTTGGTCATTTGCAGCTCCGTGGCTTTGAGCAAGGGAATTATTCGCTGAACCTTAGTTTCCACATCTATTAAGTGAGATCGTGGTACCTGCCTCAAGGAATTATTGTCAAGTTTCCAAATGAGTTGAGGCTACCTCAGACCTTTCTCCAATATAGTTATAGCCCAAACAATAAATACAGGTAGAAATGTTTAAAACGACCATAACATACCTTAATATGATTTGGGGCACCTGTTGAATATATTAGGGACACCGGAGGATGGAAAATAGTGCAGTCATTAAGGGTCAGAATGGGGTTTATCTGTATCGAGGGACACGAAAAGGATGCTCATAATATAGAAGCTGAAAGAAAAGCAGGTTACAAAAGAATGTGACCTCTTTGCTCTGACCACTAGGCTCAAGACCTTTACGTACAATGAACCACATATTACAGTAGTGTTCCGTCGTTGTCCCCCCCCCCCCACGTTGTTATCCCCGCATTTTACAGATGAGAAAACTCAGAACAGTCAAGATTAAGTAATAACCCCCAACGCGCGCGAGTAGCAAGTGACGAAGTGGAGCTCTGTACCACGGTCCCTCTGATTCTCAGCCCTTGCCTTCTGTGCCTTTCCACGAGCCCTGAGGTGAAGATGGGGAACAGAAGGATGGTAAGTGAGACTGCAGATGAAAGTCTACAGAAACAAGAAGACAGGACCGCCTGAAAGTAGGAGTTCTAGGAAAATGTAAGGCTTTTCTCTCTTACGTTTCTGTTGCAGCCATTGTCCACGGAGAAGCCGATGGATGGCTGTGCAGATGGAGTGATGGCGTTCTCTCAAGTCAAGAGGATATTTTTCTTCCCGTCTTCCCTTTGAGCAGATTATACAAACAGGTGACCAAAGCAAGGGCCTAACCAAATTCAGCCCTCGGTTCTTTCCTACTTCTCTTTGTCTACCCTCTGTCAGGCCCTTGCAATTTTTGTCAGTCTGTCTCTGTGACTTGAATCAGCTCCTTTCCAGACTCCACTTGCAAATCCCAGGGCACCTGTCACATGGTCATGGAGTGCTAAAGCGTGCATGTAAGTAACACACCGGAATCTGCAGCAGTTTTCGATCCCCCCCGAAGCCTCTAGAAAGAAAAAAATTCCTTTTGACCATGTACATCTGGACCCCACGTGGGCCGAAGGAATGAGGCCCATAGTTCAGACCTATCCGGTGTGAAATGCAACTAAAGAAATAATGTAGCCCCAGGACTGAACTGGACTCAGTCCTTAGCTTGCCCCAGCTTAGCTTGAGTAAGGGGACCGGGCCCACAGCAGTGATTGTTCCCCTTGGGGGTGGGGGTCAGTGCCACACCCTCCCCCTCCTAAGGGGAGAACGCCAATACTCTTCAGCATCGCCATCCAACTGCCCCTCTCACAACGGCACCTCTGGCGGTGGCCCAGTGTGGTCACCCGTTTGCAGCGACGCTGACTGCGGTCTGCTACAATCACCAGAGGAATCTGGTGCTGGCGAGAGATCCTAGAGGGGTGGAACAGGAGGAGCAGAGTGGAAAGCAGGGCATCTGGGAACCCTGCTCTGTTACCTCACGGCCATCCGAGCAGTTTTCAACCCCAGGTCCTAGCTGAGAATCACCCTGGCCCGCTGCAGAAAGCTGTGGATAAAGAGCCTGGGACCAGCAGGGGGGTGAGAAAGGAAAGACACTTTAACAACGCCACGCAGGCTGTGTCTGTGTCTACGCAACGGGGAATATGCGGGGTCACCTAATGATTTGGGCAGTGGGGCTTCAGAAGGGGCTGCCATTCTGCCCCACGCCTTTCACTGACTCAGTACAAGAAAGTTCACCCAAGAGAAATGTTGCAGATTAGGTCAGTTGTCAATAAAGAGATGGGGGCGCCTCGGTGGCTCAGTCAGTGGAGCGTCCAGCTTCAGTTCGGGTCACGATCTCACAGTCCGTGGGTTGGAGCCCTGTGGTGGGCTCTGTGCTGACAGCTCGGAGCCTGGAGCCTGCTTCGGATTTTGTGTCTCCCTGTCTTGTGCCTCCCCCGCTTGTTCTATCTCTGTCTCAAAAATAAATTAAAAAAAACATTAACAATAAAAAAAAAAAGGAGAGATAAAGATGATCAGATAAATGAGCTGTGCTGCTAGGAGGTCAGGCCAGGATGGGTGATTATCCGGGAGTGCTTACAGGCTCATTTGCTTTCCTTTCATGTTTCGGGGGTTGGGGGAGGGGGGAGGCGTTTAGCCCAGTAGACTATACAGAAAGTGACAAGCATCACAGAGACTCTCTGAGGTGGACAGAGAAAGTGACTTCAATTCCAAGGGGGCGGGGGGGGGGGGGAAGCTGAGAGACTGGCTCTCTTCCTGTCTTAACTCTTTGATGTAAACCTATATCCGATTAGAACTCAAACTCTTTCTTCTTCCAGGCAGGTGGGAGGGAAAGGACCTTTAATTGTTAACAAACTGAGGAGACTGACGGAGGCCCGCGGTGCATAAACCCTTGAATTTAATGATGGATATTCGCTGTCATGGGAAGACGCTTCTGAGTTTTTCCTTGGGCATTTTTGTTTTCAGGTCGAATTTGTTTCCCACCACCTTAAGAAAAGAAACCTTAAAGCCACGCAGGCTCCTGGTTTGAGACATCCTCAATTGCTAATTTAACTTACAGAGTTGGAAACTAACCCAGCAAAAGCCTGGGGTTCTCTACTAATCCTAATTGTTGATAGAGAACCAGTAAGCAGCAACGAGGCAGGAAGCTGTGGATGGGCTGTGACATCCCAGGGGGATATCACCTCCTCTGCCAAATATTCAGAGCAAAAACCAGCCATCGATTACAGTGTGATGTAACCACGTTCGAAGAGCTTTGGACAGATGGCCGAGATGTCTCTGTGTACGTCGTAACCCTCACCCTGCCAAATATATTTATTCGCTATCAGACTAAACATATTGAGGAAAATATTCATTTTCTTCTTTCTCTCCAAGACGCTTCTTTTTTTACCCCTGTTTGTCCTGAGTTTTAGTGACAAGAACCACAATGATGAAAAGTCCTCAAAAGTAGCTTTTAAACCTACCACTACACCCTATAAGCCAACCAATATGAAGCAAGAGGGCACCAGAGCATTGTGAACCATGACAAGATAATCTCAGAAACAGATCCTGCTCAAGCTTAAAGTCAATACAGATGGAGATTTTAAAAATAAAGTGGTCTGGGAAGTAGAATGATCTTAGTTACCCAACTCCAAAGCAAAAGGCATGCTCTGGCCCAAATTTTAAAAATAGAGAACGGTCCAAGAATAATAACAATCTCTTGCTGGGAAAGACTTTTTGTCTTGCCTCGGTCAGAAAAAAATAGAATGTAAAGCTTTTCTCAGTCTCTCCAGCCCCACAGTGGGGTCCCTGGGTCTTTACCAGTCCATCCCTGAACCATGATTGGGTGTGAATGGTTGTGAGTAAATTATGCCAGGAGGGGACTCTGGGTAGGTGGACACCCTGATGCAGTAGAGGGTAGATCAAAGTCAAGGGCACAGGGATGGGTTAAAACCATGTGAATAGGATCGTTTCCAGAACTACTTACTTGAACAACCTGCTGTGTTTTGGCGATCCGTCTTTCCATTCCCGCCGAGGGCCATTGTCTCCTTATCCATCCATGAGGTCTGACTTATCCTACAAAACTCAGCTCAGTGAGGGCTTTCTCTGGGATTCCCTCCTTTTTTCCTGGTTGAATCAACAACCACTCTTTCCTTTGTGCATCCCACCTCTGTGTCAGCCTCTGTCTCCTGGGGTGGAATTCATGTAGACTCATTGTCTTGCACCCTCGCCTGTGAGTTCTTTGAGTGCAGAGACCTTTTCCTTATTGTGTGTGTGTCCCACAGAATGTCAAACACAGTGAGTGTTTACTGAATTGGATTGGATTAGAATGGAGTTGAATTGAGGACTAATCCCCCTTTTCAGTGGCTTCCATAAAAGAAATGCTACAGTGGGATGTTGATGATGAAGTCGTTTACCTGAGTTGGGTCAGGGAGTGAGATGTCTTCTGGCTACGTGTAAAACCTTAAACTAAAGTGACCTCTCTCCTTGCAACCAACTGAGACATCATATGACCACATATCCCAAACTGGCAGGTGATGGTTCAAAAGTGACTGGAAATAAGGCCCATGGACATTTCAAGGTCAAACCCTTGATAAATGTGAGATTCAATTAATAGTATGTTAAAGATTTTGCTTTTAACTTTATCCATACCTCGTAAGGAGCTTGGTGAGGAATCTCAGAGGTATTTTAAAAGTTCTAGCTAGTTGCACAAAGTACCCTTTTCCTTCCTAATGATCTTTCCTTCGATGAAATTGAAATTGGTTAAAGAGAAGATCTCATTCTATTTCATGCCTGACCTTTCTGGGGGCTGTTGGAAATGTTATGGTTTGAAAGGCTGTGGAACATGGGGACAGTTCAGCATTCAGACAATGGAGCCAGGCTGACCTGGGTTCAAATCCTGGATCTGCCACAAAAAAGTAAAGAATTTGGGGTGCCTGGGTGGCGCAGTCGGTTAAGCGTCCGACTTCAGCCAGGTCACGATCTCGCGGTCCGTGAGTTCGAGCCCCGCGTCAGGCTCTGGGCTGATGGCTCGGAGCCTGGAGCCTGTTTCCGATTCTGTGTCTCCCTCTCTCTCTGCCCCTCCCCCGTTCATGCTCTGTCTCTCTCTGTCCCAAAAATAAATAAAAAACGTTGAAAAAAAATTAAAAAAAAAAAAGTAAAGAATTTAACCTTTCTGTTTCTTTCTTCATAAGATGCAAGTACATGGAATAAATCGTTTAGCCCAGGGCCCAGCATGTTGTAAGACTTTAATACTCGGTCATTATTGTGACTACTATCTACTATGAGATATTCCAATCCAAGCTGATGAGCTCAGGTAATTTGCTGAGCATTTTTATTCATCACCACCTCCTGAGTAAACTCTTATCCTTTTGACTCCTGATGTAATACTTGCACTCCATAAGTAATGCAATTTGGACTTAGCATCTTCTTTACCGGGCCAGGGATTTTCTTCACCATCTTGAATTTGATGATGACATTTAATAGGGAGACAATTAGAGAAGACCAGTTGTTTCATAAAGGGATTGAAGAGTTATCATTTGAAAAGATTTAATTTATGCCTTGCCTCGCCATGGCATTAACTCAACACTCAATACACACAGCAAAGCAGGTTTAGAATGAGGTGACCAGATGCCAAAGACACAAGAATCCTTCTACCTGTCAAGGTCTCCCCACATAGGTCATTCTGCCTTGTGTTAAGCCAGTTACAATAAAGTTAGGGAATCTCTCTGCTGATAATATGTAGCAAACATATATTTTTATACAATAAAGTCTAGAGAGAACATTCAAGAAGATGGAAACAAATAGCTAAATTCCAGAAAGACTTCACCAGGAATGAAAAGGTGCGTGGTTAGTGCAAGTGCCTGGTTTTGGGTAATTATTTTAAAAAGTAGATTATGCTTACTCTGTGCCTGACCCAGACGTGACACAATATGAGGTAAACGGGAGACGTGATGGGGCAGCTGCTGTCTAAATAACACCATGAAATCACTGTAAATATCCGCAAAACCCAGTACATATGGGAATGCTTGATTACTGACAAGATTTAGCTACCATCAAGGTTATCTAGTGAATCAAAATTATTAACTAGTGTCCCAAATAACATCAGGAAAAATATATTCTCCAAATAACCAGATAATGTCCTCATCGGCTAAATAGATAATGCCAGTACAAATACTGTACTTGTTTGAGTATCTACTTTCATTTCTTTTGGGTGTATACGCAGGAGTGGAATAGTGGGGTCAGATGGTAACTGGATGTTTAACTTTTGGAGAAACCACCAAACTGTTCCCATTAGCCAGGTAAATACACAATTTTGTTGTGTAAAATTTGTTGTTTCCTGCCTATGCCCTAATTTCTCCTTCATTTCTGAAAGGTAGTTTTGCTGTATATAAAATCATTGATTGACAGGGTTATTTGTTTCTTTCAGCACTTTAAGTATATCTTATGACCTCCAGGGCTTCTGATGAGAAATCAGCTGTCAATAAGCTGACCTTATTGAGGGTCCCTTGTAAATGGTGATCCCTTCTCTCTTGCCTCGAAATTCTCTCTTTGTGTATAGGTTCCAGTATGATCATAACATATATTGATAGAGTTCTCTTTGAGTTTATTCATCTTAGAATTTCTTGAGCTTCTTGTATTTGTACATAGATTCAGTCTATTATCAAATTTGGCAAGGTTTCAGTCATTATTTCTTCAAATATTCTTTCTGCCCCTTTCTCTCTTTTCTTTTTGAGACTCTTATAATGCATCAATGGTGTCCTATCGATCCTTATGTTCTTCTCACTTTTCCTTATCCATTTTTTTTTCTTTCTATTGCTACCCTGGATAATTTCAATTGTCTTGGCTTTAAGTTCACTGAAATCTTTCTTCTGTCTGCTTTAATTTGTTCTTGAAATCTGTGGTCATTAATTTTATGTGTCATCTTGACTGGGCCAAGATATGCCCACATATCCACTCAGACATTATTTCTGGGTCTATCTGTGAGAGTGTTTCTGGAAGACATTAGCATTTGAATTGATGAGCTGAATAAAGCAGATGATTCTTCCCAGTGTGGGTTGGCATCATCTAATCTATTAAAAGTCTGAATAGAACAAAAAGGCGGGAAAGTTTGAATTGCTCTTTCCTTGACTGTTGAGCTGGTACAGCAATATTTCTTCTCCCTTTGGTGCCCCTGATTTTTAATCCTGGAATCTATCCTCTCTGTTCTCTAGCTCTCAGGCCTTGAACTGTACCACCAGCTTTTCTCATTCTCCAACTTGTACACTGGAGATTGTGAGACTTCTCAGCCTCTCTCCTTTTCTAGAGAACGCTGACTAATTAAAAAAAAAAAAAAACCTCTAGTTTATTTTACTTGTCAGTTCCCTTTTAAAATTTCTATGCCTTTATTGATATCCTCATTTTGTTTGTATATTGTTTTTCTGATTTCCTTTAGTTCTTAGTCCATGATTTTCTATAGCTCCTTGAAAATAATTAAGACACTTGACTTAAAGTCTTTGTATAGTAAGTCCAATGATTGTGCTTCCCCAAAGATTGTTTCTGTCAATTTGTTTTTCATTTTTTTTTAAAGTTTACTTATTTATTTTGAGGGAGAGAGAGCATGAATGTGGGAAGAGCAGAGAGAGAGAGAGAGGGAGAGAGAGAGAGAATCCCAAGTAGGCTCCCTGCTCAGTGTGCAGTCTGACATGGGCTTGATCCCAAGACCATGAGATCATGACCTGAACTGAAACTAAGAGTTAGACACTTAACTGACCAAGCCACCCAGGCACCCCAATTTTTTTTCTTGTGAATGGGCTAGGTTTTTCTGTTTCTTTGTATGCTTTATAATTTTTTGCTGAAACCTGAACATTTGAGTATATGATATTGTAACCCTTGAATCCAGAACCTCTCCCTTCCTTGGGATTTGCTCTTTTTGATTATTGGAGGCTATAGCCATTTGTTTCTTTAGTGATTCTTTCAAGCTGTTTTTACAAAGGCTATATTCTCTGTTATGTGCGGTCCCAGAAAATTCTGTTCCTTTAGCTAGAGTTCAGCTAGGGTTTTTATGGAGATTTTCCTGAATACCAGGAGCTAAAGCAAAACCAACCCCCCAAATCAAAACTTTAACAAAACAAAAATTAAATTAAGACAAAACTCCCATTCCACCTCTCCTGGTCTTGCAGATGGATGGCTGTGTGCTGATACACCCTTTTGACACTTACCCATATGCTTTTAGAACTCTGCCTCAGTCTTCATTTTCTGTGTTCACTGAGCAGAGATATCAACTAAAGTGGAAAGCTTAGGATTGCTTTATGTCTTTTCCGAGCGTACATCCTATCTTAAGCTTGAAACATTTACTGAGCTGGGGAGAGGGTAGAGCAAGGACCAAAAAAATACCACAAAGCTTTCCTACCATTTAAACTTGCCTTTTTGTTATTCAGCATTCACTTGGTTCAATAAAAACTTTGACTATTTTCCAGAGTTCTGTCCAAGTTCGTTCTGGCAGCTATGCTTGCTTTCCACTGTTTCTGTGGAGGGATGCACGCTTGGAACCACCTACTCTCCCATTTTGCTGACATCACTCTGCGATGTTTTCCTTGATAAAATTTTTCTCTGTTCTATGTGTCGATACTGATGGGCTCATATTGCCAAGTATATTTTATATTATCTACGGTAACTTACCCATGCGATTGCCTTAATGCTTGAAAAGAATTCTACCAACAAACTAAAAGAGTGAACTGTGAAATAATTTGCTTTATTTATATGTTCAACTTTGCTCTACAAACAAACAAGCAAACAAACAAACAAACAAACAAAACCAAACACGAATGAAACCAAGAGAATAAAAGAATTTAAACAAGAACACAGCTTCTGATAGCTGTTTTGATATGGAAGACTATGAAAAACTCAAGCAATGATAAATACTTGCTAATGAACTTAGAATCCAGAGCCACAGGACTTCATGCCAATTCTTCCTGTACTCAGCTGGGCAATCTGAGGCATATCCCAGTGACTTCTCTCCGGCTATTTCCTCATTTGGCAAATGAATGGAATGGAACTCATTGGTGGTTTCCAAACTGACTTCCAAGGAGTTTGGAAGAAGTTTATGGGAAGAAGGGGAGACCTGGAGGAAGTTTCAGGCACTCTATGCCAATCTGAGATACTTCTACTTTAAAAGTCTTACATATTTGAGTCCCATGTAAGATTTTATTTGACAATATGATGCTGCAAGTTTAAACGTTTGAAACCATCAAATTAGATATTAGACATAAAAAAATATTTCCCGTACCTTCTACCAGGAGCACAGCCCAATTTAGGAGAGCATGAGGAATTAGGAGACGAAGATTCTAGGCTGAGTTTGCATCCCTGAGTTTTGGATAATGTTTATCATCATCTGTGTCTTCTTTTTGTCCATCTACAAAAAAAGAGCTACTTCCTGGAGCTAGAGAGCAAATACTAGAAGAAAATAGATGTAAAGCACCTTGAGAAGTTAAAAGTGTTAGGCAAATGTAAGATATTACCAATTGTTGGTAAAGTCCTCGATTGTCCTAACCTCAATATGTCCGAGATCTTGAAAAACTGGAAACAAGAAATAAGTTCTCATAGTCCGAGAATGAATCAGTACAATACAGCACATCAACCTAGCTTTGCTGTATCATTGCCCAGCAAAGCAATCTTCCTTTTTTTTTTTCCCTTTTGAAGTTTTTCTTTAAATGCTAGGTACTTAACAAGGAGTGTGAGATTAGCTTCACGTGTATAATTTAGCGATTCGTTACTTATATGTAACACCCAGTGCTCATCACAAGTGCCCTCCTTAATGCCCATCACCCATTTAACCCATTTCCTTGCCCATCTCCCTTGCCCAGCAGTCTTCCTTTATCATGTTGGCCCACGTGGTTTACCCATTTCGGTTGTTTGAGAGCATGTCCATAGGCAAGGGAAGAAAGAAAGAAGAAAGAGCAAAATAGAAACCTTGATGTGGATGTATATCATGCCCTCTTTCATGCTGGGACTCTTGCTGATATCTTGGGCGAAGCTGGCTCATGTCTGGTCTTGACTCTCATTCCCTTTCCATCTTGACTAATCATTCCCTGAGCTTTCTGATCTTACTTTAGACCTTACAGCCAGACTGCTGACCACTGCTGATCATCAGCTAAGCATCCCCACGAGAGCCTTAAAACCACCTACTCTCTCCCATCCTCCCCTGGTTGAGCTATCTTGGGGCTTGGTAGCACACTTTGTTTTTTTTTTTTTTTTTTAATTTTTTTTTTTTAATGTTCAATTATTGTCGAGAGAGAGACAGGCAGAGACAGAGGGTGAGTGGGGGAGGGGCAGAGAGAGAGGGAGTACGCAGAATCCGAAGCAGGCTCCGGGCTCCGAGCTCCGAGCTGTCAGCACGGAGCCCGACACGGGGCTCGAACTCACAAACCGCGAGGTTATGACCTGGGCCGAAGTCGGATGTTTAAACAGACTGAGCCACCCGGGCGCCCCTTGGGAGCACACTTTCTAATTGCATTTACAATCATATAAATAGAGTAATCAACTCATTCTGATTTGCCTGAAACTTTCACAGTTTTAAAACTGGAAATCCTGTGCCCTAGGAACCTCTGCAGTCCCAGGAAAAACAGGGAAGTTGGTCACCTCCCCCTACTTGTAAAGATATTAAAAGGAAACTATTTTTAAAATTTTTTTAAATGTTTATTTATTTTTGAGAGAGAGAGAGAGAGAGAGAGAGAGAGACAAAGAGCAAGCTGGGGAGAGACAGAGAGAGAGGAGACACAGAATCTGAAGCAGGCTCCAGCCTCTGAGCTGTCAGCACGGAGCCCAATGTGGGGCTCGAACCCATGAACTGTGAGATCATGACCGGAGCCGAAGTCAGAGGCTTAACAAACTGAGCCACCTAGGTGCCCCCTCCCCGCTAAACAAAAACCTATTAAAAAGAGAGATAGAGATCCATAGATCAAAAGCTTCTGGCCCTTGTTATGAAGTTGCTCTTTAATATAAGCTCTCTGGCTGGATCTAATTCATGTAGACATATATGCCAAAAAAGTTATCAATTCACTCCAGATATTATTATGCCCACTTCACTGAGTGGCCAGGAGTTAAAATAGTCCCTGCTGTATATAGTTGCAAGAACTAGGTCATGCAAATGTTACAGGGGACATAGAGAATGGAAAAGAAAGGATTTTTCCTGAAAGGAGAAAGGATGGAAAGACAGACATTAGCGACACGGTTGTGGATAAGTCGGAGGCAATGCCGTGGGCGCCAAACGTTTGTAGAACTACAAACCCTATGGGCACTGCATCCGGGCATAAGTTTCTGTAAGAAACAGTACTATTAGTAACTTGTTCGTGGTTTGTGCCACTCTTTCATGAAACTTCGGAGTTTAACAAACTCATTTGTTTTTCTCTCTCGCTTTTCTACAAACTTCGGAGGCCTAACAGTCTGCTCCCAGTAGACAGAATCTTGCCGAGATTCCGTGGGCGAAGACATGACCCGGACCACGCCTTTGGAGAGAAATTCGACAGGCTTTCCGTCAATTTCACAGCGTGCATCATTTCTGACCCAGCACACTCGAGGTCTGTGAATATGCCAGAGTTACCCCGGCATATCTGCCTGTGAGACACACGGAAAGATGTTCCTTGCAGAATCAGTGGAGGACTGTCTGAATAAATGTGGCAATTCATCTGCTGGAATACAGTATCATCATCAAAAGCTGCGGAAAGAGATGAGATAGACGGGTAGGTCTTTAACAACTAAACAAGCTGCAGAATACTGCCAGCAGCATGAGACCATTTATGTGAAAGCTTAAAGCACAACGCTCATCTTGTTCAAGGAATCATGTGTATGCGATGCAAAGGAATAAAAACTGGGCTAGAAAGACACCAAATAGTGGTTAGCTTTAGGAAGAAGGGAGGTGACCGGCCTGGAAGAGGAGACAGAAGAATCTGTAGTTTTACTTGCCAATGTTTTATTTCTTCTGTTTTTGTTTTTTTAACGAAAACCAAACATGGGACCTAATAACAACTACTCTAGGAAGGGGCCACTTCTCTGTGTGTTTCAGGATTTTCTGCACTTTCCCCCAATTTTTGGGGTTTTCAAAATGTGAGAAATGTGAGGAAGAAAGCACAGCAAAAGCAGGGGGAGGAAGAAGGGAAGGAGGCACCTCTGTAGCGCGTCTGGTGCGTTTGAAAATCGAACTAAGAGCCATGGCGACTATCACAAGGGCGTCCAAATGGACTGAAAAACGTCCAAAGCAGCAATAGGGAACCAAACAACGAATTCATCTAAACATATTTGAAAATAATGATATACCTTTTTAGTATTAAAAATAAAAGCCTTTGGGGCGCCTGGGTGGTTTAGTCGGTTAAGCGTCAGACTCTTGGTTTCAGTTCAGGTCATGAGCTCGTGGTTCGTGAGTTCCAGCCCCACATCAGGCTCGGCGCTGACATTGTGGAGCCTGCTGGGGATTCTGTCTCCCTCTCCCTCTGCCCCTCGTACTGTCTCTCTCTAAATAAATAAGTCAACTAAAAAAAAAAAAAAAGTTGGACTATTTTGCTTAGGAGCCCAGGACCATTAAGAGAAGGCTGCACGCCATCAGTAAAAGGGTTCCTGCAGCAGAGACAGAACCCCCCTCACAGGGTTGGACGTTGATGTGCCCTGGGCCCCTTTTGGGTGCTGGGCCTTGATTTCCGGCCCTGGTTTTGTTGTTGTTGTTTGTTTGTTTGTTTTTGTTGTTTGTTTTGTTTTGGTTTTGGATTTTTGCCCTTGTTGGCTGTGTGGAAGCCCAGATTTTAAACCTGAGGTACATCGAGACTACGCTCAACTCTTGTGGAAACACTCAGGGACACATTTTGGCTGATATTTATTCTAAAATATAGTGTATTAATTAAAAAATGAGGTATAGCAAGGCCAATGAATCAGGAAATAATTGCCATTGAAAAGATTGTTTGGGGACATCCGGGTGGCTCAGTCAGTTAACCGTCCAACTCTTGATTTCAGCTCAGGTCACGAGCTCCTGGTTCGTGAGATCGAGCCCCGCATCCGGCTCTGGGCTGAGGGTGGTGCTTGCTTAAAATTCTTTCTCTCTCTCTCCCTTTCTCTCTGCCCCTCCCTCGCTCAGTCAGGCTCTCTCTCTCCCAAGAAACACACTTTAAAAAAGTAAAAAAGAAAAGATAGTTTGTTACGGTTCCTAGGTGGACGGGGCATGCGACACCAGGCCCTCGGGGCACACAGGGAGGCGCCAGGGGCAGACAGCAGGCAGCGGGAGCTGGAGTAAAATGTGGGCAAGGGCCCACATTGTGGTTTCCATGGGAAGGAACAAGGAAGACAGGTGTAGAGGCTCAAAATTGGTTGCGTTGGATAATTTCTGCAGACTCTGGGTGTAAGGCCACCGCTTGATTGCCTGGAGCCTGGCTCTGGGCGATTAGGGTAGGGGAGTTATGGCCAGGAGTGAGAGCCCCATAGCGAATGGAGGTGGGGTGTGGACCACAAATTGGTAGCTTGTATTTGAAACCCTTGCTCCCAGGTCAGCTGTTTACCCTCCTAGGAACCGGCTAACCCCGGGTGGGGCAGTCTCAACAGAGCCTACACGGCCCCGGATGCCGGAACACCTAATACAACACGCTTCTGAGATGCAAATGCCATCTGGAACTAAAAACTTAAGAGAAACAGATCACCATTCAGAAGGCCCCTCCGTCGTGCTGGCCGGGGGCCTGAGCATCCACACAGAGCCAGTTTCCAGGCGTTGGGGTCACACTGCCCCACAGCATCAGTCGCCTCTGACTGCCCCGCGGGGTGAGCTCTCTGGAGGTCAGCTTCTGAAAGGCCCAGCATGATGGAGCCTTCCTCCCCCTGTTCAGCCAGACCCCACGCCCGGTGGCTGGCAAGCATCTGCGGGGCACGCAGGAGGCCTCGTGAGCCGAGCTGTGCTACCAGCGCTGACTGAAATCCCTTCCCATTATCCTGGGAGAAAGAGGAGGGTGGGAGGCAGGCGTCTGACTTGCTGTGCCAGCAACTTAGATTAGTCACACTCTCCCTCCGAGGAACTTAACCCTAATTACTGTCACCGGGGTTGCCATGCTGGGCCTTCAGACCCACCCCTCTCCCTCTCGTGTGGGCTCTTGCCTCCCCAACCTGCCATTTTCAGCTATTGCCATTGAGAGCCGTGTCTCGTCATCATGATGTGATCACTGACTGCACGGAAGTGCCGCCATATTTATTTCCTTGGGCTGGCCCCGTGGACCAGTCGGGCTGTTGTTCCTCTGAGGGCCACTGGGCTGTTGTTCCTCTGTCTCCTGGTGAGCCCAAGTCTCCTGATGAAAGCAGGGAAGCAAGACCCACACCCAAGCACATGCACGCACAGGACACTGAAGGGTGTAAGAAAACAAACACTTCTCCTTCTTGCAAAGATGTAGCTGAAGCCTTCACTTTGGGAGAACCAGAGAGAGTGAGCCGCATCCATGAAGGACCCGCATAGGGACAGAAGGTATTCCACGCACTGTGTGACCTCCTCAGTGGACTTTGCTGACCACGCAGGGCCCCGCTGCCCAACCGTCCTCATGAGATGTACGTAAAACCTTGGATTGGGAGTAACTTGTTCTGTCAGTGTTCTGCAAGCTGAGCAAACATTTCTAATACATTTTAGCTTGATAAACGAGTGATGTCTTGTAATACGAGTGCTACGTGACACCAAACATCACATGATCACAACTGAGCCAACGGTTCTCGACATTCGCTTTGACATACAAGTGTTTTGCATTCGAAGCGTGTTTCCAGAACGAATTATGCTCGCAAGCCAAGGTTTCACTGTGATGTGCTTTCTTTGCAGATTATGGTTCCCCCAAAGACTGTTACTCTGGAGATAAAGAGGACCTACCTGCCTGTTTTATTTTATTTGATTTCTTCTTTCTATCTTAAAGAGTGCCTTGATCCATCCATGATGTATATAAAAACATAAGCCTATGAGTCCATTTTCATAATCGCCTGTAACCGATTACTGGTGAAAATGTTAGCTGCTCCGAAATGGAGACAAAATGAGATGGGTATAAAAGTGGGCAGCGCCTGCCTATTTCTTGGTCATTTCACTGCTGTGTCGATGAGTCCGTTGCCACCAAAAATCCGCTGGCTGGGCAGAGTTCTTTTCTTTTCAGCACTTGGCTTGTAGGAGCGCTGCCACAGAAGCCCGAGTCCTGTTGCCTGTATTCTGCCCCCGTTCCCCTCTCCTGCCTCTGCTCTGTGTGCAAAGGCCACTGTCTTTGGGACTACTTTGCAAAGTCATCGTTTGGCAGGCTCCTATCCAGCAGTTTTGTCTGCTTTCTGCCTACCTCAGGCTGGCCAACACTGGTGGACCTTGAAAACCATTTTCAGTGTTATTTCCAGATTTCTTTTGGATCCATGGATCTAAATAAATACTTGTCATTTCACCAGGAAGTTCTTAATTTCCTTTAGCCTGTACCCTTAAAAAAAAAAAAGTTAATTTCCCTGAAAGAAGGGCCGTCAGCTTTTCTAAGAAAACTTTATAATAAGAGATTAAAATGGTAACCGGAAAAAAATTATGAAAGAACAGGAAACCATCTGTGAGAAAATGCGATGTAATTGTGTACCGTTTTTGATGCTAGATACATTTCTGAACAGTTGTATGTAAACTATATGAAGTAATGTCTTTAGTGTGCTGGGGGGTGCTCTTTCCTATGAATATCTTTTCTAAATTGTTTCTGATCAACTAATGTAATTACTTCAATGTCTTCTGTTCTGGCAAAATGGATACGTGGGAAAGCCTGTGGCTTTAAATATGGAGGTTCCTACAGAGTGGCAGAATAAATCGCTTTTGTGGTTTGTAACATGACGTGGTCCACATTTCACCTTTTTCTTCAGCACGTAGTTACCTACTGGCTGCATGCAGTGTGCCAGGGTCTGCTGAAAGCCTCGATGGTCCTCTCAGCCCTAATGTATTTTGTTAATTTCAGGGTGCTGTTAAAAGGAATTTGGGGATGGGGTGCCTGGGTGGCTCAGTCAGTTAAGCATCTGACTTCGGCACAGGTCATGATCTCACCATTTGTGAGTTCGAGCCCCGCGTCGGGCTCTGTGCTGACAGCTCGGAGCCTGCTTGGAATTCTCTCTCCCTCTCTCTCTGCTTCTCTGTCTCTGTCTCTGTCTCTCTCTCTCAAAATAAATAAATAAACTTTTAAAAAATAAACAAAAGGACTTGGGGGCAGTATCTATAGAAAAGCCTGAGCTTTTGGGACAATAAAAATAATTAAGTAGCACTCTATTTCTACTCAGTTATAACTAAAAAATAATGTTCTTTGCTTTATTTGAAAGTCAGATTTATTGTTTTCCATCTCACGGCAGCTGGGTTACACTTATAATTTATAGTTCATCTCACTTTTGCCATTTCTGAGTCTGACCATGAGGTGGGGTCGGGAGTTTGGGGGCACTAAGTCAGAAGGAACCAAGATTCTGTGTTATATAACTATAACTATTTGGGAGGGGAGGTTTTACTTAAAAAAAATCAACATGAGTTATTCAGACAAAAATCCCACAGGAATTTTAACAAAATGAGTTCCCCAAATCTAACCTGACAAAGCCATGGGTAGCTGAAACCCACAGCATCCCTCTGAAGACAGGCAGTGGGCTCCAAATTTAACTGCAGGTCCTTTGACTGCATTTCTTACATTTTGCTGCAAAGTTTCATGGAAATTTAAAAAGAAATGCATAAGAATACAATACCAGAATAATCACGCCATTCAGTGACCTCTTATTACATATTGACAATGTCCCAGATGCATTCCTCTGATTCAGTGGCAGGGGCTATGCCCCCCACGTGGGCCTGAGGTGAAGGCAGAATCCCGTTCGGCGAGGAGGGTGGTGATGGCCTCTCCAATGGGAAGGAGTTTGCCTAAGGTACTTTTATGGGAAAAGGGCAGAGCTTAGGGAAGGCAGTGGGACGATAAACCTGTGATTGCCTGGTGTATGTTTTTCTCAGATCTATCCATCTTAGTATTATTTTTTAAGTTTTTGTATTTATTTTGAGAGAGAGTGAGACATTGTGGGTGGGAAGGGGCAGAGAGAGAGGAAGGGAGAGAATCCCAAGCAGGCTCCATGCTGTCAGCACGAAGCCCAACATGGGACTCGAAACCACGAACCGTGAGATCACGACCTGAGCTGAAAGCAAGAATCAGATGCTTTCCAGTGAAGTCAGTATTCAAACGCGTTAAACAAGTGTCCATGGATGGATAAATGGAAAACACATGTGGTACATCCATCCGATGGAATATTACTCGGCCTTAAAAAGGAAGGAAACTCTGGCATAGGCTACAACACGGATAAACTCTGAGGACAGGGATGCCAAGTGAAATAAGCCGGGGACAAAAAGACAAATACTGTACGATTCCCCTCATATGAGGTTCCTGGAAGAATATAAGCCGTAGGTGCAGGAAGCAGAATGGGAGTTGCCAAGAGCTGTGGGAGAGGGGATGAGAAGTTCACGCTTGATAGTTGGAGTCTGATTTATGCAAGACGAAAGAGCTCTGTGGGTGGAGGGTGGTGACGGAGCTCAACAAGACGAAGGTACTTAATGCCACGGAAACGTGCACTTACAAATGTTTACGATGGTAGGGTTCGTTGGCATGTGTGTTTTAAAAATTAAAAGCAAATCAAACATAATTCTCAGTGCTCCCAGGGATGACGGTTGGTGGGGCCATAAAGGTGAAATTTCCTCCAAATGCTTTTGGAGGATATTTAGATTTAGTGCACTTACAGTTCTCGCGCCAATGATCTCTTGGCTAGACATTCACCAACCTGCTAAGATTGCTGAGCGTTAAGGTGTTTATTGTCCCACATTGTCATAGTCAAAACCGGGAGCGACCCGAATTTCCATTAATAGGAGGCCGTTAAATAGATTATGATGCTTCTCTAAAAGATGCTATGCAACCCTTATAAAGGCAATTGTGCCAACGTGGAAAGAAAGGCCAAGTTAAAAATAGGAACTGCAGATCGATATGCACGAGTATAATCCCATTAAAAACATAAACAGAAGTCTATTAAATATGCAAATATATGTGCATGCATATACAAGCTTGGAAAATCTCTAACAAATTGGTAACAATGGTCACCTTATCTGTCTTCCATATGGCATAATGAACTCACACGCAAAAAGCGAAACAAGACAAATTACAGCAGCGATAACTGCGAAATGTGAGGGAGGAAGGTTTTGGTGGGGGGGGACTTTTGCTTCCCACTCTCCATGCTTTTGTACTGTTTAAGAATTTTTATGCTAAATATGAAAAGCAAATAAAAATCATCAGAATATTCAAAACCCCAAAAGAAGTTACCCATGCCGTATCACTTTCTAAAATATGTTTATGTCATACAAATAAAAGAAAAAATGTAATGCAAGCCAATGCAAAGACAAATGCCCGCCAGGAGACAAGCCGTGAGGAAATAGTTCTATCCAGACCACAGAGACCGGACTCAAAGACCTCAGTGGCTTTCCTGTCCCTAACGTCTGTGATTCCCACAGGACACTGGGTAACACAAGAGTGTTTGACCAGCCCCCAGCTGAATACTGGCTCTTGTTTCCCATTGTTAGGGAATTTGCCGACTCTCGCTCTTGGCTCCACAGAGGACTTTGTGAGCTCCGAGCATGAAAAGTGACATTTATAACTCCTGCTGGAATTTCCATGTACCCAGGACCTTGCCAGGCCAAAGGATGAATCACAGCTTCTTAGAATTGTGGGAGCCATTTTGGAAACAGCTGCCAAGTAACTAATGCTATTAAAAATAGCTCTCACTCCCTAAAAAATGAATTGCTTATTTTAAGAAGACAACAGTGGCTTGAATCTGTCCTGCTTGCGTTTTTCATCTACTGGGCACAGTGCCAGCGGATCCAAGAAAGCCCTGTTTGTCAGATGGGAATACCATCTGTACTGATGATGCCATGCCCGTGAAAGAGCTTGGCATTTCTGGGCCAGGGCTAACTGGGGTAAAGTCTGAATCACCCCGTATGGAATCCATCTCCTATGAGGTGTGGTCCGTGGGGCATGAATTTTAACTTGGCTACTCTGCACAGAAGTTTGCTCTTCAGACCACTGGGCCTGAGAGTATGGTGTGTGCACTGGTGGATGGGCAAGATGGTCCACTGGAGTGCGGAAGGAAAATACTAGACGGTCAATTTACATGAATGTTTTGGCTAATGAACGTAACGAGGAAATTAAGCCTTACTGATATTTTATATGTAGATCAATATTGGCATCTTGGTTCAGTCTGTTTCAGACAATTATCCCTCCCTGGAAATCCACACGGCAGCGGGATGGATGGTAGAAATCTCCTGGGTTTATTTATTTTTTCTATGTTGTGATCCACTGAAGTTAACTTATTTTTGGCTTAAACAGTGTCAAAGATAGACAAAGCCGGACGCTAGTTAAAGTGGTAAGGACAGATTTTAATCAGTAATATACTATTGTGATAGGGAGCTGAACTCCACTTGAACGTGTACAGAGGCAACTGGGTATTCTAAAGGGAAAATGAGGGAAGAGAGGTGGGGCTGAACAGGGGGCCAGGAGGTAGAGTCAGGGAGAGGAAAAATTACAAAGAACTGAAAGGAGGGGGTTGGTTCATACGAAACCCATCAGGGTTCGTTAACTGCCAGTTACCCAGCGAGACCTCTCCCCTCCCACAGAAAATGGAAGACAGGAGCCCTATCTTCAGGTTTTAGAGGGAACAAATAGTAACGTCTTATGGCAACCTTGAGTCTTCTCCGGCAGGCACTGCAAGGGGGGTTAAGGTCATCCTATAGATGTGGCCTTGAGCTATTAGAAGCCGTCTTTATTCATGTTTGTATAGGCCCAGATTGAGCCCTATTTGAGAAGAGAGCTCAGAGGAGCCTGGCTAGAGTTTGGGCAAAGGCAAGATCTTTGTCAATAGTCCCACAGATACTGGCTTAGAAAAGAGACTCATTGTAATATTTTGTAATGGGGTGGGGGAATGACCATGAAAATAATTTACACCTCTTAAAAGTTCATGAGTAATCTCAGGGCAAATAGATTGGAGTTGTAAACTTCAATGGTGAGTTAGACATTTTTCACCTACCAGAAAAGACCAGTGGTCCAAAGCTGGGGAATATTTGGTGATGACATCATTGTCAGTAAGATGTTATGTTTTTAAAACAAAATAAAACATGCACACAGGAGAATGCATGTGCACACAGTGTGGAGGTGACCGTTTAACAGTGCAAAAGGAAATGCTTTTCAGGAGCATCTCGTGATGGAGAGAGATCAGTCTGCAAATATTTCCATGGGTTATGTGATTCATTTTTCCAGAAGTTATGTGTCTCTCCTCCCCAAATCCCATTATCTGTGATGACACCAGATCCAGTTAAACGCATCTGCTTTGAGGCATTCAGCCCCCCTTCTAGGGCCTTGCTCCATGGAGGACCCTGGCAGCCACCTCCCCTCGTCCCCAACTCTCCCTGCTGTCCTTCCTACCCCAGGGGGTGAATGCCAGACTTCAAACAGTGGGAGCCCCAGCAGAGCCCATGTCCAGTCTGATGACTCCCCCCCAAACCTATGGCCTCTGTGGTCTCTGCAGGAACTAAACCAGAAGGTGGAGGAGTTGAAATGGTTCATTTCCTTTTTCCCCGTTCTGTTTACATTTTCTATTTTTGAACAAATGTCCATAATGTAATATATTTGTTTACATTTAGAGTAATACATGGGGACCCCACACTCAAACAGGTTTTACTAATAGGGATACACAATCAGAAAAGTTGGGAGTTCACTGCTTTAGACTGTGTGCCTAGAAATAACTCATCCTTTTGGGTGGAGGCAGGGAACAGGAAAAATGGCCCACCTACCGTACACCTCTGGGTAAAGAGCAGCTTTGGGGGGCCTGTAAGTGAAGGATGGGATGACCTTGTCTAGACGGCCAGTCTTTAGAGGATCCAATTCATAATAATATCTAGAATACTGTCTGATGGCGATCTTCCCATCAGATGTGACACCATAGTAACACATGGCAGGCTTGGTGCCTTAATAAATATCCTTTTGGAACAATAGTAATCCTAAGTATTCACCCAAACCTTGGCCATCATTGCTCTGCCCCTCTGCTCATTCTGACATCCATTCCATTCTCCCTAGGGCCACGTTTGGCTTCCATAGGTTCTATGCACATAAAATAAGGTGACAAACCCCCCGACCTCCCAACTGTAATGAAAATATAGTGGAAGAAATGGAATGCGATTCTATTTGATGACTTAGAGGTGGGTTTTTTTTTGTTTGTTTGTTTGTTTGTTTAATAATCTACATCAAGTTTTATTCCCAAAACACTGACTCGTGGTTTTTCGGGTTTTGGTGTCCCTGATTTGCTGTCAATTTGCTTAGCCTCCCTGTGGTTAATCTAGTAGAAGTTCTTATCATGCTGGAGCTTTGGAAAGGAAGCAGGAACCAAAGCTGATTTGGTGGGAAGAACTCATGGGATCGGGGCACCAAAGCTTCTGATCTCTCCTTTCCGCTCACTGGTTTGACTCTACATTTCCCATGGATTTCTTAGGCGATGTTGTGCTTCTCACTGCCAAGGTTGTGTACTCCACTCTATCGCCGTGGATACTCATTTAGTCGGGTCCATTGATGGCAATGCCTCGACACTGCGAAGATTAATGACTCAATAATTGTCAAGACAAGATAAATGTGAGGTGAAATTGATTGTACCGATTGTGTCTTCGAGAGCCAGTGGGGCACCTTGTTACACTTCACCTTGGTACGCGGGCCTTGCACAACTGTGTCACGGTGGTCTAGCAATCCGTTATGTTTATCGTCACCAGCCCATTAACATGACTTCCTCTTGTCCCTTAATATTGTTTGTAAGATTCAAACTAAAAAAAATAATTATTTCAGATTGCTGGAACCGGTGGTTAATGAATGAGTTATTAAGGAGGAGTGACACACGATGTATCTGCTTGTCTAATGAGCAGACACTCTGCTTACAGAGCCATTCAAAGATTTTAACCACATATTTCGCTTACTCTGTGAATGGCATAAATTACTCCTCACAAGCCAGGAAAATGTGCTGTGTGGTATTTTTAATTGAGGGGAACTTTGGTTGAAAACACATTCCAGTTCTGGAAAGCAAAGAAGTAAAACATGATAAGGAAAGGGTGGTCCAAAGGAGAGAGAGAGAGAGAGAGATGTGCACCTGTGCGTAAGCTCTGCAGGGAATGCAGAGTCCTGAATCCAAGCCTCTCCCAGGGATGCTTCCACTCGTGCAGAAACGGTGGAGAGCGTGACATTTTTAGAGAGAGGACATAGCACCTCCATCTGATTCTGCCTTTCGCTGCCTTGGCCAGTTCACTCAAGGGGTCAGACCGCTTCTCCTTCTCCAGCGGCAGTGAGGATGGTCTGCTTATCACGTGACCGACGCTGCCCTTGCTGCAACCGGATGGGGCCGACATGTTTATTCTAAGCATCTTGGGTAATCCGAGGCACAGAGAAGTTAAATGGGCTACCTGAGATCACACAGTCGATCACTGGAGGAGGCAGGAATTGAATCGAGCGGTGGGGCCCCAGAACCTGTTTCTAGTTGGCGTCTCATGCTTTGTACAGCTAAAGCAAGCATTTTATCCTTCCTTCGTGTCTTATTTATTTAGTGTGGTGGACACACGTGTCTCCTTGATCCCTCCTCCCTTCCAAATGGCTCCACCTGCACAAGACAAAGGAGAGGCTGAAAGGTCTTTCAGTGGCGACCTGGGGCAAAGCGGAGTGGAGAGACGAAGTCAAGGACACTGAGAAAGCACTCCCTCAAGATTTCTCTACCTCACCTCTGGGCCTCTCTGCATAATCCCTTGTAGGCCATTTTTGGAATATTTTGGGTGAGAAAAGAGCAGTTGAATATTTTCAAGTAGGAGACACATTAGAGCACCAGGCCCTTGCGGGGAGTGGGAACATAACATAAAATGACAGGAAGAGAGGGAAAAAATACAGAGGAAGTGAGGAAGGAAGGAAGGAAGGAAGGTAGGAAGGAAGGAAGGAAGAGGAAAGACCCCCTCCCCTCCAGTATTTATTCCCAGTTTAGGAAATCTAATAAAGGGAAGACTGAAGAAAGAATTTGGCTACTTTCTATTTGCAGGTGCTCAATAAGTACTTGTCAAACAAACAACCTCCTCTGAAAGCCAAGTTTTTCACATCTAATAATTAAATGTGTTTTTTCTGGAGACGAGTGGTCACCATCGCAGGTGTGTGATTCGGGGAGTTCTTCGGATTATTCGAAAGCTTTGCATTTGTTGCCTTCTACCTATCTGCCCACCTTAGGGTTTTTCTTACCAAATCTGAAGTTTGAGATAAAGACAATTCTAGTCTTGGGTTGTATGCTCTCCCTCCCTCCGTGGTTAAATGTGAGCTTCCTCCTTTCCGGGGCTTTACCATTCCTCCTGGCTTTCTGGGGAAGCTACCATTCCTCTGGCTTTTCTTCTTTCTGAAAGAAGAAAATCATTCTTGAGGCCAGTTTTCTGGACCTGGGGAGTAGATGGAAGAGTCAAACCTAAGAAAGGCTGAGGAGCTTTCCAAATGTCTTAAAAGCAAACAAGGAGAAAATGTATGTGAGCAGTGGTGAAATTATCACACAAGTCTCCACAGGCACGTTGGGCTTTTGAATCCGCAGTGTGTGGCCCCACAGGGTACTCACTCAGACAAGGTATGTGAACTGCCAGCATGATTTGAACGTTCCAGAAGGCAGTCATGAAACTTCCTGTTAGAGGAAGACCTAACTCCGAGGGACCTCCTGCCTGCCTTCCCGCTGGGCTCCAACTCCCGCCATCGCCACCCTCGTTGGGCTCTGCTCCTGTCTTACTCTCCTTCATCTTGTCGCCCTCCCTTGTCCTGATGGTTTGTCTTCTCATCGCCGTCAACCCCCAAGGTGGTGAATGTCTATTTTTACATTTTCTCTCTTTCGGATCAACTTCCTGCATTGACTCTTGGCCATTTTCAAACCATTCTGCACACTGCTATTAGAAAGGTCTTGTTAAAATGCAATTGTGAACCTGTTTCTCCCCTTATCAAAACATCAGGACAGTGAAACTATTCTGTGTGATACTGTAATGGTGAATGTATGCATCATACATTTATCAAAGCCCATAGAATGCACAACAGCTGGACACTGGAAACTCTGAAATGTTTGTTCAGATTTGCTGGGAACCCAAAACAGCTCTAAAAAAATAAAGTCTGTTGAAACAACAGCAGTGACATTGCAATTGGCTTCCCATTGTGTTTAGGATAAATGCGTTATCATCGTCACTACAGTGAGGGCAAGGCACTGGGCCCTTGCACATGCTGTCCCCCTTTGCCTGGAATGCTCTCCTCTGTCCTCCCACCCCCATCTCTAATTCTTACTTGGCCCCATAGGCACCAACCCAAAAAAGCTTCTCCTGATTCCCCGGACCGGGCCAGGTTAGGTCCTCCTCATAAAAGCTTCTTGTTCGATATCTACCTTCTACCAGAAGATTCCCATCCATCTGGCAGGGCAATCTCTCACCTACCCATGGCTGTGTCCCAGCAATTAATGTAGAGGCACTCGATACCTTTTTAAGGAATGCCTGAATAAAACAATTAAACATGTACAAAAAATCGCTACATCCATTTCCTCTTTAAAGCACTTGAACTTGGAAGACAGGCGTATTTACTTCATCCTATGGATACAGAAAACTGGAACTCAGAAAAGTTAAATGACTCCTTAAAAAGTGACCAAGCTATGGGGCGCCTGGGTGGCTCAGTTGGTTAGGCGTCCAACTTCAGCTCAGGTGATGATCTGGTGATTCACGGGTTCGAGCCCCGCATCAGGCTCTGTGCTGACAGCTCAGAGCCCGGAGCCTGCTTGGGATTCTGTGTCTCCCTCTCTCTCTGCCCCTCCCCTGCTCGCGCTCTGTCTGTCCCTCTCTCCAAAATAAATAACATTTAAAAAAGTGGTAGAACTCAGATTTGAATTCGTGTATTTTAAATTCACATCCAATATGCCTTTCATTATTCTACAGTGCCAGTCGCCAACAGTTAAAATGTGTCAGACACTTAAATCTATTAAATACATTTGTTCTAATGGAGCTTTTGTGAGCAATCAGGGATTTTACCGCTCCTGTTACAGCGAAGACACTATGATTTCAGCAAAGTGTCTATGTCATCTGTGCAAGCTTCCCCCACTTGGTTCCTAGTTGTATTCATATATACACCCAGAATTGTATGCATAACGTACATGGGCATGAGTATGTACCTATGCTAAATCGGCGATTCGGTTTATAATTTACAAAAATATCTTAAACATCCTGTGTATGTCCTACAGATTAACAGTTGGCTTGCGGACTTTATTAAGTATACTCAGTGTGGCAGATGGCCCCTATTTTAAAAGGTTAAAAAATGATAGTCTGAGTGTGTATAGACCTACTGGAGAAAGAGGGAACGTCTGACAACCGTGGCCCCATCCAGGAGGGTTTGAGGAGAGGCCGGAGAAGCAGGACCTCATCAAGAGTTCCTCCCTGGAGGTTGCAGTCACTGAAAACTACCAAAAGTCTGGTAGTTAAATTAAAAAGTTTGGACACTTAAATTAAAAAATAAGTTAGTGTTCAAAGAAGACTGACTCCTACTGGTGTTGCATTAGGTATTTATTCCAATAGGAACAACCAGGGCAGATGTTAAAAAAAAAAAGGCCAACGTAGAGACAAATATTCCAAAACAAATGAACTTTGAGGGCAAGCAAATATTAAATCATTTTCGAATCTCCTTGAGGACCTGTCGTGAGTCCGGTTCTGTACAAGACATCATGGTTAAAGCCCGAGTCCTGAAAATCTCTTCCTTCAGGGATTCGATAATAATATCACCATGTCACTGATTTTGCATTTTATTACGAGCACTTGAACCCAGAAAACATTTTCTCACGCTGAAAAAAAAGTGTTTATTCTTCATATTGTAAATCTAACCTACGCCAGGTATCCCTTGCTTCAGATATTACCACATATCCAGGCCATAGCAGCCAAGCTGCATAAAATAAAAATGAACACATGATAGCTCATCAAAATAGCAGCAGTGATTGTGCGTTTCAATATGACCTCAAAATCTATAATGTCGCGAGCGGTCTTCTGGTAGCTGGAGGTGGGATTAATGTTTGTTTTTAGTATAAAACTTTAAAAAAGGTATTTCAAACAAAATGATATTTTGAAACACTGTCGGACAAAAAGGACACAACAAGACATTTCAGACTGTCTTTTCTAGTATAAATACGCCCTAGGGTACTCTTGGGGATATGTAAAAGTCTTCCCCTCCCCGGTCTTCTGGAGAGTCTAGCCCCCCAGATTCTGCTGTGATCATGCAGGGAGTGACTTTTCGCTGCTAATATGTGTAACTCACAAGTAAGGGTAGAGGGTAAAATGTTTATAGCAGCACTATCGACAATAGCCAAAGTATGGAAAGAGCCCAAATGTCCATCGATGGATGAATGGATAAAGAAGATGTGGTATATATATACAATGGAGTATTACTCGGCAGTCAAAAAGAATGAAATCTTGCCATTTGCAACTACGTGGATGGAACTGGAGGGTATTATGCTAAGCGAAATTAGAGAAAAACAAAAATCATATGACTTCACTCATATGAGGACTTTAAGACACAGAACAGATGGACATAAGGGAAGGGACACAAAAATAATATAAAAGCAGGGAGGGGGACCAAACAGAAGAGACTCACAAATGTGGAGAACAAACAGAGGGTTACTGGAGGGGGTTGTGGGAGGGGGGATGGGCTAAATGGGTAAAGGGCATTAAGGAATCTACTCCTGAAATCATTGTTGCCCTCTATGCTAACTAATTTGGATGTAAATTAAAAGAATAAAATTCATTTTAAAAAAAGAATGATAAAAAAAAGAGTAGCTGGTAAGAGTAATGGTGAGGGTCGGACATAACAGCTCACGGGTCCCCCCTGGTCTCGGTGTGAGACGCTATCAACCACGTAGCCAGCAGCGTTTCGTAACAGGCATTTGGTTCCTCTTGTATGGTTTTTTCTGGATGTCATTTTAAAATGTTTTTAATACTTTAGCCCTTCCTTTAAAATGATTTCAGATATAGAGAAAAGGTGCCAAATAGTAAGGGAATGTTTGGGAAAGCCCTTATCCCAATTCCCCAAACGTTAAGATTTTTCTCTGACCCACAAGATAATTCTCAAAATCAGGAGGTGAGACTGATTGGCTACTGGCATCTAATCTATAGGCGCTCTTCAAATTTCACCAAGCATCTCATGAGGTTTTTCTAATCTGAGATCCAATTCGGGATCACCCATTGCATTTGGTTGTCATTTACCCTGGAACAGTCCTTTGGTCTTCCTTTGGTATGACCGGGACACTTTCCAAGAGTCCCGGCCAGTTATTTTGGATGATATTCCTCAATTTGGGCTTGCCTGCTTTTTCTTTGTAAGCAGAGTCAGATTCTGAACTCTGGGCAGACACACCGCGGACGTCACGTGTGTATTTAGTGTGCCTCGTTAGGGAGAGCTCAATATCAATTTGCCTGTCCCACTCCTGGTGAGGCGACTTTGACCACTTGGTTAAGTTGCCAGCCCCTTCACGGCAAAGAGATTATTTTTCTCTTTGTAAGTAACAGTGGCTTGTGGGGAGACACCTTGAGGTAATGTAAACTTCCTGTTTCTCATCATACTCTTGCCCATTAATTTTAGCCTCCACTGATGATTCTCCCTTGAAGCGATCATCTCTGTGGGGTTTGCCAAACAGTGGTTTTCCATTCTTCATTTCTTCTACGTTTGTTAGTTGAATATCCACTCAACGAAGAGCTTCCCCTTCTGCACTGGTTTCTTTATTCAGTACAGAGCTGTGCATGTAGTCCTAGTTCCATTAGCTATGAGGGCGGGGAAACAAAAGCACCCCAATACCAATGAGGAGATCTAGTGCGCCAAACTTCTGTCCCACTCAGATCCAGTCCTAGGGCAGGGTAAGTACCAGAGAAGCCTGGAACGTCTTGAAGTGGCAGAAAATAAGGAAGATCTGAAGAAATGACGGGGACCTAACTAACAAAAGGACGAGGACCCAATCTCAAGTTTCTCTTCATGGTCAAATCAGGGACAATTTGACAAAAAGAACGAATGCCAATGAATTATGACCCATAACCAGGGCCCAAATTGATATTTTAAAAAGTAACTAGATATACTTTTAGCTGACATATCTCACTGCCAGCGCAGAGCCCAATGCGGGGTTCGGTCCTACGAACCGTGAGATCATGAACTGAGCTGACATCCAGAGTCGGACACTTAACTGACTGAGCCAGCCAGGCACCCCATAACATTCTAATATTCTTTCTGTCCTTCATATTGGTCTACAGCAGGAAGCTTGCCTTCAGTGGCTTTTCATTTCAGATGAACATCGACAAGAATGGAAGAAAATGCTCCACCAGGGCATCCCATGAACTGCTTCACCTTCTGATGTCAACTGGACCCTTACATCACCAATCCTAGATGCCCATTTTCTCAGCGCTCTATCACCTACAGCCATTTCTGATACTAACTGTAGCACTAGTTAGGGTTTTGTTTTGTTTTTTTAACAGAACAACAACAACAAAAAAACCCAGCATAAATGTTAGCTACTGTAAACAAATGGGAAATTAAAGTTATTTATTAGCTTTGAGAATTTTTGGGAGTGCCAGAGAACCATAACTGGCCAAGAAAAATGCCCCAATGTGGCACAGGACTGATTTCGCAGAGAACAACTACCGCGAGCTCCCACCATTCAGCTAATTTGATGATGCATACTGCCATGCCAGCCAAGGACAGTCTGTTTGCTCCAGCAATGAACTTCCCCTGCTCGCATCGTGCATGGCCATCTCCCAGACTTACCTGGCAGGAAGTTTGGCAAATACAGCTTGCCTTCCAGCCTCTGTAGTACAGAGCAAAGTTGGAATAGATATTGAGTACAGCGATTTGCCGTATCTGTAGCAACGGGCAGAGAAACTAGTCTAGTGGCTAGCCTATAAGTAAGCCCTGAATAAATTCTTACATTTTATGTTTTTATTTTATTTTAGGGAGGCAGAGAGACCACAAGCAGAGAAGGGAACCAGAGGGAGAAAGAGGCAGAGAGAGACAGAGAGAGAATCTTAAGCAGGCTCCATGGCCAGTGCACGGCCTGATGAGGGGCTCGATCCCACCACCCTGGGATCACGACCTGAGCCAAAATCGAGGGTTGGATGCTCAAAGGACTGAGTCACCCAGGGACTGCTAACATTTTTTATATACCATTTTTCCTACTTCACTGACCTGACCCATTTTAATGCTACATCCTTCCTCATATCACTGAAGGCTTTAAGGCAAAAGATGCATTTGTCTGTAAAAACAAAAACTATATATATATATATATATATATATATATAACAGACAACATGAGCGGGAGAGGAGCAGAGAGCGAGGGAGACACAGAATCAGAAGCAGGCTCCAGGTTCTGAGCTGTCAGCACAGAGCCCGATGCGGGGCTCGAAATCACGAGCTGAGAGATCATGACCTGAGCCCAAGTCAGATGCTTAACCGACTGAATCACACAGGCGCCCCTAAACAAAAAAACTATATAAAGATGCAGACAGAAAAGAAGGAAGTTGCCTCTATAGTGCGTCTGTTAGGAGCTGTGTCTCACACTGCAGTTTTTCACAAATGCCGTCTCTTGTGGCTATGAAAATTCTTAAAGACATATCTTACCCAAGGAACCAAGAAAGGAATAAAATAAGCCTTTCTGGGACGGCTCCTTGTCCAACTCTTCCCCTACAGGGTTAATTTTTTTTTTTCTTTTGGCGCTCTCACCTGGCTGTCATTGAGACATGCCCAAGGTCACTGGGAATAATGAAATATTTAAATCTACTCAGCCCCAGAATAATTTTCTGTACGTGACCTCACAGGGTATTCAGCAGCTCGGCTCTGGTTAAGTAAAGATTATGCCTAAGCCTTAATTCAGTTTCTGATCACTAAATGTGAACACAGAGGGAACAGGAAATACGTTCCTACCACATATATACTGCAAGGAGCGGGTCTTGGGAATGACCCCACAGAACTGGGCATCGGTGGTCCAGGCACATTTCTTACCTGTACCAAGCTATCGCATAGCCAGGAACAGGTAGGGTGTTGTGAAGTGTCGATCCTCTGAGTCCTTGGGGCTGAGTCCTTGGACTTTGGGGCACCCTGACCTCCAGAATTAGCCGCCCCTAGCCAGGAGCAGCCTCATCAGCTTTTTTTAAAATATTTATTTTTGAGAGAGAGAGAGAGAGAGAGAGGGAGCAAGCAGGGGCGGGGCAGAGAAAGAGGGAGACAGAATGCCAAGTGGACCCACGCGGTCAGCGCCGAGCCTGACGCAGGGCTCGAACTCGCAAACTGTGAGATCGTGACCTGAGCGGAAACCAAGAGGCAGGCGGTTAACTGACTGAGCCACCCAGGCGCCCCCGTGGAAAGTGGTTTCTATGGCACATAATGTGGAGGAGGGTGGGAGACACTGTCATGGGCACCTGCTGGTGTCCTTCCCTGATGAATCTTCCCACAGAGTGTATGCAGTCTCACACCTCACATGCTTTGAGGGTGTCAGAGAGAGATCTGGTGCGGAGAGTGAGCTTGGGAAAGCCACGTGAGAGAGAAGCGCTCTGTATCACCACGTTAAAGACATTCATTTGGCCAGAGATTAATTAACCCCGAGAAAACATTTTCTTTTATGATTGCTGAGACCTTTTGTGACATACACACCAGTGAAGGAAATCTATTCTCTCATTATTTCTCCCTAAAATGTGCCAGAACGCTACTCCACCACTAATTACCTGTAGGGCCACGGACAAGTTATTGAATGGACGGGGTTTCTGCTTCTTTGCAAGCTATCGGACCATATGACGTCAACGGTTATTTCTAGTTCTAAAATTCCACGGATCCGCATGAAAGCTAAAAACGTTGTCCATGTGCTAAAACTGGGGAGAAGAATGGTTTTATGTTTTACGTGTAGTTATTTTTTGAGAGAGAGCAAGCAGGGGAGGGGCAGAGAGACGGGGGGACAGAGGATCTGAAGCAGGCTCTGTGCAGACAGCAGAGAGCCGGATGCGGGGCTCGAGCTCACGAACCGCCAGAAAATGCCCTGAGTCAGACGCTCAACCGACGGAACCCCCCAGGCGCCCCAAGAATGGTTTATTTTTTTTAATGGCACGAGGGCCTTCAATTAAATTTATTATTTTGAATTGGAACAAATGATATCCCAGGAGGAAATAGTGGCTTTCTGCTTACCCCAAGCGAAGTAATCATTATAAAAAGCATTAATATTTTCCTGTAATTTCCTTCTCGAACGCTTGCAAGAAATTACGGATTCATTTTAATCATCCAACATCGTGTTTATCACATTATTCATTTTGTATTTAGCATCGAAATTAAGCGAATGCATTCTCACAGGTAAATGCGTTTGTTTTACACTGTGTATGACACACTGTGGCATTAGCATTGTAAAACATAAATAGCAATGACTTTAGTGTTCATTTTCTTGAGCTCGGAAAGGAGGTAGAGAAAACCAAAGGGGATTTCCATGCACGGCCTCATCTGTGCCGGAAGCCAGACCACCTGCAAGACTGGGGGCCTTCGATACCGAGAAACTGAAGGCTGGGTTTGACAAGATTGGCAAAGGCTCCTGAACTTGCGGGGAGAAAGCATTAACAGGTGTAAGCCAGACCCTCCGTCCCCCTTGGCTAATGTGAAAGTACCCCTGCCTGAGAGACCACTCTTCCACACTCTACAGCTGGAGAGTTCTGACTCACATGGCGTTTCGCAGACTCCTGACGCACCTGCTCAGTAGTATGAGGACATCTGCTTCCAGACCCTCCCCAGAGCCACAGTGCTCGGAGATCATGATGGGGATTGGGGGCGCTCATTTTGTTTCCCAACCATCGTTCTTGGGCAACTGATCACATACCACCAAGATGAGTAAGACAAGACTCCACTGGAGAATCTCATCAGCGAGTCAAATGGGAAACTGGTGTGGGGGTGGGGCGGGGGCTAAAAACGTAAACTGGGACAAAAATGCAACAGTGCCACAGGTCCAGGTTCAGCCATCAGGCCATAGAAAAATCGAGAGTCGGCAAACGTTTTCAGCAATGAAGTTGTAAAGGCCGGTGGCCACAAGGGCCAGGTTTGTAGGTCATTAGTTTCCATCCACAGCCGACTCGTCTCTGTTCCCTGAGCAGAAAGAAGGCTGACTGGGGAGGGGGTTGAGCGGGCACGTCATTTATTGCCAAGGCATCAAGTCGCAACAATGCCGCAGAAGGCCGTGGGACGGGAGCGGACGCCACACTGCTCCTTGTGTCTCTGGCAGTGTGTGGATCCGAGGTCATGAATTAGGGGAGGTCGTCGGGTTTACACCCAGCCTTGGAGGGGCTCACGGTTCAGGCGGCTGCGCATTCTGAAGATCGATCCGAGTAAATCTGAAAAACGCCTGTAAGAGAAATCACAAACCCAGCCATATCCGTCCCCGGCCGCCGGAGTTGAGACGGTCCCTGGGAAATCTCCCGGGTCCAATTTCGGAGGTCATTTGAGATGCCCCGCCCCCAACCTCATGCAAATCCATCAGTCCCCGGACGGGGAGAGAGGCTCACATGATCACGTAACTGGGACCAGTTACACATGGTGGCGTGTAACCTCACTTCCTCTGAGAAGGGAGGAAAGGAGAAGAGATACATGGAGTATGAAAGAAACCTGCTTGGCGTTGGATACAAAGAAGACAATTTTCCTTTCAGTTCCCAGCTCCCTTGTTGGCTGCTGTCGGTGGCGTTGCTGTTGTTTTTCTGATTCAGCTACATTGCAAGTGTCACCTCGGAGGTTTAATCCTCGAAGCATAAAAAATCTGACGAGGCGCCACAGACAGAGGCAACCTTCCTGCAGAAGGGAGAGAAGGGGTGTTGGTGGCACCCTGGATCCCCGGTCCCCGGTGGTGGTGGAGGGGGACGGAGCATTGGGTGTGTCATGACCCGCCTGTCCCCTACCGGATGCAATCTGTGGTCAAGAGCGTTAGCGCAAGGGTGAGATGGAACTCCTTGCTCAGGACAGCGTTTTAACAAAACGGAAAGAGTTTGTACAGCATTTTGTTCTTGTCTAAGCACGCTTAGATCTAGAGTCGTCAATGGGAGCCCAGTTCGGAGAGCCAGAAAGAAAAGGCATTTTATCGAGAGGGAAACTGAGCTACTGACTTTTCTCAGGGATGCTCTTAGTAGTCTGTGGAGTCAGGGCTAGGATGCCAAGGCCACGGCCGTTTTCCTACAACTCATAGAAAGAACCAGAGGGTCTTAGCCCCCTCCTGCAGGAAGAGAGTAATCCCAAAAGTGTCTTGCCTTCAATGTGGCACCGCAGCTGTAAGACCATTTTGCTTCTCCCGTGTGGCCCTCTCCACAGGGTGGAGGAAAGCAGGGGCGCGGGGGAGGGGGCTAAGACGAGGAGTGCTGGGAGGCCAAGGCAGAAAGGAGAAGCACTAAGAAAACTGTCACCAGACTGGCTTCCTCGGAGTCCTAGGGTTTGGAACAGCCACTATGGAAAACAGTATGTCAATTCCTCAAAAAGTTACAAAAGCGTTACTGTCTGACCCGGCAATGCCTCTTCTGGCTGTATGCACCAAGGATGGAAAGCAGGGACCTGAACGCATATCCCCACATCCATGTTCACAGCAATATTATTTACAACAAAAAAAGGTGGAAGCCCGGGGGGGCGCCTGGGTGGCTCAGTGGGTTGGGCGTCTGACTTCAGCTCGGGTCATGATCTCCTGGTCTGTGGGTTCGAGCCCCTCATCGGGCTCTGTGCTGACATCTCAGAGCCTGGAGCTGCTTTGGATTCTGTGTCTCCCTCTCTCGCTGCCCCTCCCCTGCTCAGACTCGGTCTCTTTCTCTCTCTCAGAAATAAATAGACATTAAAAAAAATAAAAAGGAAGGAAATTCTGACGCAGGCTACACCATGGATGAACTCCGAAGACGTGCTAAGTGAAATTAGCCAGTCACGAGAGGGCCAATACTGTGATTCCACTTACAAGAGGTACTTAGAGGAGTCATATTCGTGGAGACAGGAAGTTGGGTGGTGGCAGCCGGGGGCTTGAAGTCAAGGAGGAATGGGGAGTTAGTGTTTAACGGGGACAGAGTCGAAGTCGCGGAAGATGAAAAGTTCTGGAGGTGGGTGAGGATGATGTTCACAGAGCAGTGTATGTGTGCCTCATGCCGCTGAGCTATGCACTTAAAAATGATTAAAATGGTAGATGGTGGGAGCCCCTGGGTGGCTCAGTCAGTTAAGTGCTGACTTTGGCCCAGGTCATGATCTCACAGTTCATGAGTTCAAGCCCTGCATCAGGCTCCCTGCTGTCAGTACGGAGCCCACTTTGGATCCTCTGTCTCCTTCTCTCTGTGGCCCTCCCCTGCTCACTCTCTCTCTCAAAAATAAATAAATATTAAAAAATTACATAAAAAACTTTTAATGTTTATTTTTGACAAGTGGGGGAGGGGCAGAGAGAGAGAGGGAGACACAGAATCTGAAGCAGGCTCCAGGCTCTGAGCTGTCAGCACAGAGCCTGATGCGGGGCTTGAACTCGCGAACCATGAGATTGTGACCTGAGCTGAAGTCGGATGCTTAACCAACTGAGCCATCCAGACGCCCCATTCAATGATGACTTATGGAGCAATTCCTCTGTTTCAAGTTTTCCAACCAGCAAGCCGAGTAGACAAAAAGGCCCTGAGGCAGGCATTCGCATTGTGAGTGTTTTCCATATTTTCACGGATTCTGAAGCTTTTCTGTTGGGTCCGTTCAGTGTCAACATTTTATTCCCCTTTGTGGATGTAACATAATTTATTTAATAATCTCTTTTTTAGGGATAGCCACGTTGTTCTTTTTTTTTTTTTTTTCTTGGCACAAAGAATATAGCAGAAAAATTCTTATTTATAAATCCTTGGTCACATCCGTTTTTCACTACTGTTTACTTAGTGCCTATCAGAATGTCTGGCAGATGGTCAGAGCTCCATACACATTTGTTGAATAAGTAAATAAAATCGATGACTATGATCTTAGGATAATATAAAAGTGATTAACTTACATAGTATCTTGAAGCCTAACTGTTGTAAAAGCTTTACAGATATTAATTCACTGAATCCTCCCCACCGCCCTTCGAAACAGATACCTATCAGAATACCTATCATATGAGTAAGGAAACAGAGGCACAGAGTGATTGAGTAACTCACACAAGGTCGCAGAGCTAATATGTCCAAGGACACCTGCCTTTAGAGCCTGTGATCTTAACTACCCTGCAATGGATCGAGCATTTATCAGGCTGTGAGTTTTGTGGTATGTTTCCAGACTGTACTCACCATGTGACATAAATTTGGGGGAAAACAGTGTTTTCGTTCACCTAAAGGGTCAGCTGGCAGCTGAGAGGGCTCTGCCTCAGTCGTATGGGGACCGAGGCTCCTTCGATCCCATGGTTCTGTGTCTCCAAGGGCCTTTGCTTCCTGTACTGGATCCTTTGCACGTACCTCCTGCTTAGGAAAAGACAGTTAGGAGGCCGGGCCAGGGCTGGGACTCACATGTATCTTTTCAATCCCCTTGCATGCTTGAGCTCGGACCGTTGTCAATGGAAACCGAAATATAGATTAGTGGTGAGGCCAGGACATGGGAAGAATCTTAAAAAGAACTTGGTCATCTGGGCCATGGTCTGCCCTTCTGATCGCCAATGATTTATTTCTCTTCTCTTTTTCTTTTCCACGTGGAACAAACTTAACCTTTCCGTGGGGAACAACTCAAAGACCCACCCAGTCACCGGAGATTAGGATGAGCCCTCCTCCTACGCAGAACCCTGTGCGGCTGCTCATGACCCCAGAAACCTGTGAATTCAAAAGACAAGTTGTCTTCCCCTCCTCACATCCAATACCTAATTGTGGGCCAGGGACAGGATAACACAACAAAACTCCCATTCAACAGAGGGGAGAACACAGACACACAGAGCAGCCACCTGCTCGTAGCAATTTTGAAACCCCAGCAGGTGGGCGTTATAAAGTCACCCTACCCTGGGGACAGGGGAGGTTCCTCAATTACACCAGGTTATGTTCGTTGGAAGGAACCCATTGGTGCATTTTTCTCCATGGCAACATCTAAAATTGGTATTCATGAGTTGGCCTCACCAGAGTTGTTGTAAGGTACTGTGTATTGATAGAAAATTTGAGGTGTAGTAAGGCCAATGGATCAGGAGACCACGGCCATTGAAAAGAGAGTTTGTTGCTCACAGATCTCAGGAGGAGGGGACACACTAAGCCATGGGGGGACACATAGGAAAGCACCAGGGTTAGCCGGGAGGCAGGGGGAGTGAGAGGAGACATGGCCGAGAGCCTTTACTGTGGTTTCCACCAGAAGAAATGGGGGAGGCAGGGCAAGCGGGCTCAGGATTGGCCAGCTGGAATAGTTTCAGGAGACTGGGTGTGTGGGCCGTTTCCAGTTGTCTGGGACCTGGCCCTGGGCGATTAGGGCGGGGGCATAGTGTCCCCAAGAGTTAAAACCTGACAGAGGAGGTGGCTGGAGGCATGGGCTCTGGACTGGTTAGCTCGCATTCGAAAGGCAGTCTTCTGAGTTGTTTACTGTGTCCAGCAATCAACTAACCCTGGGTGGGGCAATCCTTGCTGGGTTGGCATCACAGCACAGAAACTAGAAGACGCGGTTAGGATAGGAGACCGCCCAACTGTGACAGGGCAAATGTCAAGACTCAAGAGTTGTTTTGGTCTCAAATGAAAGACCTTTATGGTCTAGTCTTCTGGTTTCTATGGTAGGACACTTTTCCTCAAATCTTTAGTGGCTGCTTACTCTCTTTTTCCAGACAGTTCCATGGACCAGCAGCCCCACTGAGGGCCTTTCCTCGAAGAGCCCTCCAGTCTACCTTTTCTCTGTGCCTCCTCTACTCTCAAGCTCATGACTACCCAGATGTAATTTTTATTTTTATTTTTTAATGTCTATTTACTTCTGAGAGAGACAGAGCACACGCAGGGGAGGGGCAGAGAGAGAGAGGGAGACACAGAATTCGAAGCAGGCTCCATGCTGTCAGCACAGAGCCCGACACAGGGCTTGATCTCATGAACTGTGAGATCTGATGCTTAACTGACTGAGCCACCCGGGCACCCCACCCGGATGTGATTTGGGGTGATTGGATCATTGCCACCATCCAAATCTCTGTTTCACTGGGAAGACTGACTGGAACTTTCCAGTCTTACCTCTTATTGTTTGGGGTCCAGAAATATCAACTCTTCCACCTTTCAGGTTTTTGAAAACAAAATTTAATGTTTATTTATTTTTGAGAGAGACAGAGAGAGAGTGGAAGAAGGGAAGAGAGAGAGGAATACACAGAATCCAAAGCAGGCTCAGGCTCTGAGTTGTCAACACCGAGCCCAATGTGGGGCTTGAGCTCATGAACAGCGAGATCATGACCTGAGCCGAAGTCAGACTTTTAACCGACTGAGCCACCCAGGTGCCCTTCTACCTTTCAGTTTTTACTTTTAGACGTTTCTCATGTCTTCTATCTCTGCTGGAAAACCGAGTGATTGTTGCTGGAGGTCAGCTCTTTCCTATAATACTTTATAAAAATTATCCAACTTAGTTAATTAATTAATTAATTTTTAATGTAATTTATTGTCAAATTGGCTTCCATACAACACCCAGTGCTCATCCCAACAAGTGCCTTCTTCAATGCCCATCACCCACTTTCCCCTCTCCCACACCCCCCATCCACCCTAAGTTTGTTCTCTGTATTTAAGAGTCTCTTATGGTTTGCCTCCCCGCCTCTCTGTAACTTATTTTTCCTCCTTCCCTTACCCCTTGGTCTTCTGTTAAGTTTCTCAAGATCCACACATGAGTGAAAACATATGGATCTGTCTTTCGTTGACTGACTTATTTCACTTAGCATAATACCCTCCAGTTCCATCCACGTTGCTGCAATGGCCAGATTTCATTCTTTCTCATTGCCAAGTAGTATTCCATTGTACATATAAACCACATCTTCTTTATCCATTCCTCAGCTGATGGACATTTGGGCTCTTTCCATAATTTGGCTATTGTTGAAAGTGCTGCTATAAACATTGGGGTATATGTGCCCCTATGCATCAGCACTCCTGTATCGCTTGGATAAATACCTAGTAGTGCTATTGCTGGGTCGTAGGGTAGATCTATTTTTAATTTTTTGAGGAACCTCCACTCTGTTTTGCATAGTGGCTGCACCTGCATTTCCACCAACAGTGCAAGAGGGCTCCCATTTCTCCACATCCTCGCCAGCATCTATAGTCTCTTGATTTGTTCATTTTAGCCACTCTGACCGGTGTGAGTAGGTATCTCAGTGTGGCTTCGACTTGTATTTCCCTGATGAGGAGTGACATCGAGCATCGTTTCATGTGTCTGTTGACCATCTGGATGTCTCCTTTGGAAAAGTGTCTATTCATGCCTTCTGCCCATTTCTTCACTGGATTAAAATTATCCAACTTCAGATTTAGCAGGTTACTTGAACTCCTGCCATCACTTTTTCTGGAACTGAGAGCTCAGGAGGCCTGAGGTCTCCCTTCCAAGACATTCCAGGCCACAGACTCACTAAATATTGGCCATGTCTTACCACGGCCTACCACATCGATCTTCTTCTCAACCTGTCCCTCAACCACTAAGTCATTGTCAAGTATTTAAGTTTTTCATTACAGCACCTGACTTTGAGGATTTAAAAGAAAATCCCTGACAGCAGTGCTTATTAGTTTACGTAATAATAAACCTCCATCCTCAGTGTTTTAACACAGAAGCATTTTATTCCTTGTCCACGAAGAACAAAACGGTGCAAGGGTAATGAGATGGAGCTTGTTCTCCTCAGGGATTTTCTCTCTTGTGGCTTCCTAGGGTCTGGGGGTTTTCTGTTGGGTCCTCTGCTTCTGGTAAGCAGACAAGGGAGAGAGAGGGGATGGGGTCACAGGTCTGATGTCCACAAGTAGGCCTAGAAGTTGGTGAGCCTCACTTCTGGCCACATCCCTTTGACCAAAATTTAGTGGCATGGCCACACCTCTCTTCAAGGAAGGCTGAGAAATGGACAGTGGCTCTAAGCCCAGAAGAAAGGAAAACGGGTTTGGTCAAGAGCTGGCCAGTCACCATCCCCAGGTACCAGTATATTCCCTGTGAATGCAACCCAGGGGCCGTGACTCCCATACAGGGGGTTCGTGCTTCCCGCAAATCGTTACCAACAGTAAGTACTATTTAAAGTAAAATCTTGTGGACTAAAGTGGTGTTGCAAACGTCTCCATTTGCATTTACTTTGATTTCTTTATGAGGGTGGACATTTTTCATCTGTTTACTGGTCAATTTTATGTCTTCATTTACGAGTTGCCTGTCTCTGTTCTTTTGTTTCTTTTTTCATTAGGGAATTCTTTTATTATTTATAAGCGGGTTTTATATAATAAAGATATTAAACTTTGTCTTAAGAGATAATTCAATTTTTTTCCCACTTTGCCCTTTTTTTCACTTAAATATTTAATTCTTTTGGAATTTATTTTGGCATAGGATATGAAGTAAGGAATCTAATTTTTTCCCCACATGCTTAGCTTCCTCTCTCCAAAATCCTAGCATCATTTATTGAATCATCCGTCTTTCCCTCAAAAGACTAATTGCTAACGATGTGCCCTTCATCAGTGAGAACTGGGTGGCATAAATAGGTTGATTCAGCCAGCCTCCGATGCTGAAATACCACTCTGAAAGCAGTCCCCAGGAGCCCCGGTGGTCATTGTCATTCTGGATTTCAAAAAATAAGGTATTGTTGTATAGCACCTGCAATTCTATTAAGAAGTGATGTCCATTCCATGCTAACCAACCTGGATCCGCTGGAGTGGGGGCCCCAGGATACGCCCAGCACCTGTGGTCTCGGTTCTGATCCATTCTCCTGGAGTCAGTCCTCAACCTGAGGTCAACAAGCTCAGACCCATAACCCAGGGTCACCCCAAATCCCCAGTGCCGCCCTGCTCCGTGCCTATTTTCTCATCAAAACCTTGGATCCCTTTGGTGATAATTCTAGTTTCCCGACCCCCCTCCCCCCATCTGTGACTCTTCTGATTTAACACGTCTCCAGGGGGTTCCCAGCGTGGCCAGATGGCTCTCCCACTCAGCTCTCCCGGACCCCCCTGAAGGAAATCAGAGACATTTTGCTACTACTGATTTCTCCCTGTGCCCTATTATTAAAACTTCCATGTCACAGGAACATAACATTTCAGAGCTGTAAGGGCTCTAGGAGGACTAGGAAGTCTTGTCCCTTCATTTGCCAAATGAGGGGGTCTCAGGTGACTGTGTCCAGAGTCCCAGCTAGTTAGTGGTGGGGCCAGGATTCAAACCTGGGACTCTTGCCTCTTAATTCAGCATTCTTTCTGCGTCTGTCATCTTCTGTATCCAGAATTGTCTTTTTAGCACAAGAACCCAGCTGATCTAGAAGGAGATGCTCTGTAGACATCTGGATGCCACCGTTATGACCAAATGCTCCTACCGCATCAGAATTGCCCATACTACAAAGGAGGCAATGCGCGTTAGAGTAATAATCAATAAATGTGTCTAAAAAAGGAACGGACGGTAGGCAATGCTGGGTTCCTCCAGTGTCATTACATTATAGATCTTTAGGCTCAAGGAGAGACGGTTGGAAAGGAAGGACCAAAATTCAATGCCTATGAAATATAAATGAGGTGATTTATAAATTCGTCACATGCCATCCATTTTGAATATCGTTAACACTTTAACTCTACCGTACAAATAAATGCACCAGCTCAACAATTTATGAACAAAAATCTGATTAGCTCTTCTCCCCCCATATTCAGAATATTATGTGAAACGCCTTTAGGACATTTTTCTGGGTGTGCCAGCAAGAAGGTGCAGCATTTGCTTTCCTGCTCCGAGGAATATGTAACCCCAGGCTTGTTCCCAGTGTGGGTTAAGAGAGTCAGTTGGGGCCAGTCGCTGGTGGTCATCCCCCCGGGTAGCCGCAGATGGGGGTGCCGAGCAAGCCGACATCACTGAACATTATTCCGTGTAGCTGCGTATCTCTACACTGGGTGAGTCTCTACCTCTTCTGTTACTGTTTTTACTTTGAGCTTCCTTGTTTACAAATATCGTGATTGCATTTTCCAAATCTCCACTCAGGGTGTATAAGAGCTCCCTGGGTTTCCTATGACTGGTAACGACTAGGACTGTTAGAAGTTGTAATGACCCATATGGAGGGTGATCTTTAGGTAGACAAGAAAGTGCAAGAAGATATTTGGGGTAAAGGACAACATCCAAGAGGCCTTTCCTGGTAATCGATAAGAAACAACATCCAAGGGACAGAATTTAATTCAGTGGGAAGGGATCATCTTTCAAGGCCCAGAGACTCTCCTTCCAAAGAAAAGCCAAAAAGCATTGCCAAAATGTTATCATTTAGTCAAAAAGGTATAAAATGAAAAATCTAGCCATTCCGCCCCCCCTCCTTTTCTACTGACTTTGTGATTGTCGCACAATATTTTCTGTAAATCAGCCGTCTTAATTAGAAGAGTGTTTCTAAAACGTATTCTTATGTGGCAGTTACAGCCAGCCCAGAAATTATAGATGTAATTGTCTCCCATTTTTAAGCCTGGAAGTTTTTGGACTCGCTCATAAAAACAGCAATAAAGTAACAGTCAGTGACCTACAGATACCGTAAGCCCAAAGAATAAATAAGTTGGCTAAAAGAATCTGAAAGCCTCTGTTCTGGAAGCTGGGCAGGAAATTGCAGTCAAATCTATGAGGTTACAGGTCTCCCTTTTCCCAACCAAGCTGAACAAGCAGCATTTGGGTCTGAAATGGTCCGCTCAGGGCTCCCTGATCCCAGACAACATCAGAAGCAAAATGAGAAGAACAATTTGCAGGGAAGGAAATGTTATAACAATAGGACTCCGTTTCCACGAGGTCCTACTTCTTTATAATTACTGGCCATGGGGAGCAAGACTGATTTGTTTGTATGACCTGTCCCCAGGGAGCATCCTTCTTATGGAAGGTTGGGGAGCCAAATAAACTGGCCTTCAGTAGGACCTGGATGGTTCCCAGGGCAGGAATTTAAAAAAAAAAAAAAAAGCAAGGACCAGAGGGGAGAAATTCACCACTTCCTTAAGTCTCCAAGGCTACTATATATTACATAGTACGTATGTATACGTATGTATACATACATAGTACATATGTAGTTACAGCGTTTATGCACCTTTAGGTGAAATGTACCATAAATAACAGCTTCAAGATTCTAAATTTAGAGGTGATTAATCATTTTATAAAGGATCCTCACTCTTTAATAGGCATAATTATAGGCTTTGTTTAAACAGTGATATTCCTTAGTGCATTTAAAACCAGGACCTATTTAGGGGCACCTGGGTGGCTCCCTCCATTAAACGTCTGACTTCAGCAGGTCACGATCTCACGGTTTGTGAGTTTGAGCCCCAAGTCAGGCTCTGTGCTGACAGCTCAGAGCCTGGAGGCTGCTTCAGATTCTGTCTCTGTCCCTCTGCCCCTCCCCTACTCGCTCTCTGTCTCTTTCTCAAATATAAAACATAAGAAAAAAAACTGAAAAAAAAACCCCAGTACCTATTTATATTTATATATGACTTTTCAAGAGTACACCTATTACATATAATTTTTCTCAGTACATAAGCTCCAGTGTGTGTATGGATTTTACAGGCACGCCTAATTACATTTCAGCAAAATCAATTCCGTAATTTACAGCCAAATAAATGTATTACCCAACACAATAATTTTTGGTGATAATATGTAGGGATTTGCACAAGTGACCTTAATTCTCTGCCATCCCTCCCTTTGAAAGATCAGTAATGAGATAAATGAGATATTAAGTAGAACCTAATAGAGATATTGAGTTAGACTTCCTCCTTTGTGTCTCTAATACACGTACACGGGGCCGCTAATGAAGCCACAACTTTCGCCCTGCGTCAAACCATAAGAAACACCTGCCATCTGAGTCAACCTTACTCACAGGCAGCGTCTCCAATGTGAGATTCCCAACAGACTCTCCATCCCTAAACCGTCCCCATTAACCCACTCTTAATTTAGTTCGTCACCCTGTAGCAAGCTTGGTCCTAAGGGCGTAAGATTGGAGCAAGGCCCAGCTTTGCAGAGACACGAAGGGTGGCCCGGTGAAGTGAACAGCCTGGGCATCCGGGCAGGGGACCCCGAGAGCAATAAATGTGCCAGCATGTAGGGGAGAAGAAGGGGAGCCAAAGGAAGGAGGTAAAAAAGAATTCTATCAAACCCTGGTTGGGGAGCAGCTCCAGGACCCGGGGGTGGCCGTCATAATGGTAGGACCCTCGAGATGGGCCTTCTGTCTCAGGGATTTCGTGTGGGAACGCGAGGGATGTTCTGGCATTCTTCTACTCGTATATTCTGTGGGCGGTGCAGGTAGAAACATACTGAAAGTTCAAGCAGATCGAGTTAGCAATATTTCTCTTTACCAGCGGGGCATTTGGGGTAGGAGAGAGGGGGCATGAAGCCACGTTTTTAACGCAGCTGGATTCAAATAAATAGGATGGGGATTTAGCCTTTGGGGCATTTAGACGACCCTCGACGTGTGTGATGATTTTCCCCGGTAGCCGACATCAGACGTGACCACCGGGGTCATAATTTCTTCCACCTCCCTCCTTTCCTCTCCTGTGAATGTTTCTACCAAGACTCTTGGGCAACTTCTTTCAGAACTTTCTCTATTCGCTGACAGTATGCGTTAGTGAAAAGCCTGTATTCTTTTTTTTTTTTTTTTCAATTTCTTTAAAAACTTTTTTTGGGGATGTTTAATGATATTAGACGAGCGGGGGAGAGGCAGAGAGAGAGGGAGACACAGAATCCAAAGGAGGCTCCGGGTTCTGAGCTGTCAGTGCAGAGCCCCACATGGGGCTCGAACTCACAAACCATGGGAGCGTGACCTGAGCTGAAGTCAGGTGCCTAACTGACTGAGCCACCCAAGCGCCCCAAAAGCCTGTATTCCTTAACCCTTTTCAGAAGCGCTGTCTTTACAACTTCCTCACGAGGCACACAAGCTGTTATATCGGCTCATGGTTGTTCTGCCCCCTCTCATTCCCGGCACGGATTTCTCTCGCGGGGAAACCTGTGCAGAATCAATCCCCAACTCACAGCGGGCAGTTCAGCGTTCTTTATGTCTTCTGTTCCTGGTAGAATTGATTTTTCTGACGCTTGATTATTCCAATCGGCAGTATAGCCTTCGCTCACCGGGGCTGGTGGCTTTCTTCTTTGAAATGTGGCACACGTATGCCGTCTTCTCATCGGTTTGTGTCGCCAGGAAGTTGAACTTGGTGGCACTGCCTCATGCCGCCTGGGCTCTCGGGACAGCCAACGGCCCTGGGAGGTCAGCCCTGCTCCGTGGTGGCATGGCTGGCCTTGACCTTATGGCGCCGCTCCCTCCCGACTCTGAGATGAACGAGGCCTGGGCACACTGGGCGCTGGTCTCTTGTGTTCTCTGCCCCACGACTGGTCACAAGGACCCAACGTCACGTTGAGTGTCTCTAAGGCACCACTGAGAGAAATACAGACAAATACTTCCGCCTTTCCACTCTCTTTCTTCAAGTGTCTGCCCAGTTCTGGTCCCCCAGTGCCTTGCGACTTTTGTGTGCCTCCAGGGACTGTCTCTCTACTCTGTCACCATTATAGAGCGTATAGAGTGTATAGAGCATGCGACACTTGTGTTCGTGGACTGTTTATGTTATCAGTAAGACTTCTGGTCAACAGCAACAGAGCTGGGTGTTTTCACTGGTTTCGATTCTTGTTGGCTGGCGGGAAGGGATGGGGTGCCCCAGCTCTGGGCTTGGCTGGGGGGAGGGGAAGGGAGATGTCCGGGAGCCTGGGCTGGAGACAGAGTCACCTCAAGAATCTCATCAGGTTCTCTCCCTTCTCCCCAGCAAGTCCTGCTCTCCTGACAGGTGCCTCTAGGTCTTTGGATGCTTCCCACCCACCTCCTTCCCGAGTCCTGAGTGGTGGGGGTGGGGACGGGGCTCTTGTCCATAGGTTCTGGGTCTCTAGGGATGTTAGGAGCTGCCCAGAGACCACGTCCTGGCCAGACCCAGCTGGTGGGGTGATGTGTTGACCCCAATCCTGGTGCAGGTTTACAACTCTGCAAAGGTACAATGCCTATCTCCCCCACCCCCCACCCCAAAAGAGCACAAGATGGGGTCAGGCTGCCTCTGGAGTCAGGTGGGGTCAGAGATACCAGGCAGCCTGGGAAGGGGATATAAAGGCTAAAATAAAAATGTTGTCAAGTAAAAAAAAAAAAGTAGCTAAGTTTTAAGGGAGTCAAACATTACTCACGGGTTTTTGACTGCACGGGGGCTCGGTCACCATTACTTTGCCTCACCCCCATGGTGCTTAAGGCTCAACTGTAATTATGAAAGAAAATGGGGAAAAGGAAAGACAAAAAGATCAGGGAAGCGGACGGTGCTACAGGAAGATGTCCTTTGCAGAGACTGACAGGTGTCCTTACCTTTGTCCCTGGAGTGGGACGAAGTTTGGGATCGTGACAATTCCCTTAGCTCTCTCCTTTGACGTCATTACATTATGGGCAGGAGATGGGGTCCGGCTGGTGTGTGCGGGGAAGGGTCCCCATCAACAACTCCACGCTGACTCGTGGTCACTTAGCTTCCTTCCGCCTAAAGGGATCACACACAGAAGGGGGGAGGGCAGAACCAACAGCTGGGTGTCTTCCGGTCTTTGCCACGAGTTACCAGCCGGAGATCTTTATGTGAAGTGTAAGAGACTTTGACACCGCTTTCCAGGAAGACAGCCACAGGGTTAGTGAGCCTAAGGGGGGTAGTATCTGCATACTGCCGGCCTCTTGGGGCCAGCCGAGTCCTGTGGATAATCCGGTGAGGTCGGGATCCTATAGTTGACTAAACCTGGGCTCAGGGAGGCTGAATTTCTTTCCAAGTTCTCGTAGTTAATAAGGGCCGGGGCCTGGGTTCAAGCTAGGCAAGTTTGCATCTGGGTGAACATTTCCCCTCCTGCATTTGTTATTAAAGTAGCGGGATTTGATTCAGAAACTCATCATGAGAGAGGCGGCTGGACCGTGCACAGCTACCCAAGAACCGGAGAAAGAAGAAAAGCCCCGGGTTGTGGGAGGGGCCAGGAGAGTGGAGAGTGCTCACTTTGGCGGGGCTGGTGGTCCAGTCAAGCAGCTCAAGCAGGGGACCTGCCCGCTGGGCACAAAGCCGTCTTCAGGAAAATCCTGGCACACTCAGGTCCTCAGAGCCCCGCCTCCCCTAACTGTGTGGGTGTAAGTCACTCTCACTCTGACCTCAGTGGGTTAAGCTGGCCTGGACATTTAAACATAACCAAGCAGGAGCACCTGGGGGGCTCAGTCGATTAAGCGTCTGACTCTTGGTTTCAGCTCAGGTCACAATCTCGCAGTTTGTGAGTTCAAGCCCTGCGTTGAACTCTGCACTGACAGTGTGGATCCTGCTTCAGATTCTCTCTCTGTCTCTCTCTCTCTCTCTCTTTCTCTCTCTCTCTCCCTGCCTCTCTCCTGCTCATGTTCTCTCTCTCTCTCTCTCAAAAAAGAAATAAATAAATGTAAAAAATAAACACAAACAAGCGAACAAAGAAACAAAACAAAACAAAACAAAACAAAAAAGCCAAGATAAAAGAAAAAGAAAGAAGTAAACACATTTCTCATCTAGGCGGCCTTTTCTCTTATATTATGGTGCAGTCACCATCAACTAAAAGCTAACAGACACAGTCAGTTGAAATCTTGGAAATAAATAAAGCATGGTGTGATATTAAAAATGTGTTTGTGTTACTTACATTGTAAATCTTGTTTATGCCTTTCAGAAACTATGGGGAAGATTGAAAAGGGAAGAATTCACGGAAAACAATGAGACGTGTTTTACCAGATATTTGGCTTTTTATTGTCTTTGGAACATCAATTCCTCGGCCAGTGGAAAGGAGTGATGGAGGAAAGATTTTTCTATGATCGTCAGCAGAAAAATCAGTCTCTCCTCGGGCCTGCTAAGTTTTTATTGAACAAATATGTAAAGTGCTTTATCTTGAGGGTGTGCCAAGTTACGAGCCTGCCTGGGGCGTCCACATGCCTGTCTGGCCCTCGTTTCGACAGGGACTGGAGCCAGCCCCGCAAATCTGGCTGGGAAGACAGAGGGAAGGTCAGAAAAGGTCAGCGTAGGGCCAGGCTGGGGGCCGGGCACCAGCCAAACCTGTTCCAGGAGGGTCCGGATGCCAAAATGGAGCTGCATTGCCTCCTGTCACTTTTCCAGGATAGCACAGGGTGTTCACAGGTAGCCGTGTCCTGGGGGGAGGCAGAGCGGGGCTCATCTAATCAGGTTCTTTGTGAAGCCAAGTCCACGGTGCCGTGGCTCCTCCCCAGCAAAGGAGGGGGACAGGACACAGAAGGGACTGGGATAGCACAAGAGGAGCTTGACCTTTCCTTAGCCAGGTGAGTATCTGTGTAGGCAGCAGGTGGGGAGGAAATGGGGCCCAGAGGGAAGGGTGGAGAGAGGAGGCAGGAATGGGCCATCGGTGCCCCCCACAGAGAGTGTGAGGGCTCTTTGGGCCTTGCAGCTGCTGCCGAACGTCACTGGCTGGGTCCACTCTCCAGTGCCCACAAGACAGACAGCACTCATCTCCCACCCCTGCCGCTCAGGTAAGCCGTCCCAGCCCGAGGTGGCACCTGCCAGCCCCGTAAGGGACCCTCGTCCTTTTCCCAGTGCTTCCTTCCTGAATGAACTCTACAGGTGAGAGACCCAGCAGATGGTGGGGAGGAGGAAGGGAGAGCCGACGGTCCTCCCCCGATCCAGACCCCCCGCAGAAGTGTGGCTCCGGGCAGGAGGGGAAGGGGGGGACTCAGGCAGTTTGATAGACTGGCCACCCATGTGGTATAGGGTCTGTCCCTGGAGGGCAGTGCCCTGTCTAGGTGGGCTTAGAGGTAAGGCCATGAGGGCTGGAGTGCCATAGTGGCAAACACACACCCACACACCAATGGGCAGATGGGAGAACCACAGGGGACAATGATGAGGGGAGGGAAGGGGACAGCAGACACGCCAAACCCAAGCACATGTGGGTAAAAATCAGCAGGGGCCCAGGGTGGCCAGTTGAAGGCCCTGCATTCCAAAATAACCTCTCCGCCGGGACTTTGCACCTGAATTGTTTCTTAAACCCCAGAGCCCAGGCCCCACGGTATCTGGATTCATCCTCAAGGCCTCAAGCCTTTCAACTTTGGTCAATGATGGAAAGGTCTACTCCCTAGCATTAACAATAGCAGCTAATAATTGTTGCCTGACGACCTTTCAGTCTCACGCCAGCCACAGGAGCCAGGCATCGTTCTCCTCTTCAGTTTCCTGATGAAGAAACGGAGGCCCAGAAAGTGTGGCAGACGGGTAACTCACTGTCCACCAAACTGTGTCCCCCTCCTCCCCTTCTGGAGTAGACTTCTCGGCTACTGCTGAGCAGCGGCTTCTCGGCCAGGGAAGACATTTCTCAAATGTGCTTTCTCCACGCACTCTCCCCATCTGCTCACCGGACCCTGACCAATCTCAGGCCTGAGAGGACGGCAGGGCGGCCACACAGAGGGAGCCGGGGACCCCGGATCGGGGGCCGGGGCGGGGGGAAGCTGTGCTCCAATCGGGTACACGGGCCGTGGGATGCAAATCTAAATGAAAAGTAAACTCCTGTGATGCCAAGTAAATGTTAGACGGCAGCTAGCGTTATCCCAGCTGGAACAGAGAGGTGGAGGCACTTAGCCAAGGCCACACAGCCCGTGGAGGAGAAGACTGGGGCCACGTTCGCATGTGCCCAAGTCTCCACCAACACCTGGAACGCAGGTCTGCCCCCTTTCCACGCAAGCCCCACAATGGCTCCCGTCCCCCCTGCCCGCACAGGCTCCGCATCTGTCTCTGCATCAGGTGCTGCTCATGAGAGGGGACACGTGGCTGGACCACAGCAGGGGACACAGGAGAGCTCTGGAGTCTGCGGGGTGCCCCCTGGGGTCAGAATGTAGGTGCAGGGTTAGAAACTCCCACTGAGCTTGAGCCATCTGGAGGCCTTCGGCTTTTGCCATTTGACAAGGATGGACCTGAACAGGGACGGTGATAATTATAACGGAGGCTTCCTCAGGGTCCCCCGGGCTCCAGGCCCCTTGATCGGGCTGCCTGGTTTCTTTCCATCCTTATGGGGGACAGTCTTCCATCAAGTTCACTCTGTAAACAAGGAAGCAGGGTGTTGAGGCGTCTCTGAGGCCCAGGGTCCCGCGCGTGAAACAGCAGAGCCGGGGCTCAAGCAAGCTGTCGGACCCAGACCCCTGCTCTGCGTCCACTGGTCTTTGCGCTGTGGGCTCCATCAGAAAAAAGAAATAAACCATGAGCAATTTTTAAACTACATTTTAGGGGCGCCTGGGTGGCTCAGTCGGTTAAGCGTCTGACTTCGGCTCAGGTCACGCTCTCACGGTTCCCGAGTTTGAGCCCCGCGTCAGCCCAGAGCCCAGGAGCCTGCTTTGGGTTCTGTGCCTGCCCCTCCCCCGCCCCTCTCTCTCTCAAAAATAAACATTAAAAAAAAAAGGGTTTTCAAATACAGTTTATATGTGTACCCTGGTCCCTAGGTGCATCGATATCAGTAAAGCAGAATTCGTTTCACATATTTTAAGATAAAAAAAAAAAATGAGTGCATTTCTGTATTTCTTCCCTCCCCTTGGTGGGTTGTTCCGTGCACCCCTAGGATGGGCGTGCTCCCTGGGGGGACATGCGGGGGATCAGGTTCTAGATCGCCTCCAGATGCTGTGCCAGGCACACTTCGATGATGAGGGTCCTTTGCTCCCACGTGGAATTCTCAGGAGAGGACTCAGGCATTTGGGAAAGCAGATGGACACATGATCCTGTATTTTGTCCGCGGGGCCCCCTTCGTCACAAGAGACCGTACGGTTCCAACAACGCTCTGTGGTCTCGACAGCCTTGCGAGGTACAGACGGCCGGCCACTAGAAGGCATGCTCCTTCTGCAGAAATACCCGGTCAGAGAGGAGAGGTGGAGGGGTTGATGAAGGCCTATGAACCCCGGAAAACACGGGGGCCCAGGAGCTCCAGTTAGCACTCTGTCTGCTGAGCGTGACATTGACTGAGTGGCAGGCCAGGTAAGCGTTCCACAGGGAGGTAAAATACCCCGATAATCCTACTTCCTTGAGGTCAAAAACCTGTGTTTGTCTAGCCTGGCAAGGGGATGGTGGTGGTGGAGGATGGCCAGGGCCATCTGGACCTCCTCGGTGAGCCGATCTCCTTCCCGAGAGCACATCAGGATGTCAGGGAGGCAGGCGGTCCCAGCGTGAGCCAGCAAATCTTGGAAGGTGTCATTCATAAAATATTGAAACACCGAGGGTGCAGAAAACACACACCAAATGGCACCGGCAGGTTATGTGTATGGGAGCGTGTGATGGAACCCACTCTCCATTCATTCCAGACTCAGGAGGAGTTTACACACCTCCTGGGCTCGGGGGTGACTGGACTCAAGCCAGGGGAGGTGACCCGATGATGCTGAAATCAGCAGAGGCAAGCGCTCACCGTTTGTGAACAGTCACTTTGTGAGGGTGCCTCGGGCGTTAAAAAAAATGTATGTGTGTTTCTCCGTGAGTCTTTATAAAAAGAGAAAAATCTACAGATATGATTGGGTCCCAGCCAAGGAGAGAATGGCAGATAAACCTTTGTTCTCAAGCTGTTTTCTCTGAGCTCTGGAAAATCACTGGCACAGAAAAGGGTGAGGACTTTATTTCCAACCATGCCCAGGCCTTCAGGGTAGTAAGAGTCCTGTGGGGGAGGGGGAGAGGTGCAGGAAAGAGGGGGATGATATGACATGAGATTCTGCTAAGCAACACATGTCCTAACATGCGCTGTGCAGACCCCGGGTGCCTTTTCTCCGTAGGGTGGTGTCGTTGACAGTCAGGACCGTTGTAGGCTCTACCGAGAGTCACATCTTTATGTGAACGTCCTAGAGACATTGTTCACTTTCCCAAGCCGGTGTCATGCCCTCCCCCGCCCCCCCGCCATTGCTGAGCCCCTTCTCACGGAATCTTCCACATCCCTTTTCGGTGAGTCTTTTGCACCCCGGCTGGGTTGAGAGAGAGGAGAAAGAGACTCTGCCCCAGGCCACAGTTGCTCTGACCCGGATTGGACGATACACACTCCCCACACCCTCACTCAGATGCCTTATCGCATCGTATTGCCTAGAATTTGGAATCGGGACCAAGAGATTCTCATAATGCCCTCCGGGTTCTTAAAATACGAAGTGATTCAACACGGAGGCTGGGGCGGCCACATTCGATGCGCACGCAGAGAAATGAAGACATTTCGCTTTGCAGGGGGAGAGAGGCACGGGAAGAAAATGGGGGGAGGTGTGCAGGGATGAGCTGAGCAGCCCTGGGGAAGGGTGGGTTGAATCTCACAGGTGCCGCTGTGTGCCCTGCCCTGGGGTTCCGCGAACCACCCATGTAGCCTCCAATAAATGCCTCTGACCCTGGCTAGCAGTATTTCTTAGGCTACATGGCCCTGGTCTGAGACAGAAGGTTAACTTTTGTAATCAACATCATGCCAACGTAGCCGTGGGGTTTCAGACTCTGCTTCCCTCCTACCTTCATCAGCACATGCTTATCGTGTCCCCATCGTGCCCAGCACTGGGACACAAGGATCGACACACACAGTAGGCACACGCAGGCACCTACATGCCTTCTCTCAATGCTCGTTCCTAAAGAGTGAGGAAATAGAATCATTTCCCTTTAACCGGTTGACATCAGCGTTCACGCTTCGGTGACACTGTTCGTGACTCCAACATCTGGGATGGCACAAAAAGGGATGTGAGCCGGGACGTGGGCAGAAATGGCAACAATAGCACTTCTCTCTATGCTTCTCTCTTCAACAGGTGGATCTGGGGGAAATACTCTGGGCTCCACTTAATGCGGAGCCAGGCTGGGATCATTTGCTTCCTTTCGCTTCCTCGGAGGCAGGGCGTGAGGCGGGACCTTTGCAGGTTCCCTGGGATGGCTCACACTCGGCAGCTGAAGCAGACCGGCAAACATAGAAGGCCTACCCCCTGGCGTGGCCCGGCCGTGGCTTGTGGCTCGAGGAACAGATCACAGGGCTGTGGGGTCAGACCCGCCAGCCCCCTAAGCAGAGCCTCAATCCCGGGGGTGGGTTTGGATGCCCTCCCTGTTCCCTACCCCACGGCTTCGCATTCAATCCAAGTCTGAGAACTTTTCTTGTCCAGGTGATTTGGATGGCATGCTCTGTGGCCACACTTTTGACAGAGTCCTTCCGTGTCTTCCTGGTCCTCAGAAGTAAGGGTACAGAGAGGCGCCGGCTCAAACGCTCAGTTTTCTTGCTCAGAGTTCAGGGTTACAGTCCCTCTCGCCCTCGGCCCACAAGACCCACACCCTCTGTAACTGCACAAGTCTAACCTGGGGACTTGTCCTACGTGGCAGGGCCTTTGATTTGCAGCCTGCGCCTCATTGTCTAGAGGTGACAGGCAGCCCGAAGACATTTCTGGCTCTGGGTCTGCTGCAGCTCAATTCTGGGGCAGGGGCTGTGATGGGCAGGGGCGTGTCCTGAGCTGCCCCTGGATTCGCTTGCCTGGACCCTGTCTCCACCTCGAGCTGAGCCCCGGGCAGTGGTTCAGCTACTGGGTGGGGGCGAGGGGGAGCCAACCCGACCTTCATGTTACTTCTGGGCTTATTCTGCTCGGAGTCTTAGTTTAACTAACGGGGCTCAGCTTTTGTTTGCATGACTAAGCCCCATCTTAGGTCAGAGCTCTTGGTAAATGGGTCCCACTTTGTTTCCTATACTTGTCCCCCCCCCGCCCCCCCCCAGCCCCGAATATCTGCCCCTTCCTTGGTTTCCTCAATGCTGGGATCTTACCTTCTTGTCTTTCTAGAACTCCTCTTGGAGACTGAAGGTCTGCATCTTGTGGACAGATCTTGGTATTAAGCTCTGTTGCCTGTGGGGTGTCCCTGTCACCAGGCTCTGCCTATGTGCAATGACACCACCTGTGGGACCCCCAGTGCCAACCACCTGCCTGGTCGGCCCCCTAGTGAGATCACAGGTCTCTAGAGCACTGCCTGTCTGACCTCACTTACTGCTGTGCTCCCGGACCCCAGGTCTGTCTCACCCAGCTGGATATTGAGTTTCTAGGTCCCGGCCCCTCCTCACCAGGCTTGCCTGCGGTCTGGATCTGTCAGAGTCAAAGCCAATTGGAGACCTCACTTCCTTGGAGTAAATTATCGTTTCTTCTTTAGTTTCTGCACTGGGTTGAAATTTCAGGGTCAGCGTCAGTTAGGGAACTGGCACCACTGACCTTATAAAGGACAGAAAACATGAGGCTGACAAGAGAGAGGGGTGAATAGAAATGGGGGGCGGGAATAATGGGTTTCCCCCCAGGCTTTCATCACGTTCTGGAATGCCTTTCCTTTGAACAAACCATTTATGAATGTTTATGTCTGATATGATCCTGGGGCCACAAAGTCACCACCTGTCAGAGAAATGCTACGTTAACCTGCTCAACTGAACCAGGAGATACAAAGGGACTGTTTTGTCTTGAAGCCCTTCTGTGTAATGCATTCTTGTTTTATTCCGGAGGTCTTTTTAATGGAGGGAAGGGACACTCTTTTTTTTTTTTTTTTTAATTTATTTTTTAATTTAAATCCAAGTTAGTTAACATATAGTGTAATAATGATTTCAGGAATAGAATTTGGTGCTACATCACTTACATATAACACCCAGTGTCCCTCCCAACAAGTGCCCTCCTTAATGCCCATCACCCATGTAGCCCATCCCCCCCCCCCCCCCCCCCCCCCCCCCACCAGCACCCCTCCATTTGGTCTCTGTCTTTAAGGGTCTCTTATGGTTTGTCTCCCTCTCTGTTTTTATCTTACTTTTGCTTCCCTTTCTTTATGTTCATCTGTTTCGGATCTTAAATTCCTCATATGAGTGAAATCATATGATAATTTGTCTTTTCCTGACTAATTTCGCTTAGCATAATACCCGCTAGTTCCATCCACGTAGTTGCGAATGGCAAGATTTCATTCTTTTTGATCATCGAATAGTATTCCACTGTAAATAGAAACCACATCTTCTTTATCCATTCATCAGTCGATGGACATTTAGGCTCTTCCCATATTTTGGCTATTGTCGATAGTGCTGTTACAAACAGCGGGGTGCATGTGCCCCTTCGAAACGGCACTCCTATATCCTTTGGATAAATACTTAGCAGTGCAATTGCTGGGTCATAGAGTAGTTCTATTTTTAATTTTTTGAAGACCTTCCATGCTGTTTTCCGGAGCGACTGCACCAGTTTGGATTGGGAAGAGACACTCTTTATTCTACACCATTTCAGCCTGCTGCTTATGCTTCTGTTAGTGTTTACATTGTACTCAGGAAGGTGGCCAACGCTTACGATGCGTCTACTCTATGCTGATACTGTAAGAATTAATAGAAAATCCCCAGCACTTATTCTGCCTGCCAGGACACGAGCACCAGATATATAACTTCACCCCTGTAACAGCTCTCCACACTGCGTGGTATGACCCATACTCTACAGGTGAAAAACTAAGAGGGAAGAGACGTGTCCACGGTCACCCGGCTTATCCGCGTGGAGCAGGGAGATTGAATAGACAATTCTAAGTCTGCGCCTGTCCCCTTTCCATGCTGCTCTGTTAATTATTAAATGATTTTCCACCTGGATTTAAGGCGCTTAAAGACAGAAATGGTGTTCTCTGTCTTATGTTATTGGAAAAGGAAATTACTTCTCCGGATCCTCGATCACGGCCCAAGGAGGAGCCGTGTGAAAAGGGAGTTCTTGCCTCACCGGCAGTTGCGTCTGAGCATGAACTGCCCAGAGTCAGGGGAGGTTGGGAGGGCAGATCACGGGGCCCCCCGGCACTCGGGCCAGGAGAAAGCAAGGCTCTGAGGAGGGACAGGAGAGCATGGTGTAAGACTCCTAAAGCCCAATGTTTGATTTTAAGTTGCTGACATTGTTGCTACTAAACCCCCTCCCAGGTAGGTTCCCTTTCTGCGCAAAGGCTTTGAGTGAGGGTCTTTGAATGATTCAAGGGGAGAATCCAGGAAAGCACTATATTTTTACTGACACCGGGCTAGAAATAAAGACTTAGACATCCACGTGGTGGGTGATGGCAAGTATTCAGCTGAGACTAGCTGCCTGGGAGCAGACTCGTGCGAGGTCACAAAATCCCAGCTGCGGAATCTTAGAAAAGTGACGGGTTCTCTGTGGGGCCTGGAAGAAGGCTTTGAGCTGGTTCCTTCTAAACCTTACAATAAGGCTTCCTGGCCCCAGTCACGCTGCACCCCTGTAATGCCCGTAACATCTTTGTTAGAACGGGCCCCTTCAACATCCCTGCTATGCCCTTGGAGTTTTGAAAGGTTGATTTTTTTTTTCCCCCTTAAATAAATATCCCGTATATTCCTGACATTTGGAAAAGAAGGCAGTTTCTCAACCAGGGTTCCCCCCGGGAAGAATTAAGTCCCAGCACCCAGCCTGATGTAGTGTTATTATATAGTAAATTAGCTTCTCTACGTCTAGATACGTCTATACATACTGTAAATGGAGATTGGCCGGCCAAAGGCTGGCTGCATTCAGGGGAAGATACTTTGTAAGCTTTTTCCCGGTGACTATAGGCCACGTTTAAATACCTTAACGTTTTCCAAAATGAAGACAAACAGCAAGCAGGAGAGCCGTCTGGGGTTAGTTGGCCCGGACTATTCTGCCCACAGAGCTACAGCGTGTAGCTCCCTGCCCGGAAGGAATGCACTCACACACGCACACATGTGGGGCTGTGGAAATTTGAACCAGGAGCAGAAGTAGTTGAGAAACAGACCGTCTTCTTCTTCTTCTTCTTTTTTAAAAAATAATGTTTATTTATTTATTTTTGAGAGAGAAAGAGAGCATGTGCATGTGGGGGAAAGGCAGAGAGAGAGAGAGAGGGAGAGAGACAACCCCAAGCAGGCTCCGTGCTGTCAGGGCAGAGCCCGGGGCTCGAACTCACAAACTGTGAGATCATCACCTGAGCTGAAATCAAGAGTTGGACGCTTCACCGACTGAGCCACCCAGACGCCCCTTCTCGCTGTTCTTCGAAGAGCTGTGGAGCTTCTGGGCATCATGCCATTGCTACCCCTCAACGACCCCTCCCCTTCCCCGCCCACACCAGATCGATGCTTCTTTCTTCCTTCTACACTGTGCACCTCTGATGGGAAAGCTTGGATAGGTATTGTATTTAGGCTAAAAGATAAAGGTAAACGTGGGAGGAAGGTGATAAATCCCTAGTGTGAGTGTAAATCACAGGAAGATTTCATTTTGAAATTATCTGAACATAGAAAAATAATGTGGAGTCACGTCCTTGTGAGTGACCCCAGGCACATACATTTGAGATGCTTCTTTTGTTTACCCCAGAAGGAGGTGATTGATGCTGTCCTCTCGGAGACGACTGATTTAGATGGAATAAAGGAATTTGGCAATTTGACCCGCATTTGATTTCAGTTTTAATCCTTGCTGCAACATAACCTGGGAAACTTTCAATGGCTCCCTCAATTAGGTTGAAACTTTTTTGATATGTTACCCCAGGCCCTCATCCTCTGTCCTGAGACTGTTATTTCTAATGAGTTGCCTTACATATATCGTTTCCTCAAGCCACACTGCATTGTCGCTGATTTCCAGAGTCCATTTTCTCAACCCCTCATCCCACCCAGGACTCAGCATTTTCCCTCCTGCTGTTTTCTCTGCCTTACATATTGTCACCTGCCATCACTCCATGTTGAAACCCGACTTACTTTCCTCAAACAGACTTTTTCTTTTGTTACAGTTGTCTTAGGTTCAAAGCAAACTTGAGTGAAGAGTAGGGGTTTCCCATCTCCCCTCCGCCCCCCAACACACAACCAGCCTCCCTCGTTATCATTGTCCCCCACCAGAGTAGGAAATTTGTTGCAATGGATGAAGCTACACTGACACATCGTTAGCGCCCAGAAGCTATAGTTTAATATAAACTTAATATAAGCTTCACTCTTGGTGGTATATATTCTACGGGCTATAATGACATAGTGGATATATGTCATTATATCCACTCTATAGTATCATACAGAAAAATTTCACTGCCTGGAAACCAATTTATTTCTCAAGGACAAAAACAAGTCCTTCGTTCTTTAATTCAGCATTTGTTCGATAAGCCTTTAATGAATGTTTATTCTGTTTTAGGCAGGAGGGACACAAAACTGAGCAAGACCCAGGCTTTGAGCCTAAGATGTAACAGTACAGTAGGAAGACAGAGGCATCGATGGATAACTGTGACGCAGCGCGTCTCGGAACATATACTCCCCCGGCAGTTTCCAGGTATTTGTACCCTTTTGCGCACACTCCTACTTTCGATCCGTAATTTTATCTGTCTCCTGGACCTCATGATGTCTCAGGTCAAGTGGCCAGTATCAGTTCCTAGGCTGATCTCCCAATGGAAATTTTTTTTTAAGTTAAGAGGGGTTGGGCCCCCTCTACTGCTAAGCTTTGTTATCTTCTGAATTGAGACACTAACTCCGGAGCTTGGTGATGCCGCCAACAAGCCTGTAGCCAGGGCACGAGAGTCAAGGTCCAGCACTCCCTTGAGGCAATTCCCCCAGGTAAGGACCTAAGGAAACCTTTTCAATTTACTGCCATTAAAAGTCCCTGAGTGGGGTGCCTGGGTGGCTCAGTTGGTTGGGCATCTGACTTCGGCTCAGGTCATGATCTCCTGGTCTGTGGGTTCGAGCCCCGCGTCGGGCTCTGGGCTGACAGCTTGGAGCCTGGAGCCTGCTGTGGATTCTGTGCTCCTCCCCCAATTCACATCCTGTCTCTCTCTGTCTTTCAAAAATAAATAAACATTTAAAAAAGTCCCTGAGGGACATACTCATATGCAATCAATATGTAGAGAAGTGGAAAATGAAGGCTCTTCATCAACAATGGAATATTGCAGGCACGGTTACCACGGACCCCTTCTGGGATGAGAGCTGGAAAAATTCTGATATTGCCAACAAGGCAAAGAGGGCTTATTAGCTACTTTGCTTGGAGTTTAAAGGAAGGTAGTTTCCTCCGTCTTTAGGCTTGCCTCTCAGATCCCTGCGTGAATCACAGCTCCGACAGAGCAAATTCCCATAATTTCATTTCAGAGTGAGTCCCTGCCTTACTCAAGTCTCTTCTCAACCTGCTTAATTGCCACCCCCTGGCAAAAGTGCCCCAGCCTGCCACCACTTGACTCACACTTTATGAAATCAAAGTTAAATTGATGGCCTGTTAACATTCTTGGCTTGGCGTTGGCTGCAGAAAAAATAGACCTAAAAAAGAAAAGAACCTATAGTCTGCCAAAAAATATTATCTCCCCTGCTAAAGACCCAAATTGCTGGAACGCTGTGGCCTAAAGGGGAAATTCTGGTGACCTGATGTGAAAGCTGTACTTTGCGAATAATCACACCTGAGGCTGTGGTTTTATTAAATTTCCCGGCTTAACTTTGATCCATAAAGAGTCCTGGCCAAGGGCCTGGAATTTTGGACCCTGGTAAGCAGCTTAGAATGCGTTTGTTTCACTTACTGGGATTGATAGATTCTTCGGATGGGATTCCTCATTGTAGACATTGTTCTTTTTTTTCTTTTTTCTTTTTCTTTTTCTTTTCTTTTCTTTTTTTTTTTTTTTACAATTCCATCATGCAGTCATGGATGGCAATCGCAGACCTGAGATTCCCCCATGGGCTAGGCGCTAGCTATGGGCCAGACCATCTCTGCTGGTGTCTGCAAAAGACGATCGTGGAGTGTGTCACAAAAATCGGTAGTGCTTGTGAGCGTGTACAGCTAGTGTTCCAGTACCACAGAGGCACGACCCGGGAAGCATGCAGAAACCCGGACACTTTGCCTTCCCCTCCCACTCCGACCGCCCGGAAAACAGAAGTCTGACCGCAGCTTGGAGAAATCCGAAATCCGACTGGGGCTCAGAGCAAGAATGGCCACTTCCCGGAACCAAGCTGAAATTCAGGATCACATCCCCCTTTCTGGAAGGGGAAACCGAGGCTGGAGGTCTTGAGCGACCTGCTCGAGGTCAGACAGGTGGTAAGTGGCAATGCTGGGATTCAAAACCACACAGTCTCCCACTGGAGTGTGTGCTCCTAGATCCTTGGTCATCCTGCCTCTCAGAGACGTAAGTGGTAGAAACGATGGTGGAACTGAACACGGATGCCACACAAGACCAGGATGAGTGGAGAGAATCAGCTGGAGCGTTCTGGCTGCCGAGACCATAGGGGTGAACAAGGACAGAGCCCCATGGAAGCAGTGGTTTTCTAAGAGCCCAAGAAGCCCTGGAGGGCGGGAGGACATTGTGAGTGGAAGGAGAGGCGAGCACTTGTGGAGGAAGATACTATGGACATGCATGAATGATCACAGTAGGGACTTGGGGCAAAGAAAGAAAGAAAAGGGGAAGAATCTGGATGACTCAATGGGCAAAGTGGAAATGATTCAAATCTAACTTGTATATTTGCTAAGTTTCTGTAAGAATCAGAAGGAACATATCCCAGAGAGATAGGAGTCTATCTTTCTTAAAAAGTTTACTTTTAAATGTACCTCCAGAGGAGTGTAAGTTCCTAGGAAAAGAGAGTGCTTCCTGGACCAGGGAATTGTGTACTGGATCCCCTTGCCTGTGCATTTGGGAGGGAAGTCTGAAGCTCATGGGGCAAAAAGTATCTCCTGAGCCAGGGTTTGGTTGGGTTGGAACCAAATCCTCTGGCTGGTGACACAGGGCTGTCTGAAGTCTCTAGGTGAGGGAAGGGGGCTGTGAGATCAGCAGGGAAGAACATTTTCCCCTGGATGCTTATTTTTAGCAGGGGTCCCGGTGGCTCCTATTTGCCGGTGTTGCCGGGCTCACATGGGGTCGCCAGCAGAATTCCTCATCTTCCAGGAAAACCACCTCCTACCTAGATACACCGAGTGGACCAACAGCCGGGAAAAGAAGAGCCACAGATGAGCAAAATAGCATCATAAGGGTTTTGAAAATTAAATGCTCGTTGGCATCCCATCCCACAAAGTAGGCCAGAAACTGCATCCTACACTTAGAGTGACCGCACGCTAAAATGAAATATTTAGATAGGACCGAGTCTTCTCACATAATCGCCAAAATGGTCAGGAGACAATCAAAAAATCAGCCATCATCAGAGCCAGGAAGTCACAACCTGAGTGGGAAAAGACAATCAACAGACACTAACACCAAGATGAATCAAATGTTGGAATTATTGGGTAAGGATTTTAAAGTAGCTATTATCAAAATGCTTTCACAGGCCATTGCAAATTCTCTCGAAACAAATGACAAACCAGAACCTCTTAGCAAAGAAACAGAAGTTCTACAAAAACCCAGGTGTAAGCACAAATGAAACGTATCATGCCAGAAATGGAAAGCTCAGTGGATGGTCTCAGTAGTAGAGTAGAGGTGACAGTAGATGGGACAGTAGATGGTGTACTTGAGGGCAGACCAATAGAATTTACCTGATCTGAACAAAGAGAAAATAAGCTGAACAAAAGAAAAGTGAACGGATTCACTGATATAAATTTATATCATCATTTAGATAAATTTATATCCTCAGTGTCCTGTGACAAGAGTGTGTGTGATGGAAAAAGTATCCAAAGAAACAATGGCTGAAAACTTCCCAATCTGGTGACAAGCATAAACCTGAAGGATCACGGAACTGAGAAAAACCCAGATATGATAAGCCCAGAGAAGTCCATGGGAAGATGCATTCCAATCAAAATTACGACCAAGGAGGAGCACCTGAGTGGCCCAGTCAGTTGAGCCTTCCATGTTGGTTTTGGCTCAAGTCATGATCTCCCAGTTTCATGAGTTCGAGCCCCACAATGGGCTCTGTGCTGACAGCGCAAAGCCTGCTTAGGATTTTCTCTCTCTCTCCCTCTCTCTCTCTCTCTCTGCCCCTCCCCCACTCACACTGTCTCTGTCTCTCTCAAAAATAAACTTAAAAAAAAAAACTGTGACAAACAAAAATCTTGAAAGCCAGAGAGAAATGACACATTACGTACAGAAGAACTCCAATTTAAATGGCCACGGATGTCCCCTTGAAACTATGGAGAACAGAAAAAAAAAGTGCTTTCCTCAAGCGCTGAAAGGAAAGAAGTACCAATTGCAAACTCTGGGTCTGGTAGAACCATTCTTTGAAGTTGAATGGGAAATAAACATTTTCTCAGATGAAAGAAAATGGAAACAATTTGTTGCTGGTTGTCCTACCCTTGAATAATGGCTAAAGAAAGCTCCTCAAATGCAAGGAAATGGTAAAAGAAGGAATCTTGGAGGGTTGGGAAGGAAGAAACAACAGTGGAAAGAGCACGAATGGGGGGGCAATCAAAACATTGTTATTCTCCTCATGAGTTTTCCAAATCATGTGTGATGATTGAAGCAAACATGACACCACCATCTGATAGTCAAGGCAATCATATATAAAAGTGCTGAAGGCAAATGCACTTAAGTGGAAATAATTCACACACAATCGCTCAAAGTGGTAAAGTGTTAGCATTAACAGACTGTGATAGGTTACATGTGCATACCATAATACCCACAGCAACCACTAATAAAACTACAAAAAGAATGGGACTAAAAATACCATAAATGGATCAAAATGGCATCCTTAAAAATATTCAACTAACCCACATGAAGGCAAGAAAAGAGAAACCAAAAACTGAGCTCCAGAAGAAATAAATGGAAGATAAAATTGTAAAAATGACAGTTCTAGAAATAATTATGCTAAAAGCAAATATTCTTATTATATCAGTCAAGAGACAGAGATTGGGAGAGTAGGGGGAAAATGGCCCACTATATGCTTTTTAAAGACAACTCTCTTCAACTTCAATGGCACAGGTAGTTTGAAAGCAAAAGGATGGAAAAAGATACCTCATGCAAATGTTGACTTAAAAAACAAACAAGCAAGAGTTACTATATTAATATCAGAGAAATCAGATTTCAGAGAAAAGTTACCAGAGACAGAGAGGAGCAGAGTGATAAAAAGGATCAATCCACTAGGAAGACATAATGATTCAAACTGTGTGTGCGTCAAATAACACATTCTCAAAATACTGATAAAGCTGAAAGGAGAAACAGACAAATGATAGTTACACTTGGGGACTTCATCACTGCCCTCTCAGAAAGTGATAGATCTGTAAGTCAGAAAATCAACCAGAACGTAGAAGACCAGGATACCGTAATCAACCAGTGGAATATCACTGACATATATGGAACGCTCTACCCAACAACACAGAATACACATTTTTTGAAAGTGCTTATAGAATATTCTCTGAGACAGTCCATCGCCTGGACTATCCATAGTCCATCGCCATAAAACAAACTCCAATAAATTTAAAAGCATGAAATCATAGAATTTGTTCTCTGATCATAATGGATTCAAGCTAGAAACCAGCATGAGAAAGACAATAGAAAAATCTCCAACATGTGGAAATTAAACAGCACATTTATACATAATTGATGGGCCAAACAAGAAATCTCAAAGGAAATAACAAATACAGAGAATTAAATGAAAATGAAAATGCAATACATTAAGTTTGTGGGATGCAACTAAAACAATGCAGATAGGGAGATTTATAGCATTAAATACTTATGTTAGAAATGAAGAGAGGTCTCAAATCAATAATCTAAATACTTACCTCAAGAAGCTTGGAAAAAGCAAACCAAAATGAACCCAAGCAAACAGAAAGAAGGAAATAATAATGATAAAAGCAGCAATGAATGTAATTCAAAACAACGACAAAATACCACTTTCCTCTTTTGAGGAATTCAATGAAATGAGACATTATTTTAAAAAAGCAGTAGGGGCATCTGGGTGGCTCAGTTCGTTGAGCATCAGACTCTTGATTTTGGCGCAGGTCATGATCCCAGGGTCATGGGATGGAGCCCCATGTCGGGCTTTGCCATGAGCATGGTGCCTGCTTAAGATTCTCTCTCTCTCTCTCTCTCTCTCTCTCTCTCTCTCTCTCTCTCCCCCCCCCCCCCCCCCCCCCGCTCCTTTCCCCCACTTGGTCTCTCTCTCTCTCTCTCTAAAAGCTAAAAATAAATAAAAAATAAAAAGTAATAAAATTAACAAATCTTTACTAAGACTTACAAAAATTAAAAGAGAAAAAGCATACATCACCCATATCAGGAATGAAACAGAGTCGTACTACAGATCCCGCGGCCATTGAAAATACAATGAGGGACTCCATGAACAAATCTACGCTCATGGATCTGACAACTTTAGAACTGAACCACTTCCCCAATAACCACGTACCACCAAATCTCAATCGAGATAAAATAGCCTGAATAGTTATACAGCCATTAAAGAAATGCAACTTTTAATTACGAAGCTCCTGGAAAAGAACTCTCCAGGTCCAGACTGTTTCATTACAGAATATTACCAAAGATTCTGGTAGGGGAATAAAGAATAATTAGTGCCAATTTCATATAATAGCTTTCAAAAATGAGAAAAGGAGAGAAACTTTCCAACTTATTTTATGAGGCTAATATTACTCTGATACCAAAACCAGACAAAGAAAGTACAAAAAATGAAAACTACAGACTAATACTTCTCATGAGTTTAGATGCAAAAATCCACAGTAAAATACTAATTGAATTGGATTCGATCATGTATACAAAGATAACCTCACCATGACCAAGTGGGATCTATTCCATTTCTGTAGGGCTGGTTCAACATTCAAAAATCCATACCATGGAATACCACTCAGCCAAAAAAAAAAGAAAAAAAAGAAAAAAGAAAGAACTGTGAATACACTCAACAACCTGGCTGAATCTCTGGAGAACTATGTGAAGCAACAAAGACTATCCCACAAGTTTACATACTGCAGGATGCCATTTATGTAATATTCTTTTTTTTTTTTTTTTTTTTTTGAGAGAAAGAGAGAGAGAGAGCTGGGGAGAAGCAGAGGGAGCAGGAGAGAGATAATCTTAGGCTCACCCAGCCTGACTAGGAGCTTGATCTCAAGACCCTGAGATCATGACCTGAGCCACAATCGAGTCGGATGCTTAACTGAGCGAGCCACCCAGGTGCCCCTATGTAACACTCTCAAAAACACAACATTTGAGAAGTAGAGAATAGATTAGTGGTTGTCATGGGTTAAGGATGTAGGTGATGGGGTGGAAGACAGATGGGCACGATTATTAATGGGCTGTAGGAGGGATCCTTGTTGGAACTGAGCTAGTCTATGTTTTACCTTGTGGATAACAAACCTACACATGATAAAACTGCATCGAAGTAAACACAGATACACACACTCACACACAACTAAAACTGGGGAAATATGAATAAAAGCAGCTAATAGCAGTCAATATCCTGCTTGTGGTATTATACCATGGTTTTATAAGATGTTACCACTAGGGAAACTGGGTGAATGGTGTGTGTGAACTGTCCATATTACTTCTCACAACTGCATGTGAATCTACAATTATTTCAAATTAAAAAGGATAATTGAAATGATCAGTTGACCATATTTAAATGAGTATCTTTACTTAAAAAAACAACAACATAGGGGCGCCTGGGTGGCTCAGTCGGTTAAGCGTCCGACTTCGGCTCAGGTCATGATCTCACGGTCCGTGAGTTCGAGCCCCGCTTCGGGCTCTGTGCTGACGGCTCAGAGCCTGGAGCCTGTTTCAGATTCTGTGTCTCCCTCTCTCTCTGACCCTCCCCCGCTCATGCTCGGTCTCTCTCTGTCTCAAAAATAAATAAACATTAAAAAAAATTAAAAAAAACAACAACAACATTACAAGAAAGAGCTTTATATTTGCTCTTTGGCAATTCATCGCCTCTGTCCTCTCCTCCTTCCACAACCCTCTCTCTCCCACCAACCATTTCAGAGTTAAAATGAAGAATAATATCCGATATACTTTTGTTGCTTAAAGTTCTATGCCTTTCCTGAGCTACTGTGGTAAATTAATGACTCCTCCCAATATCTAAGGGTCGTCAATGTCTACTGGGCCCAAGCTATCTTACATCGAAACAGAATGCATCAGTTAGTATCATTCCCTGTTTTGGTTTTCGTAGCTAACTTAGTCATCAAGGGATTTCTTTTTTTAACTGTTAGAAGAAAATCCTTTTTTGCTGGCAGTAGTTATAATACCATTTTAAACACCGTGTTGTATACAAACCTGATTGCCCGCCACCTCCCCAAATAACTTAGCATTCATCCGCCGGGAGAATGTAAAGTCTCCCTGTAGTTCTCACTGTAAAGTCAATAGTGGGGTCAGATGTGATCAAGGAGGTGCTATTTACCAGGTAAGTGGGTGTTGTGTGAAGCAGAGGAAGTCTGATCGTATTAACAGAGGCATCCTCCCCCATGCTCTACAAGAACCGTACAATTGCAATGATCTTTTTAGCAGAGCAGTGGTCTAAGGAAGTCCTAGAAGAACCAGTGACAAATACAGAAATGCTCCCGCCCAAGGGTCCGCCAATGTTTTCTGTAAAGAGCCGGACAGTAACTATTTTCGGCTTTATGGCTGACACAATCTCTGTTGCAACCACTCACTCCTTCTGTAAACCAATGGTGCGTCCAATAAAACTTCATAGGTGGAAACGGAATTTGGCATTTCATACGATTTTCACGTGGCATGAACCATTAGTCCTCCTCTTTGATTTTTCTTCCACCATTTCAAAATGTACACAGACCATGCAGGACCAGGTGGTGGGTTGAACCCCGCTCCCGGCCATGAGGAAGCAAAAGGAAGGAATTAAGCTCGGTTGCAAACATCTCAGTGTGTATTTGGTAGCAGGCGATCCCTTTAGGTAGTTTTTCAAAACAATCAGCAGGAAGGGGCGCCTCGATGGTTCAGTTGGTTGAACGTAGGACTTTGGCTCAGGTCATGATCTCACGGTTTGTGAGTTCGAGGCCCGTGTCTGGCTTCATGCTGACAGTGTGGAGCCTGCTTGGGATTCTCTATCTCTCCCTCTCTCTGCTCTCCACCCCCCCCCCACTTGTTCTCTCTCTCTCTCTCTCCCTCAAAATAAATAAATTTAAAAAAATGAACAGGAAACGTAGGTGTGGAAAAGATACATTTCATCAAGAGATTTATACACATCATATATGTTTGATATACATCATATATACGTATATGTATCTATGCAGCCACACATGCGCATTGAATAAATAGACCACAATGGAAATTATTTTCGTGTTCCTTGTCCATAAGTAAAGAGTTAACGTGTAGGCTAGTAATTTCTCCTGATATCCAGACTCCTCCACCCTGCTGACACCAAAGAAATATTCTACATTGATATCCTCAGCTGACAAACCTTGAGAAATACGGTAGCTGGAAATGCGAGGAAATTTGCTTTCATCTGCACATCTCTTTACTGTGCAGCTTGGAATTGTCGTGGTCCATCAGTCACAGCAGCCAATTCAGGGCTGAGACTGTGATCAAGTAACAGAGACTTTAGATAATGGTCTTGGGAGCAATGCCCTCTCTTTGCCTACCTGAGAGGAATCTGTCCTTCTGAAAAGAGCTGTTTATTTAATTCTTTACTCTAGACTTTCGGGGGAGGTTTGGACATCGTTGGCGTCTCAGAGACGGCAGCATTCATCTCCTTCAGTGATATGTCCAAGTCCCACGAGAGTTGTCAAAAAGATCCAGGTGATTTTAACTTAAGAGGAAACTTCCAACATTCTTCAGAGTCTGTTACCATTTCCCCATCCTTAGTTTTGAGAGGCTGTCTACCAGTGGTTCTGGAACGCTCATCTACCGCAGGAGGTAACCGCATTCTTTAGCGTAATGCTTTGTAAAGAACCAGTGTGTCATTTTATGCCAAATATAGCTGATAGAGATAAAAACTTCTGATGAGTACCTTTCACTTCAGACAGCCATTTGTTCCTACAGCTACTTCGCAAACTGTTTTATTTTATTTTTTGAAATCTTTGTCCCCTAAAACACTCTCTTATACTATTTTCTGCACATCTGCAACAGACAAGAATTTTGTACAAAACCTGCCTGTGGGGAGAGAGCACACTATGCTTTTTCAAACTACATGAGTCTCACCTTCCCCCTGCGATTCTGATACATTTTCTAGCTCCAGCCTGCCCCCCTTGAGAGCCATTTGCTTGAACGTAGAGGTTGGAAGTACATCACTCCAGAGTCTTCATGTCTCTGATGCTAAGTTTTCTCCATAGCTCTCATGGTGACTTACTGTAGACTATTGGCTCATTTTTTCCTTCCTAACAAGTCACTAACTCATGTACAATTTGATAACAGGATGAAGAATGACACAATTTTCCTCCACTATGACTTCTCATTGACCACCGTCAGAAAAAAAGAACAAAACAAATGTCCACCTGATACAAAATCCTTATCATGGGTCTAACCAACTCAAAACACAATTGATCAATTTCTCAGTGCCCTGGAGAGGCAACGAGACTTCCTTTGTTGCCTTTCAGCAGAAATCTGGGAGATTCTGGGTGGGTTAGGTAGAGGGAGCACAGTGTAGCTGGCCTTCAGGGCAATCCCAGGTACTGGATTTCTTTCCTGACCATAGTCCATTCAACTTTGACCTCGCTTCCATGTTATTCCAGGACATCAGCAACTTGTTCAGTGTTTATGTAGGAATACTGCTTTGGAGAAGGAGGAACAGGCCTAAGGAAGATAAACTCTGATCCAAGCAAGAAGACCCAAGGTGGAAATCAAATGATCTGACCCCCATGCGTGGTTACTCATTACACCTCCCTCAAGTGATCCCACACTGATCTCAATAGCATGGGTCAAACCACAGCACAACTAAAGCTGTTGATAAAGCTATGGTGTGCTGATTTCTGCGTAAGCACTCATTCATTCCCTGAGTTGCTGGACTGTTGGAGTGAGAGCTGTTTGTCCAAGGTCATCCCTTCTCCCAAGGGACAATATACATCCAATGGCTGCTTGATCAGGAGGGTAAAAAGAGTTAGTCCATCGGCCATAACTCCGGAAGATCATCCAATTCCCCAAAGAGTGGCTGAAGCCTTTATTGTGATCGCATTGAGGGTAATCTACCTCTCCATAATTCTCCTTCCTTCACTCCCCCACATCAACCCTAATTAAGAAAACTCCCTAAATACACTTCCTTTATACAAATCTCCATTCAGAGGTCTGTTTTTCCAAGGAACTCAATTCAAATAAAACAAGAAGCATACCTCAGAACAGAAATGTCTTCTCTTTACTAATTCATTTTCTTTATTCATTCATCCACTATTTACTGAACTCCTATAACACTCGATACTGTATTAACTTTTGGCAATTATGAGATAAATAAACACCATGTCTTGCCTTCAAAGAATTCAGAGCCTACTAATGGAGAAGAAGATTTAAAAAAGATTGGGGCGCCTGAGTGGCTCAGTCGGTTGAGTGGCCGACTTTGGCTCAGGTCATGATCTCACGGTTTGTGAGTTTGAGCCCTGAGTCGGGCTCTGTGCTGACAGTTCAGAGCCTGGAGCCTGCTTCTGATTCTGTGTCTCCCTCTCTCTCTGCCCCTCCCCCACTCATGCTCTGTCTCTCTCTGTCTCAGAAATAAATAAACATAACAAAATAAAAAATAAATAAAAAAGATATGTACATAATTATCAAATCATTCATAAGAAATTATGGGATCACAGAAAAGGGTTCCTTAAACCCAAACTGGGGAAATGGAAAAAGGTGGGGAACATTTCTGGAGAAAGTGATGATAGACGTAAGATTGCGTAATGTTTTTTTAGTTCCAATGTTTTATTGAGATAGAATTCACACAGCGTAATATTCACCCCTTTAAAATTTAACAATTCAGTGGTTCTCAGTAGATTCTGAAAAGAGCTGTTTATTTAATTCTTTACTCTAGTGTTGTACAACTTTCACCACCATCTAATTCCAAAGCATTTTTATCACCCCCAAATAAACCCTATACCCATTAACAGGGGCTCCCCATTTCCCTCTGCCACCGGCCCCTGGCAACCACTAATCCATCTTTCTGCCTGTATGAATTTGCCTATTTTGGACGTTTCCTGGAAATCGAATCACGCAAAACGTGGTCCTCTTTGGCTTTCACTTACCATAAAGTTTTCAAAGTTCATCCGTGTTATATCATGTATCAGTACCTCATCCCTTTGAAAACTATGTGGTCAAATATACCTAATAGGAGAGCTACCATTTTAACCATTTTTAAGTGTATGACTCAATGACACTAAGTATATTCACAGTGTTGTGAAATCATCGCCACTATCCATTTATCCATTTCCACAACTTTTTTTTATCATTCCAAACAAAAACGATGTGCCCACTAAATACTAACTCCTATTTCCCCCCATCTCCCCACTCCCATTATTTCTACCTTTGGGTTATTGTGAATAATGCTTTGATGAAGATTGGCGTGCAAGTATCTGTTCGAGTACCTACTTCCAATCCATTTGGGCATATACTTAGGAGTGGAATTGCTGGATCATTATGGTAATGCTATGTTTGTCCCCTTCAAGGTGTCCCACAGGGACAGTGTCCCACCATTCACATTTCTTCATCCTTTTTTCTTTCCTTGCCTCAGACTGGATAATTTCAATTGTCCTATCTTCAAGGTTGCTGAATCTTTCTTATGCCTGTTCAAATTTTGTGTTGAGCCAGAGAGGTCGAGTGAAGTTTTCATTTCAGCAAGTATACTTTTTTTTGTCTCCAGCATTTCTATTTGGTTCTTTTTTATAATTCCTGTGTCTGTATTAATGCTCTCTGCTTGGTCAGATATTGTTCTCATGCTTTCCTTTAGCTTTATAGACAGAGTCTTTAGTTTTTTGAATATATTTATAAGAGATTATTTAAATCTGCTTAGAGTTTTTTGCCTAATAATTTCAATGTCTTGGATTCCTTTGTTCTATTGATTGCTTTTACTCCTGTATATGGGTCATACTTTCTTGTTTTTCTAGATGTGCATTTTTGTTGTTGTTGTCGAAAGCTGGACATTTTAACTAAAAACTAGGACAGCTCTGGGAATAAGATACTCCCTACTCCTCAGGATTGTTGGTCTGTTAGTGATTTTTCTGAACTAATTCAGAAAATCCTTTATTCTTTGTTGTGTGCAGCCACTGAGGTCTCTACTCAGCTTAATGGTCAGGTAATGATTAAAGATTTCCTTAAAAACATGGAATCAGTAACTCTCCCAGTTTTTGTGGGGGAGCTCTGTGTGTCTGTTGGAACGTGCCTTCAACACTCACCCTGGCAGCTCAAAACTCTGACCTAACCTTCACTTCCTGTTTGTACAGAGACTGAAGGGCAGCCAGAGGGGAAAGCATAGGGTCTTGCCAAGACTTTCCTGGGCATGCACACATCCCTACACATGTGCAGAGCCTTCTTACAACCCCAGGAATATGTTGGGGCTCTTCAAAGCCCCTATGGCATCTCATTCCCCGGATTTATTTTTAAGCTTTATGGTTAACTTATTATTTGCCCCAAATTGTTATTCACTGCTTCAGGCAGCCAAGATATTAAAAAATTGCTTCTGATAGTTTTCAATAAATGCTCCTGCTCCCACTTGCACTCTGGAATAAAACTCTTTGCATTAGGTGAACTCTGAGTCCGAAAAAATAAAAACAGCCTTCCGTAGAACCCCAAGACAGGTCAAATAATAATAATTACCTGCAAATGGAGCGTTGAGACCAAATTTTTTTTTGCATGAGTCTCCATTATTTTCAAGATAAAATGCCAAATCAATAACTTAGCATGTAAAATCCTTTAGAATCTCATCTCTGCCTAAATCATCAGCCTCATCTGCTGAGGCTAATGATTTCTAGACTTCCACCACCAGTGGCTACCAAGTTGCTGGTTTTTGCCTGAGTATGGCTTCTGGTTTCAAGACTGTTGTGAAGCTGGGAAGGGGTGGTCGCATTAGCGCAAGTTACAGAAACATAAAGGTCTCTTTTCTCACTGCAATTCTGCTATTTTTCTTGAAAAAAAATGCCTCCTGGATTGCTACAGTCTTTGATTAAGTTCAAGCCCCCGAAAATGGTCTTGCCCACAATCTTCACCCGTGTTTCCATTGCTTTTGTGGAGGAGAGAATTTTCAGAGGAATGAAAATTTTCACTGCTATCCAAACTAAGTTTTATTTTATTTTATTTTATTTTATTTTATTTTATTTTATTTTATATTTTATTTTTCAAACTAAGTTTTAAAGGCAGGGACACCTGGGTGGCTCAGTTGGCTAAGTGTCTGACTTAGGCTCAGGTCATGATCTCACAGTTTGTGAGTTTAAGCCCCATGTCGGGGTCTGTGCTGAGAGCTCTGTCTCAAAAATGAAGAAACGTGAAAAAAAAAATGTTAAAGGCAGAATAGAGGGGGGAATTGATTATGGCAGAGGTGACAGCTTGGGAAAGGAAAGAAGACGAAACACACAGTAGACTTACACAGGAGAATTGCAAGCAGCTTGGTTTTACTGGAGGATTAAGTTGAGACAAGGAGCAGAAAGAAAAAGAGAGAGGCAGAAGAAGGGGCTAATAGTGAATGGCCCGGGTTCTACATTAAAAGTTCACTTTTTGTTTTTCCCTGTTTGCTGTTTTCCTCTCAGGGCCAATTTCAAATCTCAGCGATTATAGGAACACTGGCGTAGCTGCTCAAACCCACAGTTCTCTGCCACTACTATCCTTCCCCTACCACCCCAGCATCGCTTACCTGCTGTCAATATTTCTATTTAATTATCTTTTTGGCATCTCCCAAATGCATTCTTATCTGATCCTCGCATTCAGTACCTATCACTGTGTTAGGAAATGCTAGGTGTTCCAAAGATCTGTTATGAACTGACTGCTGGAGAGGTTATTAAGAAATGCTCCCATGTTCTTACTTTAGGTATCATTCCTGATGATGCAACTGTACTAGTACATGTTAGGTCAGGAAAAAAAGGTGATATTTTGGATATTTTTAGATATTTTAAATACTAGATATTTTAGGCAAAAAGAACCTAACGTATGGACTTCGGGGCTTGCATAACTGTTGGAATGTGGGAAGACTAAAGACCAAGAAAGTCCATGCTTGCTTTCAATGAATCCGGAAGTGGAGCAACCACACGAGGCCATCCCTGATGATCTCAGCTACCTATGGAAACAAGTAGGCAAATCTCAGGAAACTTCTGGAAGCCACTGTTACAAACTCACACCGACCATTTATCAGTGCTTACATGCCTACATGGCAGCTGTTACAGGAGAATAATAATGTATTTCTTGTCTTTGAAATCTCATGCAAATACCTCTCTTTGGGATGCTTGCCAAACGACGGAGGTCCACATTCAGTGGTGAAGGACTTCCATCTCAGCTGCTAAGAGTGATACCAGCTGAAACTCTTCAGAGTCCTTCGAAAGTTAGAGCCCTTGGACATATCAGCTGTACTTAGACCCTCTGCTGAAGAGAACCACCTTGCTAAGGCCATGTTCCCTTCTTGAAGTGGCCTACATTCAACTGGTCAGTACAAGGATATGATGATCCAGCCCATTCCTCCCAACTCAGGACACTGCTAAAGAGCCAGCCCAGCTTCAGAAATTGCATGGAGCTTGATAAAGCCTTGTTTTGCATATCAGAACCCCCAGGATGCATCACAGAGCAAATTCTCCCTCTGCCCTTTGCTGCTGCCTTTACTTTGCCTGTAGGTATTAATCCTAAGAGCCCTTCCCCCTAAATATTTTGCATGCCAATCTTTATCTCGGAGTCTGCTGGTGGGCAGAACCCAACTGGCATCTAGGTCAAGTAGTTTGAGAAAGTTAAGATGGGATTCTAGAGCTGGACCTCTCTCTGGGCAGCTTGAAGTACGGACCCCATTGCTGGTGGTAGGTGAAGCATAGATAGCCACTGGTCCAATGTAGCAGAGCAATGAATTATAAAGACTTTCTTTGGTGGTTAACTAAATGATATATCAGCAGAAGAAAATGCCTTAGCTAGTCTAGTGTTTTAAGTGTTTGAAAAATATGGAGAAAAATTGTAATCATCGAAACAATTGAATTGGTTGGCTTTGCCTGGGTCAGTTGAAGCTTTGGGGAAAAATAATAAAAGGCCAACAGTGATTAATCAACTAAAGGCTAGGAGTGAAAGCCGGCAGCATAGAAAGAGTCTATCATTGAGGAACTGCTATGTACTCAGCACAAATATTTCACGTAACTCATGCAACCCTCACGACAACCCTGTCAAGTGCACATTTTCTCCATTTTACAGATGAAGAAATGGAAGCACAGAAAGGTCCAGAAGGTTGCTCAGGATCACCCGATGATTATGCATCTACTTGAGTGCTGATTTGACCAAACATTCATCACCCCAAGAAACTTTGTGCTCCATTAGAAGAGAGACTTTTCTTTTTGCTTCCAGGGGCCCTAAGCTTCCCTTCCCAACTACCCCAACTATATGCCATGAAGTCATCAATAGCCCGAGGAAAGACTCACCTACAGGGCTTCCATGGGCAGGAATCAAAGCCTATTTCCCTCACTTTGAACAAGTAGGTGGGACCCAGACATTTGAAGGGTAAATTGTGTATGGACAGGGGCTTCTTTGTGTGACTGGCTCTTTCTGCTAACACAGCCCCCTCTCCAGAATGAACTCCAGAAGAGCGCAAAGTATTGGCCAAATGGGGTTTCCAGGACAGAATGCTGATCATCACAGAGCGGAGTGGAGCCCGCTCCAGACCTTTCCTCTGGACATCAGGAACTCATTTTATCAATGGCAGCTGGAGTTGGCAACAGAAAGGCTGTGGGAACCTTGGGCCAAGGCTGAGGAGGACAGACTTCCAGGAGGACAGACCCCCACAGCCACACCGGAAGTCAGCGCCCAGGACCTCAGTGCCAACCCTCTGCCACTCAGGTCCTGCCAGACAGGGGCAGCAGGCCCAGCCACCCAGGCAGAAGAGAGGGTGGTGAGCAGGAGGGGCGTAATGCCAGATGGCAGAGCTGGACAAAGGACCAGCCGGCCGGCCCCAGCCATGTGCCAACTGTTAGCAGAGCCCGGGGACTACTGGGACAGGCAGGAAGCATGGTGGCTGCCCCGCTACTCCGGGGGGCCCTGGGCTTACTGCCTCGGGTCTGCCCTGGTGAGCCTGGTGAGTGCCATGCGAGAAGCGCTTATCCTGGGGTCATAGGACATGAGTTCAAAATCAGTCACATCCTAGTCATGTGACCTTGAGCAATTACTTTACCTTTCCTGCTCTAAGCAGAGGGCTGCCATGGGGACAAACTAAGTTACATGCATGGAAAGGGTTTGTGAACAACGGGCTACAAATATACATCTAGAGTGTTGCTACAAGGCTATAACATGTTCATCTTGGACCTATGTTTGTAGTCCCCTTTTAAATAGGAACATTTTGGTTGCACCAAAAGGCTAAAACAACCCTGAACCAAACCAGGAGCGATCACAGGTCCATCCCTACCGCAAGTAACAGTGTCAGTCTCTGTAGAAGCAGGTGTGGCCTTGCTGTTCTTGGGATCAGCCTCTTCTCTGGTCCCTCTCTGCGATGCTCCATTGGCTGCCCTGGCAACCCTCTCCCACAGCCCAAGGCCACGTGATCGCCGGTTCCAGTAGAAGCGCCATCTGCCTGTGTCCCTGGCTGGGGTCAGTGAGCTCCATACTTGTCCCTCCCAACAAGCTTAGCTCTACCCCACTTCCCTCCCCTGCATGCATCTCTCAAGTGCTCCCTGACAGACACTATAGAAACAGCGAGTGTACTGTGTTGTAGCAAAAATAAATTTACGTGTTGATCAAAACTGGGCAGCTTGCCTGGGGAATGTTTTCAAGACACCTGGGTGTGCCACGTGTTGTTGGAACTCATTTGCTTCCACACCAGCTGTGTGATGGGGACACACGGCCTCCCCGCTCTGGGGAGAACCAAGGATGGATGCAGAATGAGCGCTGAGATCCCCTCTGGTTATTCCTAAACCTTGTAAATGTCTAGCAGTTTGAGTCTCTTTTCCAACGAGATCCTCTAGATTTTTGTAACTCTGGAAGATTTTTATTCAACCAACTCAAGTCTGTTTCCTCTCAATAGATAGCTATGGTTTTCCCACTGTGAGCCAGATTGTGCCAGAAGCTCTGCACCAAATAAGAGTGACAAAGTGTGGCCTCCAGGGTGCTCACAGACCCCATTGGGAGGAGTTTAGGTGCACGGGCATGCCCTGGAATGTTCTAGAAGGATCCACCACGAGGATGTATATTTTGCCAGTAATCTTATCCCTTTCGGGATGTTATAACAAACCACCACAGACTGAGTAGCTTATAAGCAACAGAAATTTATTTCTCATGGTTCTGGAGCTGGGAAGTCCAAGATCAAGGCACCAGAGTGGTCGGGTGAGAGTCCTCTTCCAAGGTCATAGCTGGCACCTTCTCTCTGTGCCCTGACATGACACAAGGGATTTGGGGGTGGTTCTGTGGAGCCTGTTTTATAAGACACCAGTCCCACTGATAAGGTCTCCACCCCCACGACTTACGCACCTCCCAAAGGCCCCACCTCCAAATACCATCACATCAGATTTTAAGACATGAATTCGGGGTCGGGCGAGGGGGACACGCCCAGACATGCAGACCATTCACCAAATGAAGAAGCAGATTCATTTCAAGAGGGATGGGACAGGGTTTGCCAAGACACAGCACGTGAAGGCACACAAACAACTGGGTGATGGTAGGTGCCGTGTGGGTCGGGCCTGAGGTGGAACAGGTCACAGAGGCCCCGGGAAACCTCCAAGCTAAGGGCTCTGTGGAAGAGAGAGCCAACCCTCGGCTCCAATGAATTGTCATCATGCAGTAATCAGGCCCAGCCTGAGCTCATCTCTGATCTTTCAAAAGATGCCGGCAATTCGGATTTTGAACAAATTTTCTGATTTTTTTTTTTTTTTTTTTTTTTTTTTTTGCAGAATAGGAAATATTTTCTTTTATTAGCAACGGGTAAAAATAACTTCCTGATGTTTAATTGTTGGTAATCAATTAAAATAAAAAAGAGCTCTTTCAGGCCAACTGTAGAGGGTGCTACGTTACCCACCCAGAGTCCCTCACCCCTCAGCTACTCTCAGGGCTGGCCAGTGCCCCCCTTCCCTGCCTGTATTTCTTCCTGTATCAGAAGTGTTTCCAGAACAGCATCCAAACCTGGCCCTGGGCACTGCGCCTGTTGAATGTGACCTGTCAGCTGAGACATCAAGCATACCAGTCTGCAGACCAGAGGTGATCCTGAGGCCACCCGTTTAAGACCTTTGAGCTAGAGTTGGGGAAGAGTGGGGTGCTAGGAGGGAGCCGCTGGGGAGGGGAGGTGACGAGCCATGGGGCCAAAAGGGGACAGAGGGCCTTGTTGGGGTCAGCCCATTGTCCCTGCAGAGGAGTGCTTGCTGGAGCAAGCAAGCAGGTTCTGAAATCCGCCCTTGCTCCATGGCCAAGCCTGAGCTTGGTGTGGGCTGCATCCCGCAGAGAAGGATGCTTTAACCAGGCACAGTGGGCAAGCTCTGTCCTCACACAAAGGAGGCACTGTGTTTTAATTTGTCTGTCTAGGAGCCAGACAGTGTGCCTCTATTAATTTGCACCAAGGGACCTCTTCCTGCACTCTAGCCACCTCTTTTTTATTTGTCATCATCTTTCATGTTATACAGTTTATTCATCTTGTTTATAATCTATCTCCCACACCAAAATACTGGCTCTGTGAATTTCAATCAATGCTATTTCCCGAGGGAAAGGAGGGAAGGAAGGAAGGAAGGAAGGAAGGAAAGAAGGAAGGAAGGAGGGAAGGAAGGAAGGAGGGAAGGAAGGAAGGAGAGAAGGAAGAAAGGAGGGAGGAAGGAAGGAAGGAGGGAGAAAAGAAGGAAGGTGGGAGGGAGGGATGGAAGGAGGGAGACAAATTAGAGGCAGAGAAATCCATTTGCAGTCTATTTTAATAATTAATAAGAGAATAATGGGAACTAAGGTGGAGGCAGTTAAGTCAGAAAGGGCTGCAGTTGTTCTGAATAGAATGTTCATTTCTTTTCGCTCTCTCCAGCCAATTCTATCAACCAACAGATCCCTGGAAACACCTTGCTTTCCTTATTTCAAGTATTGCAACCCCAAATTCCTATACTCCAGAGCTGGAAGCGGCTTCTCGGTGAGCTTCATGCCCGTCATTTCTGCCTCCTGGTTCTGGGTTGGCTTTTTCATATGAAAAGCCATTTCTGACATCCCTCCCTCCATTTCTTTCATTTGAATTTTCATTTAAGTCTGGCGGATTTTCTAATAGGTTGAATTTCTTATTGAGTCCTTTGCCTCAGGGCCATACCCACGGTACTGGCTCCGGGGTCCAGGAGCAGAGAGGCTCCTTTCGCAGCCTGCATTCTGGAGCTACTGAGGAACATGCCCCCTGGCCGGGGGTGCCCTCCAGTCCTGTGTGGCCGCAGTCTGTGACCTCCCCAGGGAAGGGAAGGGAACTCCTGGCGGGAACATCCTTCCGGGTTCTGCTCCCCGCCCAGTGGAAACACTTGCAATCCGAGCGCGGTGGTTGATGTGATAAGGTTCACAGATGAAAAGCTAATCAGAATTTGTCTTTTAAATGAAAGCCCCTTTCTGAAATGAGGCACAGCAGGTGGGAAGAAGCCACTCTTCTTTCCTGAGCCGTCACACATCTGAGATCAGAAGCACGGTTTTGTGTTTTTTTGTTTTTCTTTTTAGTTTTATTTATTTATTTTGAGAGAGAGCGAGAGCAGAAGTGGAGGCGGAATAAGGGAGAAAGAGAATCTGAAGCAGGCTCCATGCTGTCAGCGCAGAGCCCCACTCAGGCCTCGAACCCACAAACCGCGAGATCATGACGTGAGCTAAAACCAAGAATCTGACGCTCAACTGACTGAGCCACGCAGACGCCCCCGGTTTTGTGGGTTTTTTTGTTTTTGTTTTTTGTTTTTAATTCAGGTTAGTTAACAGACGGTGAAGTCAGTTTTGTGTCTTGAGCAGCCACAGGAGCGAAGGTCACTGCCATTTCTGCCTGAAAATCCAAATGTCAGAAAGGAAATCATTGTCCACGAGAGCTAAACACAGCCCCACCCTCTTCCACATATTTGAATATGATGTGGGAAACAAAGGCAGAAGGAAATGGTGGATAGAATGAAATTTCCTTAGAAGCTGCAGCCCTTTGACAAATACTTGAGGCAGGCAGAGGAAAATGTCCGGGAACTCCCTACTGTCTTAATGCGAAGCATTTGCTAGCTTGGCAATAGCTGGGCCTCCAGGATCCTGTGAGTATTCTTTAGCATATGAAAGTCTCATTGGAAACTTCCCCTTGACCTTCCTTCCCCAACTCCCAAGTATATAACCAGTGTCTATGGTTCCGGGAAGCTCTTTCTGCCCACGGGTTCTGTCCCCGTGCTTTAATAAAATCACCTTTTTGCACCAAAGATGTCTTCAAGAATCCTTTCTTGGAGAAAGACCCACAAACCCCCTTTCACCCCAAAACCTCATCAGAATATATAAATATTTTTATATTAAAAATATATATATACGTATATATTTTTTTCAAATTTGTCATCTTACTCCCTGGTATAAATTTTTAACATAAAGGATCCAACTTGATGGCTGTGAATGTCTCTTCTTTTTCAAGGTGGGATGTGGTCAACTGGGTTGGAGGACTCCGTGGGTAAATTTCTTAATTCAAAACTGGGGGTGAAGGCCCCAGTGTTTCTCCATGGTCTGGTGCGTGGCTCTTCAGGCTGAAACGCTTGTCGTCTGATACAGATTAAATACAGGACTAATTGGCACTCCTAAACTAACTCAGTTTTGGATGAGTTTGCTTCTGATTTTTTTTTTTTTTAAGCATCTCAAAAGCCTCTTCTATAAATGATTCTCGAGAACCCTCACAGAGAGAAATTAGTCTCTTAACTATAATAGGGGTGGGCTCCAGTCCAGGTTTATAACCATTCTGTGTCTTTTAGAACGTTTCAGTGTCTCCCGCTATTGAAAACTAAAATCTAAGTTCAGTTTAATTTCATCTAATTCCTTTTCAGTGCAGCATCCTAGAAACAACCAAGAAAAAGACAATAAAGGAGGAAATCAATTCCTTTGCCTATGTCAAAACAACAAACTTAAAAATAATTTCAGACACGTGCAAATGGGATAATTAAAATATTTCTCAAAATCCATGTGAAAATTCTAACACATTATCAGCTTGAAATTTTATAATTTTCTCAGAGGGGATAAACTTCCTCTTCCTTTTCCTTCCTTCCTTCCTTCCTTTTCATTTATTTTCTTTCTTTCTTTCTTTCTTTCTTTCTTTCTTTCTTTCTTTCTACAAAAACAATAATAATTATTATAGGGTCTCAAATGTACACCAAACACTAGGCTGGACTTTTTAGAGGCACTGACTTAGTCTTCATAAAGCCCTTTCAAGGTAGATGTTGTTCTACCCATTTTACAGATGTGGAAACTGAGCCTCAGACATGGTAGCTCATTGCGTCAATAGACGGTAAGTAGACTTGAAACTGGGGCTGCCCACCTCCAAAGTGCATTCCCTTCCTGTTAGCCCAGCTGTCTTTTTAACCAAATCTAACAACAGTGGCAACAAGAATAATAACTCAAGATCAAGTATTTGGAAGCGCAACTGTCTACATATATCTTATACTTTTTAACTCTTTATCCACAGGTTTTTGAGCGTATACATCAGCACTATCTGGAAGTTTTCTGTGATGATGTACCTTGGTGCTACCCAGTCATACAGTCAAGGGCCACATGTGACTCCTGAGCCCTGGAAAATTAGCTTGAGTGACTGAGAATCTCAATTCTTAATTTTATTTAATTTGAATTAATTTTAATTTCAATCTGTTAAAAAAGAACCCGCAAGCTCAACCTGGTATGGTTTAGGCCAAGTCACCAAAATTAATACCTCATGTCATTACAGTATGTCTTAATTGGTTAGTCAGGAATTTTCTGCTTTGGTCTTTACAATGAGGTAATAGGTCTCCTGGGCCTTTTCCACCCCTCCCACCCCCAAAGGGAAGATGAGGTAATCTGTAGGATAAGATCCCCTGCTCTTTCCTTTAAGGGCATGTGACCTAGCCTGAAATAATCCTTTTCTTTTCTTTTCCTAGGAACTTCCTTAGCCCACCTCCATTTTGTAAGCTTTTTATTTTGTAAGACTCCTCCTCTGAGCTCCCCTCTACTAGCTAGATGGAATGCTGTCCATTCACGGATCACTTAATAAAGCCAAATAGATCTTCAAATTTTCTCAGTTGAATTTTTCTTCTTTATTTATTTTTCTCTTAATTTTTTTCTGATGTTTATTTTTGAGAAAGAGAGAGACAGAGTGTAAGCGGGGGAGGGTCAGGGAGAGAGGGAGACACAGAATCTGAAGCAGGCTCCAGGCTCCGAGCTGCCAGCACAGAGGCCGATGCAGTTTATGTAAGCAGAATGTTCTGGGTTTATGTAAGCAGAATGTTCGACAAAGGTCAGTGGGTACATGCCACTGGACTTGAAGGTCAAGGTGATCATTGTCTTGGGTCAGTCACAAGGGGTCTTGTTGGCTCAGGGCAGCCCCTACTGCTCAAGGGGTAGTTTCGATTCCCATCAGGGCTTGCTTGCCTGCTGGGTCTTTCTCCTGAGTCTTAACTCAGGATAAGATGGAAATTAGAATTGAGCCTATGAGAAAATTAGAGGTCAAAATGGCGGTGGTTGAAATCCTCTTTCAAGGCTACCATACCAGGCAGCACACGTTTCTTACGTATTTGTAATTGCAATGCTTACAGACATGTAGTAAAGGAGAAAATTTTAATGTGAACATAATATCAATGTTGATTTTTTCCTTATTAACATTAAGGAAGTTTCTGGAAAATAAGGGTGGCTTGCCTGTGGTCATGTATACTGTGGACTGAGAGTTGCTTTTCTTCTTGAGTTCCTATATGTCATTGCCACCCAGATGGATGTGGGACACCATTTTAATTCTCCTGTCTACACTGATCTCTCCATTCTACAATTCCCATGTCTACAAGGGCACATCTTACTGGAAACATAGGGAAACATTTATTTTGGCAAATTTAAATATGGCAAAGGAAAGTTTTTTTTTTTCTGTTTCCAACTTTGCTTTTTACACACACACATATATGTATGCATACATGCATATATATATGGACTGCTCTTGTGAAAGAACATTCTTCCATTCTGAACGTACAATCTGGATTGTGGCCAATTATACCTTAGTTCTTCTTAAAACAAAACCTCTCAGAGATAATGACTTCTGTGGTGTTGTTTATTCTGCATCATATAATAGTATATAGAAGTTTGACCTCCAAAATATTACCAGAGAAACTCTGACCCATATTCACTCAGACACATTATGGTTCCCCTCTATAGAGGTGGTGATTTCTGCCCCAACTGCAGTTGGGGAGACCCAGATTGAGGTAGAAGTCTGAGTTCTGTTCTGAGGAAGACAAGGAGAGGACAGAGATGTAAAAGCAAAAGGCCACGAGTGCAGCTCTCATTTATGTCTGCTATGTAGAACAGGGATTGAAACTAGGTTAACTGGGATTGGTTGGTTTATTATGCAAATGAAGGGTCAAAACTTGTCAAATCATCTTGGCTCCTTTGGAAGTGAAGAACACCAGTCATTCAGGTGTCTGCATGAGGAGGGAGTTCAGTCCAGGCTGAGGCCTCACAGCTGGCAAAAATCATGGCTCCTCCAATAAGGATGTGCATGAATTCCACTTCCCTTATGGCCTCCCATCCCTATTTCAAAGAGATTCTCTTAGCTAGGCCTGTGTGCTCCATTTTGAAATCTCCTTTCATACCTGCTAATAATGTCTCATAGCTGTCCTTTCCAAAGAATGGCCCTTGGACCAATGGGAACCCCCAGCCTAGGAGGTTGATTATGCCCTCATCCAATGACTTCACCCCCATCTGGTAGGTGATGATAGATTGACGGAGGAGCAGGGCACAGAAGGCCAACCCTTTGCTCAATGTGGGACCAATGTCATGGTACAGTTCCTGCTCCAGACCTCCCTATGGGATCAGGCTGGGGATACAGCACAGCCACCACAAACCACAGGCATCCGAATCCCTGTTTCAGGTCCTGCCACTAAGGAACTTCGCCTAAGACACCATCTCAAGGGCCTGAATTATTTGAAAAACAGGAAGTTATACACCAACATCTAGACTAACATGACCCTCCTCAGAAAAGTCAAGGAGGCATTTTCACTAGTGAGCTTTGAGAGACAATAAACCTTTTTTTTTTCCTTTTCTGTGCATAACTTCTATCCAAGATATTCCAAGGCAAAAAGAGTTATGCCATATCACCACAGCCTAGATTTGGAACGCAAACTGAACTACAAAATAGAGGCTGTCACCTCTGCCAAGTTCATCAGTCCAAATGGCAATGGCTACAATGCGATTTAGAAAGGTAGATTTTTCAGAAGGTGATTATTTCAGATTTCAATTGAGTAGACAAAGAGAAAGAGCATAAGAAAGTGAAAAGATAAGATGATTTCAACACAGAAGGTGATGATAGCCATGTCTCATTTCTTAAGCATGCATATGAACATACAAATAAGAGATGATAGATTAGGTCACAAGAAAAGTACCGTGTATTCTGCATCATGTCCTTTATTGGCCCTAGTCCTGCTGAATGGTAAACAAGAAGAACAAAAGCTCTCATTTAGAATATACAATGACTTGGTAGAAAACAAAGCCTTCATTCATAATGGAAATAAAACCAGGATACTCTTATTTGCTGTTTAGTTTTATTTTACCCCTCTAGGCAAATTTAGAAGGAAACCAAATTAAAATCAAAATTCTTCATTGTGATTGTGAAGCAGCGGGGAATTTGGATGACTCGAAATGCTGAAGTCAGTGATCTGGGACTGCCTGACTCAGCCCTCTCCCCTCCTGGGGCCAGACACCCGCAGAGGGACCACCTGTGTTCCTGGACCTGGCTGTTTTCTCTGAGCAAGAATGGAGGCACTTTGCCAGCAGGGACCTCTCCTTTTCCTTTTCCTGGACTTCTTTGGCCAGCTCCCGTCTTTCTGACTACCATATTTTGTGTGTTGTTTTTTTTTTTCTATAACCATATTTTGGTCCTGTTCAACTTTTTATTCCCTCAAAGATATAGGATCATTGTAAGACCTTCAGACAAAGCAAAGTTTCCTACCACTTAGGTAGCATCTCTGAACAAGGGGGGCAGAGAGTATACTTGCCTTGCAGTGAGGATAACGAGTACGTATGGAATCGAGGACACTGCCCACAACGTTAAGAGAGGATTCTCTTCCTCCTGCTCTTAAATATTATTATTTTTTTTACATCAGTGTTCAGCAAACCTTTTCTTTAAATAGAGAGTAAGTAAATAGGCTTTGTGGGTCACATGGTCTCTATCACAACTTCTCAATCTTGCTGTTGTAGTGCGAAAAGGGCTATCAACGCTATGTAGATGGATGGGTGTGGCTGTGTTCTAATAACACTTTATTCACAAAAACAAACCCCGTGCCATATTGGGCCCATTGGCCTTAGTTTGCCCAACTGTCTTCTTCCTCCTCATCTAAAATGACTCCAGAGTAAAGCATGAATTTTATTATTAAGATAAAGCTAACTTATTATTAAGAAAAAAAATTTTTAAAAATTTAGTTGAAGTATAGTTGAGACACAATGTTACTATTAAGTATTATGAAAATTGTATTTTCTAGTTAAACCATTTAAAAATGGTTCTCTCCTTGGGGTGCCTGGGTGGCTCAGTTGGTTGAGCGTCCGACTTTGGCTCAGGTCATGATCTCACGGTTTGTGAGTTCAAGCCCTGAGTCGGACTCTGTGCTGACAGCTTGGAGGCTGCTTCAGATTCTGTGTCTCCCTGTCTCTCTGCACACCCCCCCCACCCACGCATTCTGTCTCCCCAAAATAAATTAACATTAAAAAATATATAAAAAAAATAAAAATGCTTCTCTCCTTAGCTTCTGAAATACATATTTTGTCCAATATCTGGATCAATTTATAAATAATTGCTTGTTATCGTTTCTGGAAGGGCAAGATGCATGAGAAAGGGAACATGTTTTCTGCCTGCCAATATTAACATCGCATTTAGTGAGGCAGAACATGCCCAGTGACCCTGCCATCCCTGTTCTTAGTATATGCTCTACACGTGTTCACTAGAATGCTTGTGTGGGAACATTTATTCATGGCAGAGCTCAGTCATATCCCCAAACTGAAAGCAATCCAAATATCTACAGCATAGAAAGGAGAAATGTGTTTTTGTATATCCTACCATACAATATTATACGGCAATGAGAATGAGCAAACCACAACAGCGCACAGTGCGTGGATGGAGCTCACAAACGGTGCTGAGGGGACAAAAGAGAGCATATGCTTTGGTTCCATTTTCATAAAGTTCGACAACTAATCCATGATACTAACAGCAGAATAGTGATTTCATTTGAGAGAGCAGCGGTTAGTGACGGGGCAGGGCAGGAGGGATTCCTGGGGTGTTGGTAATACTGTATTTCTTAATCTCAGTGCTGATTTCACAGATAAATTCACTGTTGGATGAGTATATTTAATTTTATTTTTAAATTACAGCAGCCATACTAACAAGCGACCTTTACTAAAAGGCAGCCATGTGCCAGGCACTCTGTTCAGCACTTTGTGTACTTTGTCTCATTTAACCTTCCCAAAACTCGAAGGTGGTATCTCAGCCTCACTGAATAGTGAAAACAAGGCTCAGAGAGGTTAAGAAATGTGCTCTAAGTCACACAGCTAGTAGGTGGCCAAGTTATAGTCTACTGCCTTGATATATTACAGACAGATACCAGAACAATCCACAGCTGTATGAAATCAATCACTGGATCAGATATCCTAGGGGGAGAGTGGTGTGAGATTTCACGGTAGGTTTCAGGGTAGAATTCCCTGAGATGAGTAAGAACTGAACAGTTTGAACCACAGGTGGGAAGAGAAGGTTGAACACTTAAAGCTGGGACGTTGAAATAGCTAGATGTGTCCCCTCTGCTTTGTGCTGCCACCAGGCAGACAGATGGACTACCTATAGGAGGTTTCTCCTGCTCAGCTCATTGGGTCCAAGTCAAAATCACAATAGCTCAAGCATGGCTCACAAGCAAAGGGCTGGTTTTCTTCTGGGAGTGACATATTGTTCCCTAATGAATCCATGCACAGACACAGCCTCTGTCGGCCATGGCCTTGACTGTCACATTTGAAATCAAAACAGACGGAAAAGGATCTCAGAGCCCTGCCTGTGAGTGATAAGTAGAGGGGAAACCAAGGACCTCAATTAACCAGCCTCCTCTAAGGCTATTGTGAATCTGTCCTCCCTCCCTGCTTCTCAGCTCCTGCTAACACTTATTGGAGAGTCACCATTAGCAAGCCAGGCGCTAGGCACCTGGTCTCAAGTGCCTATTTTAAAAAAGGATGGTCTCAATATAACCTGACTCATGTATAAGCTTATGAAATTATTCCCATGTCCCCAAACAGTGATAGGAGGATCTGTGCCCCCATAAGGAATACTGCAAAAATTAAGAGCTTTCAAATAAAGCCCATTTCCAACACAGCCATGCGAGCGTTTGAAACATTTATCTGAGTCCCGGAAGGTATCAATAAACTTTTATATGAAGGAAACAATGTAGATACTAGAAGACACACACTATAACATTTTATGTTTTATTTAGCTGTAGTACATAAACTCCCCCAGGCCCCACAGAGGAACCCGGGTGGGCAATGGTTTCCGGCATTTAAAGGGATTCTCAGATATTCATCTTAGCCATCCCAGAGCACAGCTTTCTCTCTCCATTGTAGTTACTTTTGGCTCCGGGGAATTTGTGATTGCTGCTTTCAAAATACTCTTTGCAAAATTCAGCGAAGTAAAAATTATACAAGAGCTAATTATTTCCGAGAGAAGTGAGTCAGCTATGTTCTCCATCATAACTGCGCATAGGAATCTGTTGCTTTAATTGTGTCTAAATACCTTCTCTTTTATGCCAGTTTTGTTTCCGTATGTATATGCTGGCAAAGAGATAGCTATTACGGTTGTAAATTGTGCCTGATACTGAGATTAATAGCTATAAAAATAGTGCTCAAGGGAGTTAGGGGTCTGGTTTAACCATCTCTGTAATGTTCCTACTCCAAGAGCAATATTTCATGGGTGTTGTAAAATTTATAAGCCTAGATTCATGAGGTCTGCATGGTTCCAAGCCGGCAAGATGGGAAGTTTATTTCCAGCATCCAGTGTCTAATAGGGGTACACCAGGTGTCACAATAAACACACTACCAATGTTTGCAGAAGCTGAACTCAGTGCTGGGTCTCGGAGCCCACACTCAAGGTGAAGAAAGGGCTCGGTTGAAAACCGCTCTTCCCTTTCAATAATCCCTCGGGAGGGCAGAGGGAGGGTGGGCGGGAGCAGAGGAAGACCCTTCACATGTGAAGACCTCTTCACATCCGTGAAATTGCCACTTCATTAATCCCACCCCCGCGGGCTGGACAGGAAGAGGGGAATGGGGTTTACTGCGTGTGACTGCTGCTGCAGGGATGAAAGCAGCCACCATCCCTCTGCTGGTGTGTTGGAGACACCAGCTCTAGCAAGTGTATCATTAAATTTTCAGGAATTTCATGAGCCTGTTGTTAAACACAGCCATTATTGCAAGTGGAATTACAGCGCAATAAAATGTATTTAAAACAAAGATAATAAATGCTCAGAACTCTTCATTTCCTAATTTCACCATTACCTATGTCCTGCGGTTATGTTTTTGTCTCTTCTACCGATGGTAGGAGGCTGCACCTGTGCCTTCTGCATACCTAGGCTGTCCTCCAAAGTCAGCCATGTCCGGTTGAGAGCTTGGAGCTGTCCGTGGTGCGGGTGCTGACTCCACAGACAGTGGCCAGTGCTAAAATATCAGGGTGGCTGTGCGTTTATTTCGTTGTTTGGAAGGGTAATTGTTAAACATGTAACGGGAATCTGGGGTGTTTTGTCACCACCCTGCTTGCACCTTCTCTCCCTACCCACCCCTTCACTGCCATAAATAACTCCCCTCCACTGCCATTCTCTGGCTCATCTTTCTTCAAACAGTTGGAATATGCTTTCCTGGTGTAGCTCAAGGGAAGCCAAAAAAAAAAAAAAAGTGACCCTTCATAGTGCATAAAATTCCCATTAATAGTGTGCATATTGTCGGGGTGCCTGGGTGGCTCAGTCAGTTGAGTGTCCAGCTTCGACTCAGGTCATGAACTTGTGGTTCGTGATTTCGAACCCCACATCCGTCTCTATGCTGACAGCTTAGGGCCTGGAGCCTGCTTTGGATTCTGTGTCTCCCTCTCTCTCTCCCCCTCCCCTGTTCACACTGTGTGTGTGTGTGTGTGTGTGTGTGTGTGTCTCAAAACTAAATAAACATTTAAAAAATTAAAAAAAAAAATTTGTGCATATTGTCATCCCAAGGCACATATGTTCTGCCCCTTTCATCCTGCCATGCCAGTGCCCTGTAGAGCCACAGACCACACATTGGATCTGGGGAGGAGTAGGACAGAGAACAAGGTACGGTAGAAGAGACGTGAGTATGGATCATCACAACAAACCCATGAAGCATTGGATGACTTCATGAGAGGTTGAAACATGGCAAACATGGGAGAGAAATGGAAGGACCATGAAATAATAGGAGGCATGTTATGTATATATTTCTCACTTTGTTTCTTACTCATACAACGTTAAATGCAAGTCAGGTGGCTCTTCAGGGTATCTGCCCATGGTGATCTGTCCTATGGCTTTGTCATCTCAACATGTGGTCCTCTACCACTGCTGTGGTGGAAAGAGAAGGAGCATAGAAAATTCCCAGCCACTCCCAGCTGTTCCGAGTGAAAAGTGACTTGCTTCACCTCTGCCCGGTACACTGGCCTGACTAGTCACATGATCCCAACACAGCGGTAAAGAGGGATGGGAAGACTTCCTATGTGCCCAGGAAAGAGGGAAGAACCAGATGTGATGAGCACTAGCAAGGCTAGGTCCACAATGACTGATGGGCCAGGACACTAGAGGTTCCCTTTTTTGGATCATTGATATACTCAATTACTATTGCCAAAAAATTATCCTTGCTCTCCATGTCCCATGTCAAGTGGATACCAGCCAAGTGAAATTGAAAGTTGACCTAACAATATAAATAATAAAGACCAAGGATTTTATACTTCCCCTGAAACAGAGAAGTGAGGTAAAGTAGTAAACATTTCAATTCTCTGCTTTAGTACCTAAATTATATGCTTATCTTTACCAGTGTAGATCCTGCCTCTTCACTTACCAGAGTTCGTCTCTTCAGCCAACTCCTCTGGTCTACCTGCTAGTGTGCTAAATGCCGAGACACAAAGCTATTTCTGACACAGATTCTGTGCTCACGGCCCCTGCTGTCTAGTAGAGAAGATACAGTGACTACACAAATAGCTTTAAATAAGGAAGATGGTAAGAGGTTCTAGGAGGTCAAATTATAAAAGGATGAGTGTTAAAAATAAAAATAAAATAAATAAAATAAAAGGCTGAGTGTTCTATGGGGTTCCTGGGTGGCTGAGTTGGTTAAGTGTCTGACTCTTGGTTTCGACTCAGGTCCTGATCTCACATTTTGTGAGACTGAGCCCCAGGTTGGGCTCTGCACTGGCAGGGCAGAGCCTGCTTGGGAATCTCTCTCTATCTCTCCTTTTTTCTCTGCTCCTCCCCCACATGCATACACTGTCTCTCAAAATAAATAAATAAACTTTTAAATAAATAAATAAATAAATAAATGGATGCGTGTTCTACACATGTTAGTCTAGGCTGCATGCTCACAGCAGATTAGACCAGGAGTAGAGACCCAAGCAAAAGGTTGTAAGTGTTATGGCACATGGGCTGGCTGGAAAAGAGGAACCAGGCCAATGTGAATGTACTCTTGGAAGTCTGTAAGTAGAAAACTCAGGGACAGAGCCTGTAGAAGGACATGTCCAGCTGGAGCTGGAGTCACCACTGTGGTCTGCAGGCAAGCTGAAATTAGGAGCCAGGGAGCAAAGGTCAGCACAGAAGCTGAAAGAGAAGCAGACACCACAAAGGAGACTGACTGTATATCCCTGTGCAATTCAGCAAAGCCCTCCCGCCTTTGGTCTCATTGGACCAGTTGTCTTGCAGTTCAAGTTCTTGGAAGAGCCTGTCATACAAGTTATGAGCACAGGCTCTAGGGGGTAGACAGATCCAAGTTCATCTTGAAGCTTGGAATGGCACTAGCCATGTCATCCTGCAAATACCTAACTAAGCCTCTGTCTCCTCATCTGTAAAATGGGGTGGAGACTTCATGGGTTTGTTGTGAAGATCCAGTGGGATAAGACGTGACACACACAAAGCAATAAACCACTATTATCGGCATTGCTGTGATCTCCATGTGATCTGTGATCATATCTCCATATGATGCTGTGATCTCCTTAACCATCCACATGTATCTAAGAACCTACCCTCTCCTCCTATTTGCCTTCCTGGGGGAACTGAGTGGGTCTTTGTTCTTCATGAACCCAAAGATCCCCTAATAAGCCCTTCTGTTTGGGTTAAAGTTTCTGAGAAGGCAGAGTTGGAGGCAGATCTGGGTTTAATATTCTGGTTCTTGCTCTCACAGCTTGTGTGAGATTTTGTTAAGTTCCCTAAACTTTTCATAAGTTAGAACATTGAATGAATAGACCTTCCTGATTCTCTAACCAGCACATTGCTATGCATCTGCTTCCAACCTCATTGGATTGAGCTAAAATGAACTGAATTAAATTGGAAGATGAGGAAGATCTGAGATCAGCTCTGGCAATGGCCAGCCTCGACAAACCCTAGACATGAGTCAATATGCCCACCCATTGGTTCTGCAGTGCCCACTGAGGTGAATGGTGCAGGGACATTCGACATCTACTTTCTTCCTCACCATGACTTTGGAGCAATGTATTGGTCTGGATGCACATCAGGAAGTTTTTGATGAGTGCCTTTACCTGAGCCAAGGTTCCTAGCCCAATGTTGACTCTCAGGATTAAATAACACAGCATAATGCAATGATTCTGGTTTTCATATTATTTGTCATTTAGAAGTGATCCTCTAAAATCCAAAAGGCTGAAGTTCAGAGTTTTATCCCACATGATGCCATGGAGTTTGTCTAAGACATGTAGGGTAAGGGTTAGTTCCTGAAAAAAGTAGGTGTGTGTTAGTTTCAAGAGACTAGATGTTCCCTAAAAGTCTCACTTGATGTATTGAGATAGTTCCCCTCTCAGAGTATTCCACAATTTTTGGAATGATTCTAGGTAGTTCCAAAAAAATGACCCTAGCTCAGCAAATTTAACTTTAAGAAAAAATTAGACTTCTCATATACTCCCCAAATAGAGATAGAAAAATCTCATGTAGGCAATAGCATGTTTGAAACAAGTGGGGAAAAAGTCTACTATTAAAAAGCAAAAATAAAGTTCTCTGACCTTTAATTAAATCAGATATCAGGGAAAGGCCCCTGGTAAGTGACCACCTTCAAGTGTTCATCAGAAGAAATCCAGATGCTGTGGTACCTCTGGACAAACCTCCCTCAGCCACAGTACTGACAAACCTGTGCTCAGAGCTGGCCCCATGTCCTCTCTAATATGGCACTAAAGATGAGTCACTCCAGTGGTTTGTCTGTCAAAGTCTAACCACTACGTAACTGGGTAAACTGGAGTGAACACCAGGAGAGGGGCCTCGTATTATTAGAGAACTGAAAAACGTTCTTCTAGGAGGAGGGAGTGTCTGCTTGCTCCTCACGGAGTTCACTGGGCAGGTTAAAGAGTTTATCTTCCAAAGAGCACACTTTTCATATATGTTCAAGATGGGGCTATTGTTTTCAATTAGAAAGTGGCGAAAACCCAAAGCTTTTCTCCCCGATTTCCCCCCTTGAAGCCCTCAGCCATTGGCTTTGGAAGAAAGGCGTTGAGGATATCATTTCTGCAGAATGCACTGGGCTCAGGTCCAGTCCAAGTCTCCCAGAATTCTGAGCAGAAGCGTGAGTCCTACTCTCACTGTGCTGGGAACTTCTCTCTGTCCTGCCCAGAGAGAGTAGAACTAATTCCATGTGAGGACTTTGAGAATCTGGTGACTGGGACAACACCAAAACAGAGCACTTGCATGCCTGGGGTCTAATGAAAAATGCAACATCCTGCCCTGTCCCCTGTTTCCTTTGTGCATTGATGAGAATCCGTGTTTATAGGGAAGCTTCTGTCTTCTTTGTCTCCAAGCAGCTGCCTGTGTTGCCTCCTCCTAGGGAGAGGGTGGCTGTTAGAAGAGAGCGATAAATGGACCAAGGCTCAAGCTACACTCTTGCAAGCCCAACAGAATTTTTCTACACAATGTTCTTCTGAAAATTCCTTCAGGAAGAGCCTGTTTGGTCTTCTTGTCCATTTTCGTGTTCACATTTCTGTGCAGATAGAGGGGGATAGAGGCAATCGATGCCCTAGTTGCCCCGAGAGATCCCACATCTGGAACTGGAGATTCTTGTGAACCTCAGCTGTTGGCAACTTCTTTCCAGTATTGAACCAGAAGCTCTCCTATTCTTGTCTGAAATATTATATTGTTTTTTTTTATCTGATTATAATTGAAAGATAATATTATATTAGTTTAGATGTACAGCATAGTGATTGGATTTTTTTCGGTTTATTTATTTATTTATTTTGAGGGAGAGAGGGAGAGAGAGAGAATCCCAGGGAGGCTCCGCACTGTCAGTGCAGAGCCTGATGTAGGGCTCAAAGTCACAAACCATGAGATCATGAACTGAGTCAAAGTCAGATGCTGAACTGACTGAGCCATCCAGGCACCCATGATTGGATTTTTTAAAGGATAAACTCCTTTTTCTTTTTTTTTAAGTAAACTCTATCTTCAACATAGGGCTTGAACTCATGACCCTGAGATCAAGACTCTCATGCTCTACCAACTGAGCCAGCCAGGCGCCCCTGTGATTGGAGATTTTTATATACTACAATGTGATCACCTCCACAGGTCTAGCAGAGGCTCTTCTGTCACTTTGAAAAGTGATTATGATATTGGCTACATTCCCTAGACTGTACTTTACATCCTCATGACTTAATTTTGAAACTGGGTGTTTGTACCTCTTAATCCCCCTCACTTTATTTGATTTTGTCCGACCCCTCTCCCCTCCCCTCTGTTCTCTGTGTTCTCTCCCACCAGTCTGTTCTCTGTGAGTCTTCAGAGTTTTTTGTTTTTGTTTTTGTTTTTTTAAATTTTGCCTGTAGTGAATGTCAACAGGCGAAAGCCATTCATGTTTATACCTCCTCCTTTATTGCTCTGCTACCTTTCTCTCCCCTTCCCCAAAGAATTCAGACGAATGCACAATCAGAAATCACTGCACACAGACTCCGCTGTGAGCCGGAGACAAGAAGATGAAACCAGAAAACGCTCAGCTCCACGGGTTCTCCCTCTGTTAGCCAGGTCGTCTAATTAACCAGCTGATTGAGTGTATCCGCCCATGTCTCCTACGGTGGGCGTCGTGAAATCTAAGCCCTAAACCATGGCACTCTAGTTGAAAGATTTTCCACACGGTCTTAAAGAGTAAACAGCCTTTATCTCAACACAACTGCCTCTCCCTCCTGGTTTTAACTGCTGGTGTCCATATGAAATACAACTTCCACGCCCTCTGTCCTTTGAGGACGTGGTGGTCATTGACCTACACAACTTGCAGTGAATGCCAAGCCAAATGAGACCTGAGTGAGTGAGAATTACAAGACTGGCAATTCCCTTTCCTCTGGTTTGCCAGCGCGAAGTGCCCACTCTCCCCGCAGTGCGAATAACCGAATATGAAATATTTAAATGGCTGCAAATTGCATCAATTAAATTCGTTTCCATTCCAAGTTGCGCTCAGATGGCTTGCATGTGTTGACCCAATGTCTTTTTCTGTTTGATATACTTTCTTAATTAAAAAGTGCACAATGATTAAAAAAAAAAAAAGCATGGGTAATGGTAACATAAATGTTCCTTAAAGTACAAAATAAAAAAAAAAATTAAGGAAAGAAAGGCTGAGGTAGGATTCTCCTGTGAGATATAAACTTCATGTATTACTGCTTCATTATTTTGTCAACATGACAAACCATGGATCTCGTGGGTGCTTCTTAATGCCAAAGTTGACCTTGATTTCTATCTCTAGGACATGCTGACCACTTGGTATGGCCAGGCTTTCAGAAGCAGAGCAAACATGTAAGCAGATAGTACAAAATGAGTTCTGAACGCAGGTCACTTCCAGCGTTCAATGAGGTCTTGCAGAAAAGTAAATCAGATTGGTCTTTTTCTTAGTACCCTCCAAGAGCTCCCCATTGGCTTTAGAATAAACCCAGGCCATTGACAACAGACCACAGGGCCTGACGCATTCAGACCTCATCGTCTCCTTCTCTCCCACCTCAAAGTCTTTGCTCCTTTTTTTTTAATTTTTAAAAAAATGTTTATTTATTTTTGAGCGACAGAGAGAAAGAGAGGGAGAGAGAGAGAGCACGATGGGGGAGTGGCAGAGAGAGAGAGAGAGAGGAAGACACAAAATTTGAAGTATGCTCCAGGCTCTGAGCTCTCAGTACAGAGCCCGACGCAGGGCTCGAACTCAAGAACTGTGAGATCATGACCTGAGGGAAAGTCCCACGCTCAACCAACTGAGCCACCCCTACACCCCAGCCTTTGCTTCTGTGTCCTCTGGCAAGAGCATCTTCTTCAGATATTTGTGTGTGTGTGTTGCTGGCTTTCTCTTACATCAGGCTCTGCTCAAAATCATCTCTTTAGAGAGATTTTCTCTGACAACTCAGTCTGCCTCCCTTTGTCCCTCCCAGTGATGGCATCGTATCACCCTGCTTACCTCCTTTCCCTCACCACTAGCAAGGAGCTTCAGAAAGGATCTTCTCTAATCACCATCTACTTAATACATGTTTCTCCTGACTGAAAGAAGGCAAAGACTTCATTCGTTTTGCTTGCTTTGAAGATCCAGAAATTGCAATTTATGGTTCCACAATCCTAAATTAGCAGTACAAGCATGGGATTAAACCAGCCTTGTTTCTATGATGCAGATGAAGAGTGCCCTGGTCTTATTTAGTACATTTTGTCCAAGCCTCTGGAGAGGCTTTACCACATCTACCCGACTGGCCAACAAACACCATGTATATCCCAGCATCATGTGAATCGCACAGAGTCCAACAGAATGTGACATTTTAGATAATAATGGAATTCCTCTTTGGAATCCCTTGAGAAAATATTCTAAGAATGGCACTTAAAGTGGCTGGAAAGAAGAGAAATCATGTCTGTTATTCAGACATTGAAATGATGTTGTGTACTCACCACGAATGGGACATGTGCTTTGACATGTTTTCCTTCAGTGGAAACCCATTTGAGTTCATCTTTACCAGTTCCTTCAATTCTATTTCTCCTTCTGACCAGTGGTCAATGACTCAATGGCAGACAGGGTCTCTAGCAGGCATGGGATAGCTGTGGGTGTTCTGAGATCCACGGGAGACAGGATAGTACGGCAGGAAAAAGGAAAGTCTCGGGTGGCAGATGGCCTGGGTTGAAGCCCGACTCCTGCATTTACTAGCTGTGTGACTTTGGCCATATTCCTTAGCCTCTCCCTGCTTTAGTTTTCTCATCTATGCGACGTAGACTAATAATGGCACACCAGCTTCTTAGTGGTGTTGTAGAGCAAGTGAATGAACATATGTACAGCACTTAGAACAGTGCCTGGCACATAGGAAGGAGGTGCTGTGTTGTCTCCTATGCCTGCCCTTCAGGAATTTGCTGCCCAGGAAGGAAAAACGGGACACACAGAGGAAACAGTAATCAATCGTGACGCATCTGACGAATGCCAAATGAATACTAGTGACCGGAAATATCATAGGACCACAAAGAAATGGAGAGATCTCTCTGGGCTGGGTGCTTAGGCAAGATCTTCATGAGCTAAATTCAAGCTAAAGCCTTGAGACGTGGACACCAGTCTGTCCCCCTTTTGGGGACAATTGATTGGGCTGGAGTACCATTTCCAGACTTTGATTCTGAGGCCCCTGCCCAATGCTTGGGATCACCTAAGCGACTACAGAGAAGTGGGTCAGATAGATCTGCTTCCGGGTGTCATCACACACACAGAACCTGATCGTGGAGGTCACATTGGTACTGTCACACTGATTGAAGATTTTATTTAATTAAAAAAATTTAAATATTTATTTATTTTTGACCGGGAGACAGAGCACGAGTGGCAGAGGAACAGAAAGAGAGGGAGACACAGAACCCAAAGCAGGCTCCAGGCTCCGGGCTGTCAACGCAGAGCCTGATGCAGGGCTCGAACTCAAGAACCGCGAGATCATGACTTGAGCGGAAGTCGGACGCTTAAACTGACTGAGCCACCAGACACCCCAAGAAGATTTTAAATTTGTTTCAAGCTCAGAAAATTTGTTTCAGGTAGATGAAAGCACTATTTGAGAAAACGGTGGTGTTTTTTTTTTTTTTTTTTTTTTTCCTTACTCTGTCAGCTAGCTGCTGGAAATCTGCCAGTTTGGGTTTTATTGTTCCAATGCCTAGGACTTCTTGGCTTTGGCTTTCGTGCAGTGATTTAGCAAATCTGATTTTTGCTCTCTTGCCCCATTAAAGAACAAGAAGGTGACACCTTGAATTATGTAAGGAATGCCTGTGTGGAATCATAGGGCTTCTGTCACCTCCCCCTCCCTGTCCTGCTCTCCTGCCCCTGGCTCTGAGCAGGCCCCTGCCCTGCTCGCATTGTACCACCCAGACCTCGGCTCCGGTGACAGCTGCCCTCCTGTCCGGGGCTCCTGCTGCTGGATACCAGAGAAGCAGAGGCTGGGAGGGACTGCATCTTCTGAATTCCCTTCCATTTTAAGTCAGAGAGAACCTCCATCTGTTGGCTTCCTGGGTGTGGAGCCAGTCTTAATCGTTTTACTGGAGTGTTTGCTGAGGTGTTTGCTGATGGCTTCTTTGCTGTTGGAAGACAAGAGCCAGAGGCATTTGCCTGGAGAATTCCATCTGAGGAATGGACTCTCTATTAGGAATGGTTTGTTAACTATGCTACACACACACACACACACACACACACACGAGTATGGATGTGAGTCTACATATTTCTTTTCTACCCAAATGTTGAATGTTCTGTTAAGTCATCTGATGAAATGGTACCTCAGAGGGGAAATGAAAGATTGTCTCTTATTACAGGCTGTTTCCATGGTAGCTCAATACCCTCGGGCAGCACCCTAATGATGAGTTATTACTTTTCAGCTAAAACACATTGTAGGGAACTGATTAATAATATAACTTGCATAGCAAAACAACAGGTTAATTTTTCTTTCATTTATTCTCAGATGTGAACACACACTGATATATGTGATAATTTATCTCAACATCTGACTCACTCGTCTTCACTCTTTCTTCATGGAGTTAACAAAGGAAGTGAAACAGAGGATATATGGACCCTCGGGGAGTCCCGCAGGCGAAATATGTAGGTGGCATCTCAGATGTCCCCTAAGAAGGACTGTTTTAACCAGGAAAGTCCCTTTTTAAAACTGCCAGCCCAAGGATTCTAGCAGCTATATTATGTCAGATGTGATTGGACCCATGGCACATCTTGAGCTCAGTATCAGAACTGTTATTCCCAAATGGCTTGGCTGTTTACAAGGGCTTCTGGGAGGAAATACGCCTGACATAATGAGAAATCTCTTCCCTGAAGGAGTGACCAAATCTCTGTGGTCTGACCAGCCAGCCGCAGAGGCTTAGGGTGGTGTCCCCTTGCAGCCAAGATGCACTGATGGCCCAGGGCCCTTAGCAGAATCGCCTATGTGAGAGAGGGTGGTGACAGGGGTTAATACAGACTGCAGCCCAGGACAAGGTAGCATGGGGCCAAGCAGCTAAAGGGCTTATGGAATTCTCTCTCAGGAATTGGGAATGGATTTGGTAGCTCAAGAGGTTAAATCCCTAGATTTCATGCTGTTTCTGCATTCCTAGGATGCCTTCCTCCCCTGCCTTTGAGTCCCATTTCCCCAGGCAAGCCATGACTTAGGGAAAGATCATCTAACAAATATTATCCGCAAAGAAAAATAATTAAGAGGAATACATCACATGGTGATGTGGGGACAGAAAATGTAAATCTCCCAAATGCACAGAAATCAGATTGTCATCGTCAATTTAATGTAAAGATTTTCAGGCCACATATTTATCAGATAGAAGAAAATATGAGAAAGTAAACAGATAAAATTATAACAAATAACTAAGATATTTTTCATCTTCTTCCCTGGAGCTGCTAATATACGAAGACTGAAAAACAAACAAATAAAAGTCTGCAGCAATTTTCTTAGTTACTAACAACATTTATTCCAAAATTGATTGTATATATATATATATATATTCACATTTACAGCCCATAGAGAAAGTTGGAGAAAAGAAAAATGTAATATTTTATTAGTAAATTTATTTACATCATAATCCAGTTCAATTCAATTTAAAATTCAAAGGTAAACCAATTGAGAAATAGAGAAATTTATTGATAGGTAATGTTGTAATTGGCCTAAAGGATTTTCAAAAATCTCTTTAAATTGATTTGAGGATTATCTTTATAGAGTTTGAAAAAGAAGATGTGCCAGGATATTTTATCTGGAAACAGCTTCAGGTAGCTACCAGGCAAAGAATATAAAAGAAAAAGTAGTGATGTATCTGAGAGAAGGGAAAAGGTGTTTTTATAGAAGAGAGAACAGCCAATCTTTTTCTTTGAGATGTAATTGTCATAGGACATTATATTACTTTCAGGTGTACAACTTAATGATTCGATAGTTGTATATACTGGGAAATGATCACTACAATAAATCTAGTTAATATCCATCTCTACACATAGCTATAATTTTTTTCTTGTGATAAGAACTTTTAAGATCATCTGTCTTAGCAATTTTCAATATGCAATACAGTGTTATTAACTAGAGTCACCATGCTGTGCATTATATCTTTAAGACTTATTTTTTACCTGGAAGTTTGTAACTTTTGAACCCCTTCCCTCATTTTTCTTGCCCCATCCCCTTCCTCTGGCAATTACCAATTTGATCTCTATATCTATGAGCTTGGTTTTTCTGGGGGGTTTTTTTGTTGTTGTTTATTTAGATTCCACATGTAAGTGAGATTATACGATATTTGTCTTTCTATATCTGACTTATTTCACTTAGCACAATGCCCTCAAGGTTTACCCACATTGTCACAAAGGGCAAGATTTCCTTCTTTTTATACCTGAATAGTATTCCATTGTATATATCCCACATTTTCTCTATCCATTCACCCATCAGTGGACATTTAGATTGTTTCCATGTCTTGGTTATTGTAAATAATGCTTCAGTGAACACAGGGTTGCATATACTTTCTTGAATTAGTGTTTTTGTTTCCTTCAGCTAAAGATCCACAAATGAAATTGCTGGATTATATCACAGTTCTATTTGTAATTTTTTGAGGAACCTCCATACTGTTTTCCATAGTGCCTGCCCCCATTTACTTTCCCACCAATGGTTCTGTTTTCTTTACATCCTTCCTAACACTTGTTATTTCTTGTGTTTTTGATAATAGCCATCGTGACAGATGTGAGGTAACCTCTCATTGTGGTTTTGATTTGTATTTTTCTGATGATGAGTGATGTTGAGCACCTTTTCATGTACCTGCTGGCTATCTATATGTCTTCTTTGGAAGAATGTCTATTCAGGTCCTCTGCCCATTTTTTTCATTGATTTATTTGTTTGTTTTGGCTTTTAAATTATATTAGTGCTTTATATGTTTTGGATATTAAGCCTTTACTGCATATATGACTTGCAAATCCCATTTTCTTCCATTCTGTAAAATGATGGTTTCCTTTGCTGTGCTGAAGTTTCTGGTTTGATACATTCCTGTTTGTTTCTTCTGTTGCCTTTCCTTTTGGTGTCAAATCCAAAACATCATTGCCAAAATCCATATCAAGGAGCTTACCACCCATGGTTTGTTTTCTTCTAGATTTTTGGCTTCACGTCCTATTTTCAAATCTTTAATCCATTTTGAGTGATTTTGTGATTTTAATGTGAGATAGCGGTCTGGTTTCATTCTTTCACATGTGGTTGTCCATTTTCCCCAGTCCCATCTATTGAAGAGATGGTTCTTTCCCTATTGAATATTCTTGGCTCTTTTGTCATTAAAAAAAACAAAACAAAACAAAACCCACGTATGCGTGGGATTCTTTCTGGGCTCTCTATTCTGTCCCATTAATCTTTATAACTGTTTTTATGCCAGTACCATATTCTTTTGATTACTATGGCCTTGTAATAACAAGAGGTATTCTTGAAAAAGAGAACAAATATTTACAAATAAATCCAGCTGGATTTATAGCTTTTTTTAGTTTCAACCTCAAAGAGTTCTGGGGGACTTTCCTGTGCCCTCTCACAGAGGGGGAAAGTGGGGGTTAGAGCAGTGAAATGATTTGTCTAAAGGGAACATGCTGATTATGCAAAGGGCTGGCTTCTGAGCCCAGTCCTGATAAAGCTAGAACACCATTGCATTTGATAGGTTCTCAACTAGATGTCTTTATACTTCTACAGGGAGCAGATACAAACTGAAAAGAAAAAGCAATAAAAAGATTATAGGCTATAATTTCTAAATGTCATGTGAAGAAAGAGTTTAAATGGACTGTGAGGGCAAAATAGTAATGAGGTAAGTCAAGATGGAAATTAGAAATGTTTGGTAATTGAAGGAAAAGAGAGCAATCTGCACGGACACTTAGACACAACTTGTAAAGAAGAATAGAGTCCCTAAATTGGTTTGTTTGGGTTACCCAAGACCTCAAGTGATTTGGGTTTAGAAGTGGTAAAATAGGGGGCACCTGGTGGCTCAGCCCATTAAGCATCTGACTTCAGTTCAGGTGATGATCTCGCTGTTCGTGGGTTTGAGCCCCGCGTCGGGCTCTGTGCTGGCAGCTCAGAGCCTGGAGCCCGCTTCAGATTCTGTGTCTCCCTCTCTCTGCCCCTCCCCCCTTGCACCTCTGTCTCTCTCTTTCAAAAGTAAACAGACATTAAAAAAAAGAAGAGGAAGTGGTAAAATAGACTTTAAGAGCACTGTCTCACAAGTCAGTCTGCTTCTTTTTAATATACAATCCACCATGGCCACATTAGAAACTTCTCTCTCATTCTCTGCTTTCTCATCCATAAAATGGGAAAAATGATATTACTTTGTAAGGTTCAGGGGAGTTTAAAAAGTGATATGTATGGGTGTTTGTTTTTATTAGAGAGAAAGAGAGAGGTTGAGAAGGAAAGAGGGAAAGATGGAGAGAGAGAAAATTCCAAGCAGATACCACCACACTCAGTGCAGAGCCCGACACATGGCTTGATTCCAAGACCCTGGGATCACGACTGGAGTCAAAATAAAAGTTGGACGCTCAACCGTCTGAGTCACCCAGGTACTCCAATGTATACAGATTTTAAATGACCTAGACTTAGTATCACTGGACTTATAGAGTGTCATAAGGGCAGATCAAGTGAGTGAGATATTATAACTTATAATAAAATATTATTTATTTTATTCACTAAGTCAAACTTTAATTTTCCAATTGATGGTGTTGAGACTTTGCACCAAGCTTCATGTTTCCCATTATCTATAAGATATCAAAGAGTTAAGCTTTCTATTTTGGACAAATAACAGAGTAGCAGAATTCTTAATTTCTAGTTATATATTAAACAAAGCAGAAGTCAATAAACTTAGTAGAAAATGATACAGAAAATAATCAATGAATATAAAACCTGGTTCTTTGAAAACATAAATAAGATTGATAAATTTCCAGACAGACTGATGAGGAAGAGAGAGAAAGAGATAGAAGACACAAATTGCCAATTTCATAAAGAAAAGAGAGAACATCATTACAGACCTTACAGATATTAAAATGATAATTACAAAATATTATTAAAATTTTTGTCAATAAAATTGATGATTTAAATAAAATTAATAAGTTTTATAAAAAAAACAAATTACCAAAGCTAATTTGAGAAAAAATATAAATACTCGAGTATCTCTTTATCTGCCAAATAAGTTAAATTATTGGTTGAAAACTTCTAAAAGAAAATTCCAGGCATCACTGATGAATTCTACCAAACATTTAGGGAAGAAGTAATACCAATTTAGCACAGAGTCTTCTAGAAAATTAAAGAGAAAGAAATACTTCCTATCTCATTTTATGAGACCAATGTAGTCCTGATACCTAAACCTAACAAAAAACAAATATCCCTCATAAACATAGAGTGAGCTACTTTAACAAAATGTTAGGATATTGAACAAATCAATTTGTAAAAAGACAATGCAGCATGACAAACAGGATTTTATCTCTGGGTTGCCAGGCTGGTCCAACATTCAAAAACTAGCTTTCTTTGGATTAGTGTTTGAGTCATCTACATGGTTTTCATCTTTTTATCTTTAAATTTTCAATATCTTTACATTTAAATTGTGTCTCTTACAGGCACAGCAGAGTAAGTTTTGGGGTTTTCATCTAGTTACTGTAAAAGATTATGGATTTTTCTATATTTCCCTTCAATTCTGCATATTTTTCTTTCTGTGTTTTGAAACTATATTATTAGGTGCAACAAATGGTATGTCTTATTTGTCTGTTGAACATTTTTTTCATTATGGAATACTCCTATTTTCAGCAATGAGTTGTGCTTTAACAGCTATTTGTCTGGAAAATTAGACTAGATAAAACTTAAAAACAGTTCATCAAATAATGCCATGAAGACCATTTACAAAATCAAGTCATAAGTGAGAGAAGATATACACAACACACATATCTGAAAAAAAAACATGTACTAAAGTATGTAAAGAATACATAAATCTGTAAGAAAAAGTCAGATACCCAGTAGTAAAATGGGAAATACATTTGAACAGGCACTTCAAAAAATGATATCCAAGTAGCCACTAAACATATGAAAAAAATGTGCTCAACTTTGTTAGTAATAAGGGAAATTTAAAATGTGATGAATAGTCATCATGCTTATTAGAAGGGCCAAATTTTAAAAGTCTTAAAATGTTAAGAAATGGCAAGGATGTGGAGTAATGGGACCTTTTATATAAATCTGGGAGTATATTAGTCCATATTGGTATATATAGGTACAGCTGTGTTAGTAAACTTTGACATTATACACTACATTTCACTAAAATGTATCCTGTTTTCTGGCAATTTCACTCTTAAATATCCACCTGTGAGAAATATGTGCACATGTACACCAAAATAAAAGTACAAGAATATTCATAACGGCACTACTCCAAAAACGGAAAATGACCCAAACATTTATCAGCGGTAGAATGGATGAACTTAGGTATATTAATAGAATGGCATACTATCCAGCAACCAAAATGACTGGATTCTTTCATGCAACAATTTGAATGAAAATGGCAAACATGTTGAGCAAAAGAAGTCAGACACAAGAAAATGCATACTATACAATTCCATCTATATAAATTTCAAAAATGAACAATCTGTTCATTGGAGGTCAGACCTCCAATGACCTCTATTGGAGGTCAGGATAGTGATAAGCTGTAGGGTAAGTTGAGGAAGGGGAGCCAGGGACTTTCTGGGGATCAATAACATGTATTGAATTGGAAGGTGGTTACAGGAGTGTCTTTACTTTGTAATAATTCATCAAGCTGTGGATTTATGATTTTTGCATGTTCCTAAATGTATTTGTACCTCAATTCACATGTTTATAAAGGTTCTTAACATGTAGAATGCAACTAATAGTCACGGCAAGGGCAGTTAATTTCAGATAATGAGGCATAGTTATCTGTGGAACTATTGTTAGAGGGATATTATAAGAAATTAGGTACCTTTCAAAAATACTTCCGATTAAAAGAAGTTTAATGGAATTGATTAGGTGGGGATTATTTTCCTTGATTAAGATTAAGGAATTGAAACGAGGTTGTCCTGAGTTTCTTGACAGTGAAGCCATAAATGGAAGACATTAAATTATGTCAAATTTACTTTCCGATGCAAAGGAAAATCAAGCTACCTCCGGTGGGCTATGTTCTGCTAGCCTTGCTCCTGGGTTATAACATGCTCCATTAAAAGAACCTTTATATAATGCTGCTGTGTCAGCTCCATGGGGGGAAAGATTGTGTCTTCTTGGTTCATCACTGTGTGTCTAGTGTCTAGACTAATTTCGAGAACAAATAAAGTGCTCAGCAAACATTTGCTGAATGAGTAAATGAATTAAAACAAAAGGAAGCTGTCAACTGAAGTATTTATACGAGTAGTTCTGAGCTCCAACATCAATGTGGAGGGCAGGGAATGGCTCCAACTAGGGAGATATCAGCAATGTGATAACTAGTTCTTGAATATTTCTCTTGTTGTAAGACATACAATGAGAGACAGCTCTGGAGATGTCAAGAGAGGAGGCTTCAAGTTTCTTTTCCTAGCAACCTGTGAAGTCACAAATATGTCACAATTACCTACTTCAAGACCACCTCTGCTTTGACTGAGTTCAATGTGCCCACTTGAAATGAATCATAATGACCTCTATGGCAGCAAGTGCAGGAAGTGTTATGTATCTTCCATGGCATCCACTGCTTAGCTTCCCACCGTGTCATAATTTATATATTAAAAGAAATATAGTGGCATTCCTTTGAAAAAAATCAGTAATTCACCCTTGCCCTTCCCATGAGTTATTCTTCATCATTTGAGACTGACTTGTGAATGGACAAGTAGAAAGTCCATGTGTGACACAGGTATAAACTGTGGAGAATTTGTCTTAACATAGCACATGTTGTCCTTACCACACATCTTGACATTTAAGTGTATATAGCCTTGGGTTGTTATTTATTCTTTTCATGAACACATTCTGCATCTCTCATCTAAACTGCAAGCTCATTTAAATCAGGGGCTGTGACTTTTTCACTTCTCAGGTATCTTACCTGGACTGAGCCAAGAACACGAACTGACCAGAGCCCAGGGCCAACTGTGTAGGCAGGGAAAAGGATAAAAAAAGGGACACCAGACAGCATCATATCACAATAATTCAGATAAGAATGGTGGCTCGAGTCAGGAGTCAATAATGTTGGTGAAGAACAAGGGTAGAGCTATGAGGACCTCCAATATTATGTGTCAAAGAGATGAGCAGAAATGAGGAAGCACACCAATAAGGCACGGATGGCTAAGGCATGACCAAGGAAGATAAAGAACAGGAGTGTGGTGTCTTAAAAGTCAACTAAGGAAAGCTTATCAAGAAGGAGGGATTGGCCAACCTGATCGAAACTGCTCATGGCCAAGTAGGAAGAAGACGGATAACATTGGATTTAGCTGCATGTGGTTTTTGGTGGCTTCAAGCAGAGCTCTTTTCACCAAAACTTACCCCAGTGGGGGTTGGGGCTGATAGGAGTGCACTGAAGACACAGTAACTGGAGAGAAGTCTGAGATGGTGAGGACAGACAACTCTGTCCAGTGTTCTTCTGCAAGAGGGAAGAAAGGAATGAGGACTCGCTGATCAGAGAACTGAGTTTTGCTTATTTTCTTATATTATTAGAGGTGAGAAATATGAACCATGTGCCAAAAATAAGGATATGCTACAAGGGGAAGATTGATGTTTTAGGCAGGGGGGTAGTTTTCCTATCATGGTGTCCTTGAAAGGTTGAAAAAGGATGGAATTTCAGAGAGGCTCACCCTCTTTGTTCATCTGGAGCTTTCCCAGCAATGAAAGTCCTGGGTCCCAGGAAGCCCTCAGGCCTGAGCAAACCAGGACAGTTTGTCACCCTAAGTAAAGTAGGAAATAAGGTCAACTGACAGTTATATTGGGGAAGAAGGTACTGGGGATTGGGCAGTGAAATAGTTTCCCTGGCCAAGGCCCTGGGACGCACCTCTGGCTGGAGCACGCAAGGCACTAAGTTCTAGGGGAGCAGGAAAGAACGTAGAGAGGTGACCTTTTCATTATCGTTTTTTACCTTCTGATCAAAACAATCAGTAATGAGAGAAAAATCCTTATCTGCAAAGGCTTTGATCTCCTGGAAGAGAAATCCAACTGATGTCCAAAAAGGAAAAAAAAAAAGGAGCCTCAGCTGATAGCCAGTGAAAAGAGAAAACATTCAAAATATTACCCACATCACCCACCATATCTCTGCAGTTAATGGAAAATCACATCGTCTATGAGCTTTTTGGAAAGAGGTTCACTAGATAAGATATTTTTAAAAAATCTTACATGGAGAACTATTGACCATATCATTTGTTTTCCCTCTGTTCTCTTGCCGTGATTGTAAACTTTGTTTGCTTGATAAGAACCCTTCATGTGAAGGCTCCGTAGATAATGCCTTCCTAGGCTGTTGGCTCATGCTCAAATGATAAATCATGTCAAGATAAGGAAATCATTTGGTTCTTTAAAGTTGAAAAGACGATGTGATTAAAAATGTCATTTGGTGGATATATGAGAAGGTTTCCTATAATCAGTGATCCAAAATAAACCATATTATTTAGCAAGTGTCTGCAGGGAGACAACCAAACAGATGTTTAAGACAATGAAGGAAAGCTGAAAATATCTCAAACATTGAAGTGCTTAAAAATATATATATTGTGTATTGATTTTGGAGTGAGAGAATGAGAGATATATGTTTATTTTTTAAGTGATAGCCTGATACTGCTTTTATGGGACCCATTTTTTTCTACATAATAAAGAAATTAATGCTATGAACATTTACTGCAAGACCAGGAGGGAGAATATGAGATGAAAGCTATGTGTAATCCGCATTGTGAACTGTTGAGAACATGACTTGTGTGGAAAAGAAGGCTCTTTGAGATCCACAAAATCACAAATTGGAAATCGCAGGTAAGCTGTGTCCAGGGGAGGTGTGAAGGAGAAAAGAACAGAGCACATTTAGAGGCACAGTTATTTTGTTGCAGTTTCCCCCTGGAACAGAAGGCAGGGGGTTTCTTTCTTGGATGGGAGCAGTGATGCCCGATGCAGCACCTTCTCTTCCTCCCCCCTCCCTGCCTACTTCCCCAAATAACCCATCCTTCTGGTCTACCCCAGATAACCCTTACTTCTGAAATTCCTCAGGCTGCCCAACTCCTGAGGGGCTTAGGCAGAGACAGAGAACACACCAGCTTCCCCTACACAAAGCCTGAGGTATGGGAGGATGGACCCAGCAGATAAATGATTCCAAAAAGTGCTCTCCTAGCAGCCATGATGAGATGGGAAAGGCTGATTTCTTGATGGCAAAGGGGCAAAGAGTGGACAAGACCTAGAATCGTGAATGGAGAGGATGGGTACTTTATCCAAACGAGATATTCCCAATCTTCATTTCTCCCTCATGGCAGGCAAACACCCCTAAGAATCAGGCCAAATTTGCTGAGAGGCTCACTCAGTTTCCCTCAGGATCAGGTTGGATTCAAGAGTTTTGGACAGATCTGCTTTAGAAACCTCTTTTGAGAACCCTGAATTCACATGCTCTGAACTGTGGACAATTTGGGGGAAACTAGAAAGTGTTCCTGGGTGACTGAAGAATTCCCTGTCCATGCCTTTTCCTGGCTTGTTCTTCTAACATCATCTCACACTGTGCCAACATGTTCCCCAAGGGGGGTGTCTTGAGAGGTCAGGGAAGCACATCAAATACGTGAGTCTCTTTTGTGCCAGTCATGATCCCAGTCACTTACACAGTCAAGGACGTGCCAGCTTCAAAACAGCAGAAGACCCACACCTTCCAGCATTCTTGGGTGGGGTTTGTGATACAGATTCATGCAGTAGACGCTGAAGGCGGGTGATCTGTGGTTCTTTCCAGGTCAGAAGCAACTTCTGAGCATGAGAAGGGAGATACAAGGAAAGAACACATTAGTGTTTCCTCTCCTCCTCCATTCTGAGTCCTACACTATGCTGAGAAGTGCCTTTATCCCCTCCCTTCCCTTCCATTCCCATCTCATTTACTTCTTTCCTCTCCTCCCTTCTTCTCTTCTATTCCTCCCATTGTTGCTCCCATCAAATTCTGAGCCCAATGGCAGACAGGAGGTATGAGCAGGTGCATGTGGAAATGTGTGTATTAGCGAGAGGTGGGTGTTTGTAAGGAAGAGAATAGTCATAATTGTTTGGGGGAAGGAAAGAGGTTTCCATTTTGGCATTATTATTATCATTATTTATTATTATTATTATTATTATTATTATTTACCTGGATGTCTGGGGTAACTTCACCCTTTGATCACCACCAAGCACTTTGCCCGCAGGTCCACCTCCTCTCCCCCTTCTGTGAACTCAAGCATTTTTGCAACTCCCTTATTTATTGTAGTGCCTGTCAAATAGATGTGGTCAGTCAAGACAGGTTTGCTGAATAAATGAGGAAATGAATGAATGAATACCCAAATGAAGATGATGGACTGAGCTTCTGGAAAATCTGTCTTATCCCGTCTTGCCCCTACTTAGGAGCAGCCGAGTAGGCACTAAAGGGTGGTCTTCTCATTGTCCTTTGCAGCCACAGGAAGCAGGGGTGTTGGCTGCTAAGGCCAAGAAGTGCCCCAAGGCCCGAGGCCCAGCCACCAATCCAGTTGTCCCTCTCCGTGTGCACATGGAGTCACATGGTTTGGTCCTCGGGGTCCTTCCTTGGAAGACTAACACAGCATGAATATCTCATGTGCCTGGGGTAACCTGGGCTATCAGTCCTCAGAGAGCAGAATTTGAGGGGCCAGGAAGAAGAATGGAAGATAAAAAACATATCTTGTCTCAGTGTCAGACACAAGGAACGGAGCCCCACAAGGCCTGAGTGATTATAACCTATAGCTCCTGTCCTGGAAAATGGTGGAGTAAAACATGGATGACATTGATTGGAGAGTCATTCGGGTTAGATCTGACACCCTAAATGGTCGTTACAGGGAAGCAAAGAAACTCCTCACTCAGTGATAGCCAGTGCTGTGTTTTTCTGCCCAGTTTCTCCTCTGTCTCTGAAGGGGAAAAAAAAAAGGTTTTGATCTAAATAGCTGGAAATTGGACTAAATAGGTAACAATGTGGGGTCTGCCCTCCCAGTGAAGCTCCTTCTTTTACACCCACATCCTTCTTCTGGATGGTAGAAATCAGATTCCTTTTTCCTGGGCTATGGACCGGGTTAATCCAAGCCTAGCTTCGGTGTGGGAGGCTATGTACTATGTATTAGTACATAGCTGGGGTCTAGCAGCAAGCATTCAGTGCCCTGCACTCAGACTAACCCTTCCAGGCTCCCATCCCAGGCTAGACCATGTGTTGTTCCTCTGTGTCCCCACAGCCCATCTCAGTGCCAAGGATGTGTGCAATGGCAAATACTTGCTTGCTCAGTGCCATCTCTTCCTGCTTTGCTCTCCCCATTGTGCTGGGAAGCCTGCTTCAGGGGTTTCAACTTCTTTGGCATCTCTTTGGATCCTTTGCAAAATTTGCTGGTGCTGTGTTCCGTTCTCTTGGGGTGGGGTCTGTTCTCCAGATTAATCACATAGACCAAATTGGGGTTAATGCTTAACCCCTGCTGAGAATCCTGCATTTTAGTGGGGACTCATTGGTGGACTAGAAAAATGGATCTAGAAATTATGTAGAGTAAGGAATGGGGAAAGAGGTATCAGAAAGGGAGGTAAGAGTAGTTAGAAGCCTATCACATTAAACTAGATGTGAAATAATGAGGGAATCGGCTAGCATTATTGTAGTAGAGTGATAAACATTTGTCTTTTTGTGGGTGCCACAATATTAAGCAGTTTCCTGTATTTGAGGAGCATTGCAATGAATCCAGCCTTCCCTTGGTAGAAGCTGGAACTTTAACACAAGTGAAATCTCTCCCAATGTCCTTGGCACCTGAGGTCCAGCCATGTTGACTTTGACTTGGCTAATCAGGCACCCATTTAAAAAAGAAGAGACATCATTTGCTGGCAAGAGTAGACTCTAGGTAAGTGACACCATGATTTCAGAGGCCACAGGGCAGAGGCCATAGTCTGTGTCCAGAGGAGGCTACATAGGGTCTCTGCTGGAGTAATCTGCTGAGAAAAGTCCATGTGAGTTCTTACCAGCTATGAACACTTCAGGCTCGGATCTCTGGAGAGTCTATGAGTTTTCTAATACCTGTTCATAAGTTCCTTTTCTGCTTAACCTACCTAGCATGGGCTCCATTCTTACAACCCTGATTAATACAAGAGGATATGGAAAGAATTTGATGTAAGTGATCCTGCTGATTCTTTAACAAGATGGTAAGTCCTTGAAGGACTCTATTCTGTCTTCTTGACTACCCTGCAGAACTTAGACTATAACAGGCATTTCAGAAGTAGAGAAGACTACACAATCTCATCGAGAATCTTCTGAAAGCTATAAAAGACCCAGAGGGTTTTTAAAGCCAGATTTGGAACAATTCATACAAATTCTCAGCGGCCTCCAGAGCTCTCAGTCAAGCTGGGCATCCTTTAGGGTAAATAATCTTACTTCCTGGCTGTAGGGAATATCCAACAAGTACCTCTTGATGAAATGTCTTGCTGTTCCAGACCGAGCATGGCTTAGGAGGCCAGAGAGGTATATTCCCTCCAACAGAAATTGAATTGGTCTCTAACATTTGATCTGACTGTTTGAATTAGAGAATGAATTTATCAAGAGAGATGTTTAAAGTGAATCCTTCATTTGCCTGAACAACTTGCACACTTTAAATTTCATTTTCTGTTTTGTTTATCTCCAGAAGAAAAGAAAAGAGAAAAGTCTCCAGCAGAGATGAGGTGAGAAATGCTCATATTAAAAATCCTATTTGATTGCCTGCCCCACCGTGACCTCCGTTCTGTGGATAATATTCACTGCCTCTGGGGAAGATGCCATAGGTGGGAAGCTGTGATCAGTGGGCACAGTGGATGGGCAGAGCTGCTTGCACGTGAGCCCCAGTTTTCCACCATCGTCCACCATCCATCCATCAGATGTCTGTCTTCTCTGCTTCTTATCTGACGCTCCTTTGCTCTGCTTGGGGAGAAGTTGTAAAGCACTAGGAGAAGAATCTCCTAAGGGCATAGGTCAGGAAGGTCACTGCCATATTTGAAAAACCAGGCACTGAATTTGCAGGCTGCGGAAGAAGAGCTCTTGGAAGAAGGCCCACAGGATCATGTTGATCCTGGGACATGTGACCAGGGTGATCTTGGCCTCACCTGGAAGCAACTGAACACTGGCTGTGGAAACCAAAACACCAAGGAAGTTGAGTGCAGGGGCTTAGGTGTCAAAACAAAGAGAAGCCAAGAAGCAAGGGTGTGCAGAGCTTCTCAAACGACATGGTTGGCCTTTAGTGTTAGTTTTCCTTGAGTGCCTTATAGTTTCCTTTATAAACCTTTCGTAACAACTATGGTCATCTCATAGGACAGGAATCTGCTAATAAGATTTACTCGCAGTTAAACAGCAAAGTGGGGGTAAGTACCTATCATTTGAATATATAACACACTCATGTAATGCCATGATGTTATCTTTGCAACTCTCTCCAGTTCTATGATAACATTAAAGAGAAAATTTAATGAGTTGGTGTTGGGTTTTCACAGTCACTGAAATGTCTATTTGGTTGACTTCCAGTCTTTCTCTGCACTGGTTTGATAATTACTATTTATATAGCTTTATGCTTTAAGATATTTCCTGAGCATGATTCCAATTTTTTATCTCCTTGCATGATAGCATTTCTAACTTCCCCACTTTACAGATCAGGAAACTGGGGCTGAGGGGGTGAAACTACCTCCCCAAGGTCTTACAGCAAGAAGACAGACTTCCAAGCTGGCCACTTGCTGCTGACCCCAAATCCCAGTTCCTCCTTCTGTGCTTTGGAATCCCGAATGACACTAATTCTCAATACCATGAATGCCAGCCTCTATTTCATGGTGGGATTAAGGTCAATATTGTGTCTCCTACAGTAAAGACATGGAAAGCTCCCAGTGAAGGGTAACAAAAGACATTGAAAAATGATAAATCTGCCACAACTGGCATAACAGACAAGAAAGCATTTTCTGTCCCCCTGTGCAGCTCCTGCATTGGGGCTGCCTTGGGATTCCCTAGCCCATGCCTGGCTCATCCCTGATGTTTGTAGTTTGTTGCACAAGTGAGTCAACGTACAGTAGAACCATACCCAGCATGATTTTTGCCAAATCGCTTACTATATCTCCAAACTGATGTCCTCGAAGGGTAAAATGGAAATAAAGAAGAACACTGCACCATAAAATGTTATGGAAATACTTCATGCGGGGGTGCCTGGGTGGCTCAGTTAGTTAAGCGTCCAAATCTTGGTTTTGGCTCAGGTCATGATCTCACGGTTTCCGCTCCTACAGTGCAGAGCCTGCTTGAGATTCTCTCTCTCTCTCCTTCTCTCTCCGCCCCTCCCTGACTCATGCTGTCTCTGTCTCTCTCAAAACAAATAAATAAACTTAAAAAAAAAGGAAAGAAATCCTTCGTGCTACCATCAAGGACATAAGTAAGCAAAACTCTGTTCAAAGCACAGAAAAGCACTTTCACAACTACCCAGGACTGAGCTCCAGCCCCTCCTGGGGAATAGTGCTAAACCCAGTTGAAATGCCACTTGAAGGGAGTGGTCACCATGTCCCCAAAGAACCTTGTCTGCGTGCTAGCAGATCCAGTTCTAGAACATTCTTCCCAACTCGCCAGTCTGCATTTGTCTTATGAAACCCCAAGGCTATTTATAGAATAGGACTGAGGTGTGGTGGTGCTGCCATAAAAGAAACAGCTTAAGGCAGAGACCCTGGCAGGTCCCCAAGTCCTGAGCACTGGCAGAAACGGGGCTTTGATCCTGACTGTGTCTTCACTGGGTCTGTTGTTCTTACTGGCACTGGGCGGTCAGAGCAGCGCATTCGCCTCCAAACCCAACCCTGGCTGTTCTTGAAGAGAACTGAGGGGAAATCGAGTTGTGACTGGCCACAAATAAAATGACTCTGAGTCAAGATGGATCAAGTAGAGCCCCTGTGGCAAATCCAGACTAAATCTCTCCAAACAGGCTTGCTCTTGTTCCTCCCCTCTGGGCAGACATTTCTCTCAATAAAAAGCACAAGATTTGAATAGAGCAATTTTCCCTCCCTTGTCTTCCTTCCTTCCTTCCTCCTTCTCTCTGTCTCTTTTTCTCCACCCACCCCCCGACCCCCAACCCTGACTCCTCCCTGACTCCCTCTCATGTATAACCTCTCTGGCTCCTGTCTAAAAATCCCATTAAAGACAATTCTTAGGTCAATTTTTAGATGTGTTCTCATAGCTTTCCTAAAACCAAGATAGCCTTTCATTATATTAGTACATGCATATAATTAACCATGTCTCTCTGCAGAAATTGTGGGACTAAGCCAACACCTGGAAGCTGCTTTTGGCTGAGGTTAGAGGCGGGAGGAGACAGTGCATGCCACCATGAGAGGTGGGGGCCATTAGCCCAGGAATGGATTTGGAGAAGGGTCAGGCGTCAGGCCTCATGGGGAGACCTAGCACACACTCCAGCAGGTGCGACCGATGGGCACATTGTTCCTTTCAGCTGGTGACAATGGCAGGTGGTCCTATGGCAGGTGACAATGCCAGCTCTCAGAAGAAAGAGCAGATTGGGGCTGTAGGTCAGAGATATTGTGAAAGGTTAATTAAATCTCCATGGGATGGTGATGGTTGGAGCAATGCATCGGCGTTTTACTGTGAATCACAGGTATGTTTATCTTCATAAATGTCAAGTACTAACTGCTACTTACTTCAACTTTCTCTAAGAAGGTCCTGTTTAGAATTTGTCCAAGAGGATAGATTTCCGACTCATTAGAGGAAAGAGGCTTTCCCCCCTCCCCCACCTACAATTACTATCATTGTAATTGCTATTGCTTGTGATGTACTTTTTAGTTATTTTATCTTAATGAATTTATCTTAATAAATCATCAAAATAGTTTTCAAAGGTAGGGACCATCTCCACTTTTCCATAGCCCACAAAATCTAGAGGTTAAGAGAAAAGTCAAGTAGTCCCATTAATGGTAACACGGAAGATTGTCCTGGTTTCACTTCCATCGATGATTTTAAGACCTCTATTCCTTGACTTAAAACCCCCTTCCAAACCCAACACCCCAATTGCACGGTGGGTATGGGGATTTGGTGTTCAGGTTCCATCCCACTTTACTTTTTGTGTGTCTTCTTGAATGGCAGGGTCTAGAAACGTAGAAAATACCTTTGATGGACTCTCTTGCAGCTAGGGTTCTGGATGGTTCATGCTGATGAACTCCCATGATTTGGAAGGTGGCAGTGAGGTGGGGGCTGCCTGCCTGTGGCCTCAGCTGCAGCTCCCAGGAGTTCTGGTGATGTGGGTCTGGCCACCATTACAGTAGTTCACCAAATGCTAGACAGCAGGCTGGCGATGTGTTCTTGACCTCTACCACTCCAGTGCTGACCTCTTGCTGCCCATTTCCTTAGCAGAGGAACCAGTGCTCTCCAGTGGGCCCATCTGCTGTTGTTCCTGGAGTCATCCTGTTCTTCCAGACCTCTCAAGGAGTCCGCCAACTCCCAATTCCTGGTGTCAAATCCTCTTTTTGTTGAAAATAGCTGGGGCATTTTCATTTTCATGCACCTGAACTCTGACTGATTGATACATGCCCTCAACCCCCAGTGCTGCCAGGTCTGGGAGTCCCCATCCATATGTCATGTCTGCCTGTACTCACAGCTGTCTCACCTCCCAGGTGAGGGCCATAATTCCCAAACTTTCTTTTGCTTCAGTCCCTTAGAGTGACCCCTACTGCTAAGACTTCTGATGCCCATAAAGACCCATTGCTATTTCCACTGCTGTTTGAGCTGAAGGCCACCAGAGGTCCATTTCCAAGGGTGTGCTGGCTGGGACTCCTCTGCAGGAGGACAGTGTGGTGGTAATCTCCGGTGAATCTCCTCTCCACCCCAGCATGCTTTGCCACACCCCTTGCATACTTCCAATGACTCTCAGGGATGACTGAACAAGTGTGCTTTTCAGTCCAAGTAGGAGCTTCCCACTCCTGGAACTTGCCCCACATTCACTAATTAAATGACCAATTCTACAAATACATGTTGGGCACCTAACGCAGGGTGCGCATGGGGCTACACCTAAAATGTCTGTTTATTCTGACAACTGAGAGTTGTCTCCTTGTCAAGTTTGTGTCCTGATGCTGTCTTCCCACTGAAGCGCTTCACTCGGCCATCATACAAATACCCTGTGGAGCTGTCCAGCAAGGCTGCTAGATGTGCCTGCGAGCTGAGGTGGGTACAGCCAATACCACCTGGAGTTTTGTTAGGAGGAGCACGTGGAGGTTGGGAGGTGGTTGGGAGGGTGCCTGTGGATGCTGAATCCTCATTCCTCCTGGAATGGCCTCCCCATGGTCACTATCATGTTCATGATGTCTTCTAGTAGATCCCAAGAAGGGTGGGATAGCTAAGGAGGGACCCCTCTAGACAGCTTAACTTGGGAGGTTATTGCTTTTATGACTCCCTTTGGTATTGCATTCCTTAACCTCCCTTTTGCTTAGTCCATCATTAAAAGATGAGATACAAGCCCCATAACAAAATATGTTTCCTGTAAAGTGTCTAAAGCCTTCAGTATTAGAGTTAAAATATTAGGTCTGTTCTATTCCTTGAACACTTACTCTATTTCATGGAGGATATATCATTTTAGCTATAATGATTAGGACAAAAGGTCACAGAATCTAAGAAAAAGAATGACATTTAAAATTTATCCTTTATTTCAATGTAAAATTTCTTGGGTTGTTTACAGAACCCATGCCATACTCTGCTATAGAGCAAACAGCAGGAGAAAATAAGAGGAAACTTTCTAAAAATATTATTTGCAGGATATTTTTCTTCAGAAATAAATTCAAGGATCTCAGAGCAGAACAGAAAAGAGAAATGTCTTTGGGACGTTTGAGGGAAAATGTTTTTAGTGAAAGAGCAATTCAAGGAATATTTACTTATTTTCTCAGTTTCAAAAGATGTCCTTTAGTCCTGAGAGCCCAAGGAAAGCAAATGTGATTTCTCCTGAGATTGTTGGGAAAAGGAGGTAGGAATTTTTATATACAAGTGGGTGATTCACAGAGAGGCTAAGAAGTACCCGAACAGGCTGCTGGTTCCCTGCTCCCACTGAGACCCAGAAACTACAAGAGATGCTGGTTAAAATTATAAAATGTTTGCCTAAAGATCCACGTTGGAGACAAAGGGATTGTTTACTTTTAAAATGTGCATGTCTGAAGGAAATTTTGTGTGGCCTGAATGTGTGTGTGTGTGTGTGTGTGTGTCCATTGCTGTCCCTCTCTTGGTTTCATAGATTTTCGGATTTTTCTCTTTACAATTCTTTGTTCCAAATGTTTACAAAAATGTATCCAAGTGTGGATTTTTAACAGCATGTATTCTACTTGGCACTTTGTGAGATGTTTTTTGTGTTTTTTTCCCCCCCAAGGACTAAGGCATCTTTCCTTTCTTCTGGAAAAATCTTAGGCATACTTTTCAAACACTATCCCTCAAGACTCCTCTCTATCTTCTATCTCTAGAACTCACTGCGTAAAGATCTAAATTTATTCTCCATGTCCCTTAACTTTTCTTTCATATTTTCTTTTTCTTTGTTTCCTTGTGATCCATTCTAGAAGATTCCTTCAGTTTGATCTCCTATTTCATGAACTCACTTTTGAACTGTACTAGGATTCAACTCACTTATTGAATTTTTGTTTCAACAGCACTATTTCTCATTGCCAAACTTACTCATTTGTTATTTCTATAACCATCCATTCCTGTTTGATGGAGCCATTTCTTCCTTTACCTCCTTGAAGATATGGAAATACTTCTTTCAGTTGGAAGTTGGCCTTCATTGGTGCTTGCTGCCTGTCCTTCGTGTTGCTGGTCTTTCTTGGGTGGCCTCTCCCTTTCTTCTGTGGGATGAGAAGCTGTATGGTGAGATCATCCCCTTGTGGCAGGAGACCCGGCAGGAGCAGGACTCTGGGCTCCCACAACATGTGCAAGCCATGATCCTGCCCCAGCCACATGTGGGCAGTTTTCTGCCAGTCCTGGATGGGCAGCTTAGTTTGGACCCCCAGTCTTTCTGCTGACTTGGGATGGAGGCTCCCATCCCCGCCCCAAGTGTTTGGCCTTGCTCTAGACCATGTCCATTGTAGGAATGTGGGGCAGGCTCACACTTACAGGGTGGGCTTCCTTCTGCCTTTGTTGTGGAGGGACAGTGCTTGCTTCCTGTCTACAGAGATTTCCTTTTCTTGTTTTTGTGCATTGCTGTGTGCTTACAAATATATTTTAAAATATTTTTCATATGTAGTGAGGAAGAAGGGAAGTTACAGCCTGTGCTCAATCCAACATCTGGAACTTGGTATCCAGCTAGGAATTTCTCAGGAGAGATGGCAAGAGATTGAGGTGCAGTGGCAGGCAAGCTGTTTCCTTCATTTCTTTAAACTCCCACAAAGGTAGGAATGGTAAGAGGAAATAATGAGAGAAGTAACACAGGAATGAAGAAAAGCAGAGTCCCCTACAGAGGGGCAAGAAGAGGAAGTGAATGGAAGTCACCGAGGATCAGAAGTGCCAAAGTCTAGTCTCTCCATCGTTCATACTTAAAAAATGATTTTGGTTTATGTATCTTGAGAAGAGGAGTTTTAGCACGTGTTTATTTGTAAACATTTTTCTCGTGATGTCTTCATGTCATAACATATGTCCATAGAACTTAAGTCTCATACAATAAAATCACTTTATTGACTATGGAGTTGGTAACATGTGATTAACATATATTGTTTCCTTGTTTCTGCATTTAAAATAAAAATTAAATGTAAGCAAGTCCATTGTGGGTTGTTGGTAAAAGAAAGATGGAGAGATGTCTTCTAGCCTTCCAGAACTCCTTTGGAATCTAACATTGAGGCTAACTACCTCATCTCAGTGTTGTTGAGTGAGAAATATTTCTTTTTAACTTAAATATAAATGTTTGGAGCTAATAAATCCAGCCAAAGTTAACCCCCAAGAAGAGAAGTCTGGCTTAATGCCCAGAAAGTCAGTAGACTTGGGATCTTGAATGCTATTTAAGATAACCAATCTTTGGACAAGAGTTCCTCCCCAAAATGCAGATTCTAGATACTTCTGAATTTGCCTTTCCTGTTATTAGCAGACAGATATAAGCAGATAAACACCATTCTATTGAGATCAACAGTGACCCTAAAATGGAACCTCAGATGACCTTGTTTGGGAATAGGGTTTTTGCAGATGTAGTTAGTTAAGATGAGGTCATACTGGACTCAGTTGGGCCCTAAACTAAATGACTGGTGTCCTTACAAAGAGTGGGTGATTTGGAGACACAGAGGAGACAGAAGGAGAAGGATGGAGACAGTGATTACCAGTGCCAAGGATCACCAAGAATGGCTGGCCCCACTAGAAGCTAGGAAGAGGCAAGAAAGCATTCTTCCATTGAGGCTTTAGAAGGAGCATGCCTCTACTGATACCTTGATTTCAGATTTCCAGATTTCCAGCTTCTAGAACCTTACAGAATAAATTTCTGGTGTTTTGAACTCCGTACTTTGTGGTATTTTGTTATGGCAGCTCTAGGAAATGAACACACTTGGGAGATAAGTAGACATGGAGCCCGGGTAGCAGTATAGTATCCACCATTAACATCCAACACCAGAAAAGATAATGAATGAATCACTTCAACAAAGGAGCATTGTCAATCTTCTTGCACCTTGGAGACATCTACCTGATGGCCCAGGGTCAGCTTTTATTGTCTCCCCATCATTGATTCATGGGGTCCAGATCCATACGCAATAGCAGAAGTCCACTCCTTGCTTGTGAATGCTGCCCAAGCTCTTCCTCTTGCCATTCACGCTCTAACTTAGAGAACATTGGCTTGAGGTGAGGACCATAATTTGAAGCAATTGTTTTGATTGTCTTGCCCCAAATGCAACACATATGGGAACTGTACTCAAAGCCCTGCTTTCGAGGTTTGGCTGTCTAGTGTGCAAGTTGTATGATTTCACATCAGTTGTCTGATTGCTTATGTCTTATGTCTGGAGCTTATCTTCTCTTTTGTTTTTATCAACCTACTTCACTGGGAAGAGGACCAAAAATGGGAAAGAATGATATAAGCCCATAAACAAGTTTATCAGTTACTGTTACATTGCTCATCATCAGGGAAATGCCAATCAAACCCACAATGAGATATCACCTCAGACCCATCAGAAGGGCTAGTATCAAAAAGATAAGGAATAACAAGTGTGGGTGGGGACAAACAGAAAGAACCCCGAGGTACTGTTGGGGGAAATGCAAATTGGTGCGGTCCCTGTAGAAAACATTATGGAAGTCCCTCACAAAATTGAAAATTGAATTGCTATATGATTCTGTGATTCTACTATGGGGTATTTACCCAAAGGAAATGAAAACACTAATTCAAAAAGATATACACATCCCTATGTTTACTGCAACATTATTTATAATAGCCAAGATATGGAAGCAGCCCAAGTATCTATTTATAGATGAATGGATAAAGAAGTGGCATAGATAAATAGATAGATAGGAATATATATGTATATATAATGGAATATGAATTAGCCATTAAAAAGAATAATACTTTGCCATTTGCAACATGAATGGATCTAAAGGGTATAATGCTAAGTGAAATAAGTCAGTCAAAGAAAGACAAATATCATATGATTTCACTCATGTATGGAATTCAAGAAACAAAACAAACAGGAGTGCCTGAGTAGCTCAGTCAATTAAGCGTCTGACTCTTAATCTCGGCTCAGGTCATGATCTCACAGTTATGTGAGTTTGAGCCCCATGTTGGGCTCTGTGCTTATGGCATGAAGCCTGCTTGGGATTCTCTCTCTCCTCTTTCTTCACCTCTCCCCCACTCATGCTGTCTCTCTTTCTCTCTCTCACTCAAAATAAATAAATAAACATTAAAAAACATTTTTAGGGGTGCCTGGGTGGCTCAGTCAGTTGAGCGTCCGACGTCGGCTCAGGTCATGATCTCACAGCTCATGAGTTCGAGCCCCGCGTCGGGCTCTGTGCTGACAGCTCAGAGCCTGGAGCCTGCTTCAGATTCTGTGCCTCCCTCTCTCTCTGCCCCTGACCCACTCACATTCTGTTTCTGTCTATCTCAAAAATAAATAAACATTAAAAAAATATATAAGCAAAATTTAAAAAAAATCTAAAAAGAAAGAAACAAAGCAAACAAAGAGAAAGAGACAATCCAAAAAACAAACTCTTAACTGTAAAGAACAAACTGATGATTACCAGAGGGGAGGTGGGAGGGGGGAATGTGTGAAACAGGTGAAGGAGATTAAGAGTGTACTTATTTGTGATGAGCACTGGGTAATGTATAAAATCGTTGAATCATTGTATTGTACACCTGAAACTAATGCAACACCGTATGTTCATTTTATTTTAATTTTTAAAAAGCACAAACAACATTTTTTTTTTACTGTCTAAATAGCTGATCCAAGAATTCCTCTTGGGAAAGGAATTGCCTCTCCCTGAGAAAACTCCTTAGTAAGGTTTCCCAGATCTCTCTGGGCCTGCTTGTTGATGGGTACCACTGACAGGAGGGTTGAGTTGTCCTACTTCCAAGATGGTGGACATCTCAGAGGCCCCAGGCTATGTAGACAGCAGAGAAACTAAGGATAATGGAGATGAGGGAGAACACGAACAGTTGAGGAGGTGGCATGAATATAAACAATGTTCATATTCCCTCAAAATATTCTGGAAATCCTCATGAATTTATGAATCCCTGGGGTAAGTGACTTATTGCTGTGCTGTGGGGCTGTGTACTGCTGTTGCTGTGGGGCTGAGTTTCCCATCGAAATGAATATGTTCACTCATTTGCCTACTATTCGTTGAGCACGCAGAGAAGACATCCCCTCTTTCTTACTCCAGGAACATGCAGAAATCTTAGGGAGATGCTGGAATGCCACCAGACGTAGAATGTGGAGTTTGCATTTCTGCGCCTAGACTCCAAGGAGCAGGACAGCCTAGCTGGTGTTCAGCGACCTCGTAATGTTCCACCCTTCCAGCAAAACTGCAGTTGGAATAGAGATTTCATCTCTGAAATCAAATTAGATTGTCTCAAAAGGAGGTCAAACTAATGGCCAGGGGAGGCCCCCATTTAAAAATTCAGAGATTTCACACAGAATCGGGCTATCAGGCATCCCTTAAAAAGGAAGACGTGATAGGAAGATGTGATAAAACTGCCCAAATCAGCTGGTGTTCCCCGGGGGCTCCCCTTCCACTGGGCCTGACCCTGCAGGCTGCCACCATCCCTGTCCCTCCCTGTTGTCTCTTGGCCACCAAGGATGAGCACCATTTGCCCTTCACCATCCACCATGCACTGTTGGTTTTTTTTGTGTGTGTGTGTGATGGAAAATGTTTCTTAGGAGCCGCATCTCCATCAAAAGGGGGAAAGCAGAAGACTGACTGAAAAACTGGGGTGTTGAGTAAAACAGGAGGAGGCATATTTGTTTGAGGAAGTGCTGAGCCCTCCTGGCCGCTTTATGCAACTTGGCTCAAGTCCCTGATTTCTGTTACTGGTCTGTTCCCTGCACACATTCCAGTCTGTGGGTCTGGACAGGACTGACCTGATTCTCGCCCTCACATTCTATATCCATCACTTTGCAATGAATCCCATATTTCTTGATGACCCTTCTTCCGTTTCTTTCTTGGATTGATTTAAATCTCGTGTGTCCATCTTGTCTTTACAACGAGATTGTTCCGTTTTATGAAGGAAGAGACTTTTTTTTAGCAATCTATCCCCCTCCCCCTGCACCCCCACTCCCTCCCCCATCTTCCCCCCACCACCTCCATTCCCACCCCCACCCCCACCCCCACCGCCTGGTGCTGCCCTGCCCAGGGGAGGCCAGGGCAGATGCCTAGGGAACCGGGTCAGAACTAGCCATGCCCACGGGGAGATCCACCAGCTACAGGGTGCCTAAGCCTCTGCCTTTTTCCTTTGTGTCTGGGTCTCTTCCGGGGGCCACCTGTGCTTCACATCTACAAAACCAGCATCTCATGCTGCTTGAGCAAATCAAACTCGGATTTTTGGTACCACCTCCCTCTGTGCTGGAGCCCACCTGACATTTTGTCCCCCACCCGGAGCCTTGCCCTGTGCCTTCCCCTTGCGCAGTGAATAGGTTCACGGGCTGATTTATTCAGCAGGGAAAGAAATTCATTTAGACTAGTGTGTACACAGACACCTACGCCTTCAGCCCCAAAGTTCTTTGAAACTTTTCTTGCTTTCTCTTTTTCCTTTCCTTGGGAGCAGGAAAGTGTGTAAGCTCTTCTTCCTCATTTCCTCAAACTGAGTGGTGGTGTTCTCCCCACTGTCGCTTCTCCGTGTTCTGGTTTTGTGCTCTGCAGGGTCAGCAAACCCCAAACATTATCCTCAGTCACTTTAAAGTTCAGCCAAGTGTGCAAAACCCGGCCAGGCCCTGCGGCCTCTGGAGAAGCCTCAAAGCCACAGGAAAGGCCTTAACCTGACTTTCCAGCCGCATGGAAGTCTGTTTTCTCTGCAGAATTCTTGGTGGCTGCTTCCTCCCCCCCCCCCCCCCCCCCCGCCCACCATGCCCCTACTGTCATGGGAGAATCCCTGGGGCTCTTGGCATCTGACAGATGCCTGCCTGGGCCAGACACTGGGCCAGGCCCAGACCCTACCCTCCCAGAGGACTCAGATCTATAGGGAGACTCAATTTCAGGGTCAAATGCAAATGCGGTGATAGAAAAGAGGCTTGGAGCTGGCTCTGGGTCTCAGGGAGCCTAACTGAAGGAGTGTGTGTGGCATTTGTACAATAGTTTGACCAGTTTTTTTTTTTTTTTTAAAGACTATCAAAATTTCACATTGAAGGACAACTTCTATGCAGTAAGTACGATTTCTACACAGAACAAAATTGCCTCGAGTGGTGAATTTCGACGGTTGCGGGTAGCCGTGTGACCACCACTCCGGTGAAGACGTAGAATGTTTCCATCGCTCCGGGAAAGGCCCCCTCCTGCCACAGCCCTGATTTCTGTCACCACAGACTCTTTCTGCGGGTTATGAACCTCCTCCCGATGGGATGCATACAAAAGGAATCACACTGTGGCTCCTTCTGCTTCCTTCTCTCGACGGGAGGGTTTTGAGATCTCCACCTGTCATTGGGCCAACAGTGTCTTGCTTTCCAATTCCTGAGGTGTCCCATTGCATAAATGCACCAAAATTCATCTGCTCCTTCTCCTTTGTACGAACATTTGGGTAGTTTCCCAGTTTGGGATTCTTCTGCATCCAGTAGCCTTCAACATTTGTGTAGAGGCCCATATTTGTTCTGGCCAAACAAAGGTTAGCAAGGTCAGTGTCTATCGCAAGGGCCCGAGGTGTCCACGGTGGGAAAGGGGGTTCAGGGAAGCAGTCAGATGAAAGGCTCCACGTTCCACGGGTAAAAACTGGGTGGTTGGCCGGTTCACACTCACCAAAGGAATGTCAGGGTGATGGGAAAGCTGTGCTCTCTTGTATGAGCTCTACTCTCCTTGAGTGGAAGAAGCTTGGGGAGGGCAGGGAAGAGGTCAGGGTGAGGGTGGAGGAGGAGTGGGGTGTCTAGGGAGCCAAGTGCACAGAGGGCACCCATGCTCGGGGTTCCTGCATGACCCTGGGGCCTGGCTGCTGCCCTGGGACAGGCCTTTGTGGCCGAGAGCAGTCAAGGCTGGAATCGGTGGGACCTGGTGTCATTCCCTCAGAGGCCTGATGGAGGGACACAGCTGTGACAAAAGTCTCGGCAGGCTTTGCAGAGGAGGAGACAAGAGGTGGTTTTCCTGCCACATCATCCAGGTAGTGACTTTGCGTTTCTGTTTTGCCAAGAGTCTGGGCCTGGGCTTACTTACATCTGTGCTTGTTAGGAAAAAAAAAAAAAAAAGTAGGTTGATTTGTTCAGCTGCAGCTGATGTCAGCCAGATCTAGAAGATTCTCCTGCCCACTCACGGAGGGGCTACTCTGCAGATCCTGTCACCGCTGTGGGCTTTAGTTTCTTCCTCTGTGAAGCGGGGAATGATCAAACTTGCCAGAGTCCCCTTCACAATTATGATGATTAAACTCGAGGATACAAAAGCGACAGATGAATTTCAAGGGTCTCTAGTTGTGAAATTAATATAAGAATCACCCGTCAGATTGATTGCTTGAGTGGTTAATTTGGTTCATCTGGCTTAAGATACTCTTTTTTCTTAACTTTGGTTATTTATTTTGAGAGAGAGAGAGAGAGAGAGAGAGCAGAGGAGGGGCAGAGAGAGAGGGAGAGGGAGAGAATCCCAAGAAGGTTCCGCACTCTCAGCGCAGAGCCCAGAGTTGAGGCGTGAACCCACAAACCGTGAGATCATGACCTGAGTCGAAATCCAGAGTCAATTTAACCCACTGAGCCGCCCAGGCGCCCCTGGCTTAAGATACTCTTTAGGCCTATTGACTAACACTTTGGAAGAACTCAGAGCGCTGCACATATGTCCCCCCACCCCCGCCCTCATTTGAACAAAGTGGAGGAAACAAGCGTCTGCATCAGCAGAACTTCGTGGCCTCCCTTTTCCTTCTGAAGCCACCTCAGCTGCCCTTCGAAGCCAGCACATCTCATAAGGGGCCTTCCAGTGGGTTCTGCGTGTCCTCATTCTTCCTCCTCGTCCAAGTCAGAGTCAACACAAGCACGGTGTATTACGTAGGTGCCGGAAGAAAGATAGAGTTGGTGACACAACAAAAAATCTCACCAAGTGATATAGCCACGGGGTGGGTTGTTGGCTTGTGTAAAGATGGAAACGAGAAAATGCATGTACCACCAGCAGAAGGGTTATCTGGAAAAGAGACGGTTTCTGCAGCCGGAAACTTAGAATTTTTGCAGTTTTAAATAGCCAGGGAGCTGAGCCATGATTGTATCCAGCCCCAGTCATTGCACAGAGAAGTAAACTGAGGCCTGGAAAGTCTGATGTGTTTTTACGTGGTGACATCGTTAATTATAAGTGTGGCTGGCGTCAGAGCCCCATTCTTCTAAACATGGGCGGTAAGTGATGGCAGCCTGTGAAACATCATAGTTACATTAAGTTGCAAGATTGTGCCGTATGCTCAGATTAGGGTGGTTCTTGCAGGAGCTGGAGAGACCCATGGATAATGGCAGAAGAGAATCTCCTGATTAGAAGCCACGTGACCACCGTGGACAAGAAGAGAACTCTATGTATGCTGGAAACCTCAGCAGGGAGACTCCGAAAAGACAGAAAAAAGAGTTAGAAACCAGTGTGACAACCACACAAAAACCAAGACGGGAACAAAAGTCTTGGGAGTTTGTATCATGAAATATTTTCTAAAGAAACATTAAAAAAGGTCTACATCGCCAAGGCCGATGAAAACCCTTGGAAGACAACGAGAAACGGGAAAAGGAAAACAGAAGCGAGACGACAGAAGAAAGCCTCCCCAGAGGAAATGACACCAGAAGGAGGGTCCAGCAGCAACTATGGCAGGTGACAAGGGGACAGCAAGAGACTGGGAGGAAAAATACAAAGCAAGCATCAAAGGGGCCTCAGCACCCGAGGAAGCTGAGCGCGGCAGGTGAAGTGCTTTCCTGCACCGGGAAGCAGTCTCTGACAAGGTGTGCACTAACAACCCCCGAATGCAGGCTTAGCTTCTGCGTTCGCTAGTCATGACTTGGTTTCACAAGTGCCCCCCATGGAAAGGATGGAGGTGAGAGAGGAAGACCATACATGCCAGGCGCAGTGGGGCCATCTCCTTCCATCTGCGTTCCAGCGACCCTCCAAGGATCTCCCGGTTCCCATCTCCGGGAAGAAATGAAAGGAGCCGGGAGGGGGGGGGGGGGGGGGGGGGGGGGGGGGGGGGCAGGACAAGGAGGATAGTCAGGACCAAAAGCATCAGGACTGAGCGGAGGGCCAGGGGAGAGAGGGGAGAAGCAGGATGAATTCGCTTCTGTGGGCTTGAAGATTGCGCCTTTGGGCCACGATGATGATGGAAAATAACCATAAGTGCGAAGAAACCCTCTTGCAACGAACAATGTCTCTGAAATGGAATAATGATTAAGAACCAGGCTTGAACTTCGGCTTGGAGGCAAAAATGGTACCAAGATCTGGGTGCTTTTCATCTCCCGGGTGGTGCGGCGACCCTGAGAGGCACTTAGGAAGTGAGACGCGGAGACGGGTCAGGAACTCGAGATCCGAAGGGCAGGTTCTGTCTAACACTTCCCCGATTGTCTGTCGTGATTGTAATCGGAGCTGTTAACACAGAGCCACGTGCCCCCTTGCTGTCTTTAGGCCGAACAGCCACACCTGCTCGCCAGTGAGTCTCTCCCTGATTGTCACTGTTGTCCCCGAGCCGTTTCCATGTGCCTGCTTTGGAAGGGCAGGCACTGCCTCCTGGCTGCAGTCACCTCCTCAGTGGGCTCACCAGCCGTGGCCTTGTCTCAATGGGTGGTCCCCACTCCCACGTGGGAGACGGTGCCTCCTCCCTGTGGCTAACTGCCCAGCCAACACACCCTGGGCCTTGCTCTCTGGCTCCAAATGAAGGCGTTGGTCAGTGGAATCCTTTGATCTCTTCCACACAGATGGCCCTCCCCTCAGTCCTTGGGTTTAATTGGATGTGCTCTTTTAAAGGATTAGCTTGGGATACTGTTTCTCCCCAAACCAGCAAGTCTGAGTCTCCCTGGAAGCTGGTGGCTAGCACTTTCAGACTCATTCCACCAGACCCCACACTGTAATACACTTATTACAGTGCAGAACTATCTCTGTGTAGCCATCTGTGGGTCTGTTTGTCTTAAATTCTTCAGGGTGGGCACATGTGTGCATACGCTTTTTATAGCGGAGGTAAGGAAAAACAGAGAAGCTCTTGGCCAGTGTTGTTAGAACTCATACTGGTGACTCCTAAAGACTAGTCTTTGCACCGCTGGCCTAAGAACCCTGTGTGGGGCTTTAGGAGAATGCAGATTCTGGTGCAGTTGATGCAGATTCTGCTCCTGGGGAACGTGGATGGTCCCCCAGGCTTAATTACCACTGGATGAACGGCCTCAGGCAACGTGATTTGCTCCCTGCTGGGTTGGTTGGTTGGAATCTGTAATAACTGAGTGATCATTCCCTCATTCAGTAGACGTTTTACGGAGGGCACTCTCTGTACCGGGCACTATTCTAGATGCTGGAGCTCCAACAGCAACGGAAATAGAGGAGATTCACGGAGCTCCAATGATCTGTCTCACTTAACGCTGAGAATGTAGCCACCTCTGCAGGTTTATTGTGGGTGTTCATCTTCCCTGGTACATCTTCCCTCTCCTACCTCTCTTTCCAACCTCCATCTCCAGAGCATATTTGTTAAGTGGAACCAACAGGGAAGAGAGAGAGAGTGTGTGCAGGAAAGTGGGGGAGGGGAAGAAGGAGAGGGAGAGAGGGAATCCCAAGCAGGCTCCGTGCTATCAGTGTGGAGCCCAATGCGGGGCATGATCCCACCAACTGTGAGATCGTGACCCGAGCCAAACCAAGAGTCAGATGCTTAACCAACTGAGCCACCCAGTTGCCCCCAAAGGGAATGTTTTTAATACAGAAACCACTCATCTGAAGGAAGACCAACAAAGGTCTCTGTGAATATGTTTCCCTAGTGCTCTGGGTCGAAGGGAGAGGGCCAGCCAGACCCCGGAAGGGCAGGTTACTTAAGGACGAACGAGAGGAACATCTTGCTCTTCCGACTGAAAAGTTCTCCCAAACCGGAGCTTAGCAATTCTCTTTGTGACCATCACTATGTGGTACTGAAAGACATAGACAACATTATACCAGAGATAAACCTGTTATTGACACACTCGCGGGGTTTTCTGGGTGGGAAGATAGTGCTGGCACTCTGGGCACACCCATGCTCTAATGACCTGCTCTGCCCAAGGAGTGATGCGTGCTCCGGGAGGAGGGAAAACGCTAATGACTGAGCGGAAACCCAAACTGGGTCCAAGGGTGTGAATACCAGGATTAGTAAAAAGACAGGCATGGACTTGAACTTTAACTTGGAATGGCCAGGAAGGCTAGAAACTGGGGAGTTTCACTTCTAGGTCCTGACCTTGACTTGGCCAAAGGCTTTCACTCTGGCCCCAAGCACACTTCCTTGGCACTGTGAGGGCTCGAGGGCATTGCCGGGGCTGCTGGACAGGCGAGCCCCTGGAAAAGAAAGAGTTCCCAACAGGTTAGGGGCAGGGTTCAAGTAAAATTTCCACTCGGTCATTGTATTTGTCTCCCACGTTTCAACCTGTTTTCCTTTTCCGTCAGATGTGTCTTAATTAGATTCATCTAAGCTCTGTGAAAGGCATTTAATGGCTTTCTAAGACAAGAGTGGGTAGTTACATACTTGTGCCTAGGACCGGACTTGAGGGCCTCGGGGCCCATGGGGGTTTATAAAACCTAGTCATATTGGCACATGGATTCCCTTCCAGCTGTATGTGTTTGTCACATCTTTGCAGCCTGGCACTGCTCCAGTGTCATCTCAGGGCACTGAAAGTCCAGCCCTCCTTAGGTCAAGGGTGGAGGGGCCCCTCACACAGCTGCCACTGATGGCCGCCTTGTTCCCCGCATTCCGTCACACTCAGTTTCATGGGAATGCCGGGGAAAGGGACGCCCTGCCTTTATCAATGTCACGCTTGTGTAAACACTAGGAGCCACACAGCGGCCCAAACATCAAGGGACCACTTGAAAACCTCTAGAAAGTTTATAGCCCTCATGAGATATATATGTGGCTGAAATGTGGCTTAGACTACCACTTTCCCCAAGAATTTTCCATCGGGAATGAAAGCTACTCACTTCAGTTATTTTTATACAAATCCTCCCTTTTTTTTCAGGTTTCCTGGTTTGGATTTTTAAATCCTAGACCCTTAACCCAAACGCACCTGGCTGTTTCCTCTACCGCTGCTCAGCCTGTGTGAGGGCTTGAAGTTACATTCTCTGTAGACTAAGCAGAGCACGGTGGCAAAGAGAAAGGCGCTGTGTACCTAACTTCATGTGTATTTAGATTGAAGATCTGAAGGGACCCAGATTTCCAGGTGGCCTCAGAGTGGCCCTGCTGATGAGCTGGCAGCCCCTTCAGGCTGGTTTCCATGCTGGGACATTTCAACCTGGTATTGGCTTCATCAGTCCTTTGCCCACAACATGTCCTGACAGAGCCACCAGCCCCTGTCTTGGGCCAAAAAAGCCACCACGTGCGTTCTCTTCCGCTCTATCGGGAGGTCCCAGAGATCAGTCCTGTTGTTACCGGGTCTCATGACATTGTCACAGCTCAGCCACCCAATTCCCGTCATGTGACTATCAGGATGGAAGTTTAGCTCCTTTGGCTAGCCAGTGGGGTTTGGTCCCCTGGATCGGCTGTGGATGTCAGGTATCACCTAAGTAGGCTCCAGAGACTCATAGTCAGGGGAGAGCTCTGCTTTGGTATTCTGGAACTCTGTTGTCTTACACCCCCAAGGCCACACCATCCCTGTGCTGCCCATGGGGCCAGGACAGAATTCCAGCAATGCATTTGCTCTGGACAGCACTGCGTGTACACTTACTATGTGAGGGGGGCTGGAGTGGTGCTGGTGGGGAGACCAGGGGGCATGACAGAGCTTCCACCTGCAGGAGCCAAGTACGTGCTGGGCACACGCTGGATTCCGCACAGGGAGCCGTCTACCCTGATCCCCACACCGTCCTTTGCCAGTGGTATTACCCACGCTTGATGGATAAGGAAGCTAGATCGGAGAGGAAATGACAACTTGTCTAATTTCGCCCAGGGACAAAGTGGCAAAGGCCTGATTCAAACTGACCCCAAACCTGTGTTTTTCTGCCTCCGTGGGTCTGCTTTCAGAGCAAAAGGGAGGCACGTGCATAACAGAGCCACGATGCAAGTTCAAAAGGACAAAGTCTGTAGTGGGAGTACTTACAATGGAAGCATTCGAAATACTAGAAAGGTACAGCAGGGTAAGGCAAGGAGTTGGACCAGGTAAATGGGCAGAGGGGCGTCAAATGGATGGAATTGAGTGAGTCTTCAAGTATGTGTGTGGTTTATTCAACGAAGGCCGAGCTGAAGGAAAGACCTAGTGTGTGTGAAGGATGGAGGTAAGTGCGTTGCAACTTGGCATTATGTTCTCTTGCTCGCACAGCTGAAGAACAGTTGGTCAGTGGATGTTGCACCAGGCAGCACCCTGAAGTGACCGCCTTTGTTCACGTGGCACTCCTGTTGCCAACATGGCCCACCCCTGATGCCATGTATAGCATGGTGGCATGTCTGGCATTGGCGGGACCCCGTCTGGCTCAGGTCTGAGCTTCATTCATGCTGAAGTGCTCCCTGCTCTTCTCTTGTTCGCACAGTGATTTCCCAACCCAGCTCCTCCTCAGATTGGCAGATCTGGCACACCTTTTGGAGTTTCCCAACCCAACTCGAACGTGGAGGGAGGGTTCCCCACACACAAAACACCAAGCAATTTTCAGACACCAGCAAGGTGTCCAAGAATTCAACTCAATTCTGAGACTATCTACCCAGGTCAGATACTACAGGTTCAGTCCTATGAAACTGCCCCCTTCTCCCTACCCCCGCTTACTTTGAACAATGGTGTCCAGCCCCAGGTTTTCACCTATGCTATTGGCTGCTTCTGATGGCTGCAGATTGGAGACTCCAAGGACCTCCTCTTTAGGTTCAATTAGTTTGCTAGAGCAGCTCACAAAACTCAGGAAAACACTTATCTACACTTAACAGTTCATTAAAGGATATGATAAAGGACACAGATCAACAGCCAGTTAATCCCCAAAAAGGAGTTCCTGTGGTCAGGGAGCTTGGGACCTGGCTCTGTGTCACATGGAAGCATTCTGGTTCCCCAAGAGTGGAAAGTCTCCAGAAAAAGGACCAAAAACCTGTCCTCTTGGGTTTGTATGAAGGCTTCATTACATAGTCTTGATTGACTTGGCCATTGGTTAATTCAGCCTCAAGCCTGTCTCTCTTCCCCGGAGTCCAGTTGGGACTGAAAGTTCTAACCCTCTAATGACACAGTTGGCTCCATTGGCAACCAACCCCCATCCTTAGGTGCTTTCATAAAGCCTTCTCATTAGCATAACAAAAGACACTTTTTTATCACTCTCAGCACTTAGGAAATTCCAGTGATTTGGGGAGCTGTGAGCCAGGGACTGTGGACAAAGACCAAAGATAGTATGAGAAATACAGATTTGATCATTCAGATGAATAAATCACAATATCATAGCACAACATAGACAAAAACTGGGATATCCCTTCTGATCAATGCAGATAGTAGCCTGGGGCAGCAGCAAGAGGGGCATCAAAGACCACAGGGGTGGTCTGAGATCTACTCGTAACTATTTGTGTCACTTAGAGTCTTAAATTGCTGGCCTGCTGGCCCTCCAACCCTAAAGGTTTATAACTCTATCCCAAATGGCTGGGTTTTAACACCACATTCAATTTGCCTTTATCTCTGCGCAAGACAAGGTTGCATTAACACTCAAGAGATACCCATTAAGTGAAGGTGGTACTGAAAAGACGATACCTGTGTGGAAGGGGATCCCATGAAAGCGACTGATAAAGCTGGTATGTGAAGCAAGAAGATGACCAACAGGAAACTGGCAGGAAAACTGAAACCCAAAATATAAACGGTCATAGAGAAATAGAAAATGAGGTCATTCTTGCTTTAGGTCAATGGAGCTTCCACCCAGCTTTTCTTAAGTTTCAGGAGGAATGACAGGACATGGCAACCCCAGCCCCCACCTCTCTTCCATGGCGCAAGAGCATCTTCTGGGATTTCATGAGAAGAATAAAGCTGGTGCTTGCACACCGTGCAACACTCTTGTTTATATATATATACCTTACAGGCATTGGCCAAGGATGACTGAGCTATCTCCAAACCTGCCAGATTTCTCAGAAGAAATAAAGGCAATCAGCTGCCTTTCTGCAGTCCCAACCTCCATGGCATCCAAACCTCTTAGGAAGGATAAAATTTGAAATAAAATTTTAGATAAAATTTTAAATCCGTGGTTCACATGCTCTGTAGGGGTGACGCTAGAATATCATTCTGATTCCAGATCAGGAGATTGAGTCTTAGAGGCTCAAGGTGACTTGTCCAGCTGGCCTGGGAAGCACACTGCAGAGTCCCTGGACCTCAGACTTCTAATGTTCCTTCCTAGTATTTGAATCATTGGAAACCAGACTTTCCAAATGAAGCATGCATTGCAGGCTGTTTTCCGTCATTGCCCCATGGAAAAATGCAAAGACTAAACTAGGACACAGAGTGTGTATTAAATTTTGAACAACTGAAAAAAAAGAAAAAAGGAAGAATTCATCCAAATTAATAAAATTTTTGAGCAACTCTCCTGGGGATGACCTGGTGGTGTTTACTTGAGTTGCTGAGAAAGACTGAGACCGTGAAATGGTGAAAAGGGGGCAGACTGCACTTGGTGAAAGAGTCCCATGGGGCCTCAAATCCAATTTGAACTTGGAAAACATTTATATAATCTTCTTATTCGGCATCTCCATGGTGTGAGAAACTGAGCAAAAGAATGCCCTCAGTGCCACAGCCTTTTCAACTGTAACATGTGATTTTTAAAGGCCTGGGTCTTTGGCATTCTGTTGGCATAATGGTGGCCAACAAGGGTGGGAAAGGGCACACAGGCAAGTGCATGGGCCACACATATAAGCCCTCTCCTTCCAAAGGAGGGCCAGGGTAAGCACAGACACTCGCCTCACCCAAGTTCTGGGTAAGGTCAGTTGGGTCTGGTTGTTAGAAGATCAACCTTCACACCCTTGGGAGTGGCCCCTGGCCAGTGGTCTAGTTGAATAGGACTGTGCCACCTGGGACCTGACACCAGAATATGTGTATAAGTTGCCTCCAAAACGCCCTTTCAGAATGAACCCACACACCCCTCAAGGCCCATGTTGTCAAAGTCAGCACACACGTATGCAGATGCTGTGGAACAAAGACTAAAAATTGCATTGGAACTACCACCTACAGAGAGAATTCTTGTATTCCCCTTTTAAAAATTATATTATTTTTTAATAAAAAAAAATGTTTAGGGGAACCTGGGTGGCTCAGATTAAATGTTAAAAAAAAAAAAAAATGGACAGGGGCTCCTGCCTGGCTTAGTTGGTGGAGCTTGTGATTCTTGATCTCTGGGTCATGAGTTCGAGTCCCATGTTAGGTGTAGGGATTCCACTAAAAAATGTTTATTTTTGAGAGAGAGAGAGGCTGCACCAGCCCTCCTAACACTGAGCACATGACAGCCCCTCTGACCACCTGCTGATTGCTACTGGCCAGTGGCAACTTTACTATCTTCGTTGGCAGTCTGATCCCAGACTTTGTTTTGCTCCAACATGGCTTTGGCTATTGGTTTCCACTTTGTAAGTGGCCACTGAAAACCACATCCAGCTGGACAAGCTCATACATCCCATTGATTACATCAGATAGAAAATGGAATTAATATTTCAAGTCATATTTTTTAAACTTACAAATATTTGTTTTTATTTCCTATTATGTGTGGGCAGTCTTAGGTACTAGAATTCTTATCTAGACGATAGTTTATTTATTAGTTCAATCAGTATTTATTAAATACCTACTTTGGGCCAGATGTGATTTTAGGTGCTGAAGATACAGGATGAAAAAAAAGAAAAACAAAAACAAAACTCAACAGAATGTCCTTGTCTTCAAGGAGCTTATATTTGAGAGGGTGAGACAAACAATTAACAAATGAGTATATATTATGTCAGGGGGGAATGAATGATAGGAAAATAATGGATAAGAGGATAGAGATTCATGGGAGCTTAGGAGAGGCATCTCTGAGAGGGAAGGACTTGAGTAATTGTAGCTGCCCAGACACTTGAAGGAGGTAGAGGGACAGTGACACACATATTTGTGGGAAGAACATTCCAGGCAGAGCAACAGGAAGGCAATGTCTGTGGAGGTGCGATCTTGCTGCCTGTGTTTGATCAGGACCAGGACTGTGGGTGTGGCTGGAGCCAAGGCTTGGGAGCTGAGGGAGGACGGGGGAGGCTCAGATCTGTGGTCCCCAGAGCAGGGGTGGGGGGGGGGATTGAGAGAATGGGTCTAAAGGTGCAAACTTCCCACTATAGGATAAATAAGTCCTGGGGATGTCATGTATAGCATGGTGACTGTAGTTAACACTGCCATATGGTATAGTTGAAAGCTGCTAAGAGTAAAATCCTGAAAGTTCTAGGGGTGCCTGGGTGGCTCAGTCGGTTAAGCGTCAGATCATGATCTCACGTGTTTGTGGATTCCAGCCCCGCGTCAGGCTCTGGGCTGAATGCTTGCTTGGAACCTGGAAACCGCTTCTGATTCTGTGTCTCCTTCCCTCTCCGCTCCTCCCCCACTCGTGCCCTGTCTCACCCTCCCTGTCTCTCAAAAATAAATAAATGTAATAAAAATAATTTTTTTAAAATCTAAAAGTTCTCATCACAAGGAAAACGCTTCCCTTCCCTTCCCTTCCCTTCTCTTCCCTTCTCTTCTCCTTTTCTTTCCTCTCTTTTCTGCTTTTGTATTTATATGAAAAGATGGACGTGAACCAAATTTATTGTAGCGCTCACTTGGCAATATATGTATTGTGCTGTACAACTTAAACATACACAGTGTTGTATGTCAGTTCTATCTCAATAAAACAGAATGAAAAAAAAAATTATCCAAGAAATAGCTCAAGGAAACAAACTTAGAGCTTTGCCCTTTTTATTGGGTTTAGAGCCTCGTTTGACCTAACCACCAGGTGTTCGATCATAATAGCATCCGCGATCTGAGAAAAACAAGTAAGAGAAGGATTTACTCTCAGCTCAAAAGGTAGCCTATTGTTTTTTGCGGGTCTTAACCTCCGTGTTCAAGGCATCCTAGCTGTGTGCCCTGGTGCACTGACAACCCAGACTTCTCTTTTTCCTTTTACAACCTTCCCCTTCAAATTGATTGCGGTTTTATTGGAAGACAGCCCAAGAAATACAGGCTTGTTTTCTTTTAACTGACAGTATGGTCTTGATAGCCAACCTCACAGGTAGGCAACCTTCAAAATTCAGACAAGTTCAGCGTCATAATTTGTTAGCTCAAATACCACCGACCAAGGATTCAGAGAAAGGCCATCCACCATGTTTCTTCTACCCAAATGGTTTTGCTTCTAACATAAAGAAATCCTCCTCAGCAGTACAGAAAAAAAAAAAAAAAAAAAAAAGATTAAAATAAAAATATCAATCCATCACGTTGCTTCTCTCATGCATAGGGCGCTTTCTTTCAAGAAACTTTAAGGAAGTGTCTTAAAACAAATTTGCATGTTTGAGTGTATTCCATGGTCGGGAGCATAAGTGCTTAAGGAGCTTCTGGAAGACTTTATGCAGTGTCTGGGATCAGGCAGTTGGTAAGATGAGAGAGAAAGTTCCTTTTCTCTTCTTTTTAAAGTTTTATTTATTTATTTATTTATTTATTTATTTAGAGAGTGGGGGAGGGGCAGAGGGGGGGGGGGAGAGAGAGAGAGAGGGAGAGAGAGAGAGAATCCCAAGTAGGCTCCACACTGTCAGCACAGAGCCCAACACGGGGCTCAAACTCATGAACCATGAGATCATGACCTGAGTTGAAATCAAGAGTTAGCTGCTTAGCCAGCTGAGCCACCCAGGTACCCTGAGACAGAAATTAAATGAACTTATGGTATAGCTACCATAAGCAAAGAACTCTCCCCCTTCCCCAGGGGAAATTGGGTAGTTGATTTTTTTTTTTCAATTTCCTTTTATTTATTTCAAAACCTCCGGGGGAGGGTGGGGCACCTGGGTGGCTTAGTCTGTTAAGCGTCCGATTCTTGACATTGGCTCAGGTCCTGATCTCAGTGTGTGAGTTCAATCCCCGCCTCTCGCTCTGCACTGACAGATTCTCTCCCTCTCTCTCTGCCCCTCCCCTGCTCACATTCCCTTTTCTTCTCTCTCTCTCAAAATAAATAAATAAACTTCAAAAAAAAAAACGAAGCTAGCTACAGATGCAGTGTATGGGCACAAAGAACTTTAGTGTTCATGTGCACCTTTACGGAGCCACTTAATTTTTGACCATTTAGTTGATAAATGTAATGAATCACTGATGTACTTTATTCACCTTGGGGATACTGCCCCTCCCAAAGTGAGCATTATCACAGTCTATGTAAAATATTTACATTGTAACCTTAGCATATAGAATACATAACACAAATATTTACCTCTCTGTGTACGTGTGTGTTAAGAGCTAATACCTTTTGTGGGCAAAATGCTTATCACCAAAATTCTTTTGATTAATGTCCCTTCGTATTGATTTCAAGAAGAACTCTTTTTTTTCTCCCTTTTTAAAAAATTGAAATACAGTTGATATACCACATTCTATTAGCTTCTGGTGCACAACATAATGATTTGCTATTTGTATATAATGCCAACGAGCACCAGGGTAAGTCTGGTTGACACCCGTCATATAGTTACAAACTGTTTTCTTCTTGTGATGAGAACTTCTAAGATCTGTGCTCTTGGCAACTTTCAAATATACGACACAGTAATATTCACCACATCATCACCACGCTGGTTTTTACATCCCTAGGACTTAATTATTTTACAACTGGAAGTTTGGACTTTGTGACCCCCTTCACCCATTTTGCTGCCCCCCACCCCCACCTTTCTGACCTAGAGTTGATGCTCTTGGCAAACGGCCAATCCAGGAGGAACTAACTCCTTTGCCTAACTAAACTTGTTGCCCTTTCTTACTCTACCTTTCCAGAGTTGCTCCCCCTACTCAAACAGTTCCCCACTGGTTTTCCAGACTAATTCGATCTAAGCTTCTCCTGAAGGTGACTCACCCCTGTTCTGTCATTATTCACATGTCGACTCCCCCCACTCCATCCCTCCTGTGCTTCTTCGGCTCTTTATCCTTCCTGTCACTGAAAACAATGATTCACAAGAGGCCACTTTTTTTTCTGACAGATTTAAGAGACCCATGGGCTGGAGGTGGCGTCATTTGAAATCAAGGCACCACAAAAGTCTGGGGTGGAGCCATTCTCCCTATAGCACCCACCCCATCAGAACTGAATGCCTTCAGATAATTCAACTCCACCTGGAGAGAAGTAGCTGGAAGCTGATCCAAGGACAAGCCAACAGGTTTGTTCAGTACATGCAAATCCTCTGTTTCACTGACCTCCCAAGTATGAGCTGAAACAAATAAAATGTGGGTATGGGGCTGGGATGTTGCCAACAACAACCATTTTGCACAAAGGCTGACAAAGGCCTGGCGTTTTCTCCCGCCCTCCTCACTGGCGGTACAAGACCAGTCATGAGCTTCCTTAGTCTTCTGTCAGCAGGCTTCCAGCTGTGGGCTGTGGCATAGCTAACGAACACAGTCCCACAAAGACATGATTTTTTTGCTCGCACAAGGACCGAGGAAACTAAGCCAATTCTGCAGATATTTCAGCCAATTTCTCCTCCCACATCCCACACCCAAGTACTTTGGCCCCTCTCCTCTGCAGCAGAATGGCTAGAGAAATTCTATGAAGCGTGACAGAGTTGTTTGCAAAAAAGAGAGGGAAAAAAATGACAGGAATCTATCTAAAAAAAAAAAAAAAAAAGAAGAAGAAAGAAAGAAAAGAAAAGAAAGAAAAGAAATGAAAAAAGTCCTCACTTGAAAAGTAACTTCTCTTCAGTTGATTCATTACCTTCCTTGGGGTTTGCTCCGGTCAGTTGACCAACTATAAACTCCTCCATGGCCTGTGCCCTCCTCCATTCTCCATTTCCTGTTCCAAGATCCGCTGCTGGTTTCCTGACAAATATGTCCCTCCCTCTCTCCTCTCAGCCTTATCCTTTCTTCATTACCCACATATTTGCCATTTTATTTGCTTATCATTGTCTCTTATATTTCAGACCTTCTATCCTGGATGCATCTTTTCCAATTTTCTTTAGTGAGTGTGTGGGTGGATGGGTGGCCAACTGTGAGTTTCTGTTTATCTCTCTTTACTTTGCCCTTATTTTTTTAACAGTATATTTGTTGCGTTAACATTATGAGACGGTTGGTGTTTTCTTTCAGCACAAGGAAGCTATAATTTCACTGTTTTCTAGTTTTCATTGTGAGTCTACCCCTCCTTTGAAGATAATGCTTTCGTGTTTGTTTCCAGCTGCTTTTCAAATCCACTGTATTTTGGGGATTCTGCACTTTCATGAAGATGTGTCCAAGATTAGCTTTCTTTTCCTTTGTCAGGCCTAGAATTAATTGAGACACTTGAGCTTGTGAACTGCTTGAAATTTCTCAGATGTTATTTTTGTGAGTTGTGCTTTTTTTGCCTCATTGCCCCTCCCCTCTCCATCTGGAATTCTGATTTGATGTATATTAGACCTTCTCACTCTCTCTTCCATATCTTATAGCTTCTCGTTTTTTAAGTGTCTTAAGGTTTTCTTTTTTTGTGTGTTGCATTCTGGTTAATTTATTCTATCTGTCTTTCAGTATACCGGTTGTCTCTTTATCTGGGTTTACTGTGTTTTTATACATACTCATTACATTTTTTCTTTTAATTATTAAAATTTTTCTAGAAGTTATCTTTTTGGACCTGTTAAGTTCTTTAAAGTTTTTTTTTCCTACTCCCTGCATATATTTTAAAGCTCCTCTTTCACTGTGTTAAATGTGATTGTTTTAGAGTGTATACAGTTCACATACAATAATTGTTTGTCTTTTTTTTAAGTAGGCTCCACCCCCAGCATGGAGCCCAATGTGGGGCTTAAACTCACAACCCTGAGATCAAGATCTGAGTTGAGATCAAGAGCCAGATGCTCAACTGACAGAGCCACCCAGGCGCTCCCACAATAATTCTAATATATGAAGTCTTTCTGCATCTGTTTCTGCTGGTTCTCACTCATGGTACATGGTTATTCATTACTGTAAACTTCTCAGTTCTATGGAAAATCATATTTGAAATCCCTGGAGAGTTAAAAGGAAGGCATCTCCTTCAAAAAAAAAAGGTTTGCATTTGCTTTGTCAGATGCCAAAAGGCTTTACTAGTCTAAAAACACTTTAAATTCATAGCTTGAGGGTGTGGAGATGAGACATATGATATGATTTTTGGCTGCAAATACTTCAGAAAGATTGACTATAAAATAAATTAACAAGGTATTTAAAAAATTTTTTTTTTTTTTTTTTTTTTTTTTTGTGGGAGTGGGGGGCACCTGGGTGGCTCAGTTGGTTAAGCGGCCAACTTCAGCTCAGGTCATGACCTCGCAATTTGTGAGTTCCAGCCCCACATTAGGCTCTGTGCTGACAGCTCAGAGCCTGGAGCCTGCTTTGGATTCTGTGTCACTCTCTCTCTGCTTCTCCCGCACTCGTGCTCTGTCTCTCTCTCAAAAATAAATAAACATTAAAAGTAGATTAAAAATTAATTTTTTTTTTTTTTTTTTTTTTTTTTTTAGAAACCCTGATTTGCTTTGTGCCAAGGACACTTTCCCTCCAGTCTTTAGGAGTGGGGGCATGCTGTAGCGTGGGAAATGTTGGTTCTTCTTACCCTAATTATGCAGCACTTTGTGTCCTCCGGTTTAGGGGACAAGGATCTTCTATTAGGCCCCAGCACTGGACGCAGACTTCATGCACTTTCTCACAACCTCACCTCCTTTTTCTTCTGTCTTGGTTGGCATTCTAGCCATGCCAGGCTGTCCCCTTTCTTGAATGTAGGATCTGGTTCCTGGTCGGCCTCTGAGCCGCCAGATGGTGCAACTCAGAAGGGCAGGGTGTTCCTTACTGGGGGGATGAAACTTGACCAGTAGGAAATGGAAGGTGAGAAGGAAGCATATAGGTAAGGTCCTCCTTCCTCTTTTACTTGGATGACTTCACAGTGTGGGTCACTCTTGCAGCCCTTCCAGAGATGCCTTCTATGTATCTGCAGAGTAAGCAGCTGGGTCCATCTCGAGCTGGTTGTGCATGGAGTGTATTGTCTGGCTCTGGTGGACGTCTTTTCTTGCCTCACTTTTGCTGCTCTGGACCTGAACCTCCCAAGTCATCTCGATGCTGTCCTTATGCCTTCTCAGGGCATCAGAATTAAGGCTCAAGTTTACTTGGGTTGGTAGATTACCTCCAGGGCAAGAGAGGCTCTGGTGTTCTGCTTATCTTGGTTTCTCCTAAATTTTGGCTGTATAATTTCTCATTATCTTGTCAAATCTTTCACGCCTTATAAGAAGAGGCTGTTTATATTTATCTAACATTTTTGAGTGCTTTCAGTGGGAAGGTGGATGTGGACAACTGAGCCAGCCATGTTTCCCAGTCCATTCTGACAGCAATCAGGGTGATATTTTAAACATTGATATCTGATTGTGTCCCCTCCCCCATTGCTCAATACCCTTCCAGAACCCATGGCTCTCAGAATGCATTCCAGGATTCTCAACATGGTTTATATGATTGTATGTTCTGATTCTTGCTTACCTCCCTCACACTTGTTACTGTCATCATAATAGATTTCTTTCAGTTCCTCCAGTAATATGTCTCTGACTTGAGGTCTTTGCACATATTGTCCCTCTGCCAAGAAACCTTTCCCTCCACATCCCACATCCTCCACAAGCTAATTTCTACTTACTTTTTAAATTAAATATGCATTCTTTTGATGGGCCTTCCTGTGCTCTTTGTACAATCCTGATGCTAGTTAGTTTTTCAGGGACTCTATATTTTTTCTTCACTGTTGGAAACCCTAGGGCACAGTCCGCAGTGCATGGTCAGCCCCCAGTAAATGTTGGCTGAATTGAATTATTTCCTATCTCAGAGAAATCAGGAGTGATCTCTGCCACCTCCAATGAATTTATCCCTGATGCTACCCTGGTACCCAACAGGCAGAATATCCTATTTTCCAGTCTTTTGTGATCCATGGATGACTGTCATACTTCTGGGGATCCCGCAGAGCAGATCTGGGGGTCGTAGGGACCCCAAAGAACTCCACAGACCTGGCTGGAGAGCTGGCTCTCCTGTAGGAGCTGGATCGCCTTGGGTTGTTTGAGGCAAAATGAGTGTGAGTAAGCTTTGTGAAATGTGAAGTGCAGACAGTTGTTCAATTATTCACCACTTCTGCGCTTTTTGAACGTCCATTCTCTGTGGAGTGCTATGCTAATATTGGACACACCAAAATACAATCAGGGTAATGTTACTCTCAAATTGCTTTGAGTCTAGAGAGAAAGGCTACACAAATAAGACCATTAACATGGGGCACCTGGGTGGTTCAGTGGGTTCAGTGTCCAACTCTTGATTTCTGCTCAGGTCATGAGCCCAGAGTCATGGGACTGAACCCTGCGTGGGGCTCTGTACTGAGTATGGAGCCTGCTTAAGATTCTCTCTCCCTCTGCCTTTCTCCCCCACTCAAGCACTCTCTAAATAAATAAATAAATAAATAATCATTAACATACTAAGGTAGAATTTCTAAGAACCAGGTGGAGATACTAAATGGTTGGAGTCATTTCTGAGGGTTCAGATATCTAGAGAGAGATTTCTGGAACTACCTAGTTTTGAGATGTAGTTTAAGAAGGAATTTAGCCAGAAAGGGGCCACTCTGATGCCAATGACCACAAACTCAATTACTTGCAGGGGAGAAAAGGTAAATTAATGATGCAAGCTAGTAATACAGTAAGGAATAGTGGGGACTATGGCAAACCAGAAGAGAATGTTCTAAAGGGAAGGAAGGCAACTCATTCAACATCTTGATATTACTGAGGTGTGAGAACGTGGGCTCTAGGATGCCATAGTCTCTGCTTTTAAAAGAATGCTGGAAGTCGGGTTTTTACATGATATTTTTAAATATCTGAAGCATTACTCCAATTCCACTCCTACAACCTTGTCTGTATGATGAGTTCAGCCCATAGGCCACCAGATTTCTACCCCTTCTCTGGATGAAAACACAGATGTGGGACATCACTTCATTTCAAAGTTGCTTGCTCTTGTCTTCTGCTTAACTGCTCTGATAAACTGATGGTTCCTGAATCTGTTTCTTCAAGCCCAGTCTATATCCTGAGCTTTATATCCAATATTTAGTTGCTTACCTGGCATCCTCATCTGGAAAGTCACCTCCATTCAACATATCTGGAACCAAACTTTTCTACCCAACCCCCAATCTATCCCTGGTACGCTTCCTTGACTTGACTGGGCCTCCGTTTTCAATATGTAAATAGGAATAATAGTAATAACCTGCACTACCTAACTTTTAGGGGTGTTTGGAAGAACAGATAAAATGATATGTGTGTAGGACAAGAGAAGTTAGATAGAAGGACTGTGTACTGAGTATGGGCTTACAAGCTAACTCTGGGATGATGACATGCCTGCCCACACCTTCCTACTGACACGAAAAACCGGAAACAGAGACAGAGACAGTCAGAGATACAATTTCGTTATATCTGTTTGAATGGTACCTTAGACCAAGAAGAGGCACTAAAACATGAATTTTGTGATAATCTTTTGCTGCTCAGACCAGATTGCCATCCAGAGTGTCTATGGCAGACAAACCGATGAGGTTGTCAGTCAAGTAATATTTCACTGCTGAGGATGAACACCTGAATTTGTTTTTTAAGACTATAGAGTGTAGGAAGCATTCCGTTGGCTTCCAGTTGTATTGGATCCATCACCTCCAGTAAAGTATGTGTGAATGTTTTCAGTCAGAAGCTTTAGGACCCATTGTTGTGGCTACATGGAATCGAAGAGGAGTTGTGTGTGGGCTTTGGCTGAAGAAACTACCTATGCTAATGGCAACTTTCACAGAGGGTAGGAATAAAACAGAGTCACGCAGCAGAGAAGATCCTGTCTGAGAGCAAACAAGAGTATTAGAAAATTTTCCATGTTCTAGAAAGGGCATTAATGTTCAGTGAATGGCCTGAGTAAAAAAAGAGGGAGTCATCCTGGACATGTCTTTCATCCTCATCACCCAAGTTCATCAGGCACCAGTTCCGTCATTGTTCCTCATACATATGTCTGGAATCCATATTCCTATATCCACTGCCACTTCCCCTGTCCCAATACAGGCTCTTCTTATCCCATAGTGGATGGTACACGTCTTACTGATAAGGGTCCTTCTCTCCGCTTCCTCCCACCCGTTCATCCTCCACTGGACTACGTGGAGGATCTTTCCAAACACAAATATGAGTAACCTCTCTCTCATACTTACAGCACTTTGTCTGCAACCGTTTAGATCCTGGCTCCAGGCATCATTTCATCCTCTCGTAGTCACTTTCCCATGTGCACCCTGACCACTTGCAAGCTCTCCCAGTGCACCTGCAGGTCAGGTGTTGCCCGTGGAGGTCCAGCACTGAAAGACTCAAAGAGGTAGGAGTGGTCCCGGTGAGAGAGTAGAGAGGTAGGGAAGAGGAGGGGTCACTGAGATAAAGTCGACTTTTCAAGGCATGTGCCTTAAGCCCAACCAGGCTCTTCTTGGACTTTCTGTGGCTGCCAATGAGTACAAGAGCTGTGAAGCTAGTTGAGGCTGACAGAGAGCATGTCTCAGGCATAAGGCATGCCTCAAATGTTACCCTATTAAAATAGCCATACAAAATACAGAAAACTCTGATGATTGATCCCAAGAGATAATCATAAAGCTGGTTTTAGAGAAACTGTGTTTACTTGACGACATTTTCCTTGACATTCATTATTACTAACCTGAACTCTGAGTTTATTTCCACCTTTCTGTGTTTTGCTTAATATCTATAAACAGTTATTTTGTCACTTGTTATTTCTATTTCTGGCTTACGTCCACTCTTTTCTTTATGTGTTTTGCTTAATATCTATAAACAGTTATTTTGTCACTTGTTATTTCTATTTCTGGCTTACGTCCACTCTTTTCTTTATCTCGTCTCTCTTCTCTTCCCTTAGCTCATAGATTGCACATTCTCTCTTGGTGGCTTTAACTATTACCATGTGCTCACTCAACTGTTGATGTGGGAAGTTCTCCCAAATCTCCAGCCCGAACTTCCTCAGTGTTTTCAAAACTATCGACCACGTACTCCTTGTCTTCCCTTGGGTGTCTCAGAGCCATCACGGACTAAACAGATCCCCACATGGAGCTGTGCCCTCTGTAACATTCCATATCTTAGCAAACACACCACTATCCTTCACTTCCTTAACTCCAATGCCTTGTCTCCTCCTTGTTCCTTCACCTCCCACTTCCTTTCAGACACAGAATTGTGCCAATCCTACCTCCTAAGCATATCTCTAATCCATCCACTTCTCCTTCCTGCTGTAGGTTCTTCAGTTCAGGCCACCATGATTTGTAGCCTGAATGACCGTAATGGTCTTTAATGGGTCTTGAGCTCCTTAGCTTAGTCCCTACCCATTCCACTCTCTGCTATGCTGCCAGGTTGACTATTCTGAACTCTAAGTTTGGCCATGTCCTTCCCAGAGAGATCACAAAATACTGTTTGCCTCTTCCTCAGACTAGTCCCGCAAGTAGGCATAAATCAGAGTCAAAGGAGTCCGTTGACACTTCGTTGCGTTTAGCCAAACGGATAATTTGGCTGTCTTAGTAATGAGTAAAAACGATCATGTTAGAGAAAAAGATCGACTGACATTTGTACGTTCATGAGAGTTTTTCTTCTGTCCCCCTGGGAGAGACTAGGTCTTTCTTTGGAGCTGGCCACAACATCCTCAGTGGTCAAGGAGAGCAGTACAACATGTACATGTCCAAGTGCCCGCATTTCACACAGCTTGGCTGTGCTGAGTCTTCTTTTTTTAAGTTTTATTTATTTATTTTGAGAGACAGAGACAGCACGAGTGGCGGATGGGCAGAGAGAGAGAGAGAGAGAGAGAGAATCCCAAGCAGACTCCACACTGTCAGCGCAGAGCCCGATGCGGGGCTGGAACCAACAAAATGAGAGATCGTGACCTGAGCCAAAATCAAGAGTCAGAGACTTAACCCACTAAGCCATCCAGGCACCCCTTGCACTGAGGCTTAAAAAGAAGACACTGGCAATCAAGAAGGAGAGGAGAAACTCATCCTCCCTGTACCATCTGCTTCCTAGCTTTGTGCGTCCCTGAGGAGGAGTTCCCCAGTGCAGGTCCTAGGTCCCCATGAGGCATCACATGACAAGATAAAAACCCTGGTGGGGGTGGGGGCAGAAAACCTTGTGCTGGAGAAGAGTCAGGGAGCTGCCCCAGCTCAGAGCTACAATCCCCAGATCAGAGCGTCAGGCAAGGCAGGCGCCCCCACCCAGATTCAGATTCCACAGGTGCACGTGCTCGGAATTAAGTTACTCCCCAGGGGTGGTGCATCCCGAGTGTGGGGAAGGAACAGAGTACTTAAGAGGAACGGAAACAAAACTCCTCTTCTTAGAAATATCAAGCAAAACAATGAAAACAAAAACTGCCCTCTGAACAACCTTGTGTTAGGACATCAGCGAGCATGGATTAAACAACGAATGATGATGGTGATGATGAACCGATTCACACATTCTGCAAAGCCCTTGAAGTCTGGGAGAATGGCGACCCACCCTTTTTCCGGTGCTTGATGCCACGGAGGCACACTATTGTATCCCTGCCACACACACCTGGCCGGTCACGCTCTAACCATGCTGGGTCCCAGCAAGACTTGTACACCTTCCGAGAGTCATCCTTCCGTGTCTGCCAAGCCCTGGCTATGAGGTGTGTTACTTCCCATTAGTCATAGAGGAGGCTTGTGGGAAAGTTGAATAAATCACTTCGGATGTCCCTCAAAGTCAACGCCTGCCATGCAAGTCTCGGTGAACGTGCACACTCAGTCCTTCCTGGTGTTCTTATAGTGGCAGATACCCTAATGGCAGATAACCTGAGAACTTGAATGGAGACAATTCATGATTTATTTCCCCCAGAAGAGTAAAACAGTAGACATGTCTACCAAGATCCATCTGTCCAAGGGTAGCATCATCTAATGGGTTCAGAGGTGGGAAGTTTCCACTGAAAGCCAATTGTCACCAGGCACTCTGCATTTGATGTCTCAATTTTCCGCTCATCGGGAATCAGAAGAGATTGGTTTCATCATGCAGAGAGAAGGAAATCAAGTAGCTAAAGCACAGTGCTAGTCTGTGGTGGGTCAGGATTGTGACCTTGTCTCTCTGGCCTCAAGGGCTATGAAGGCTCCTTCTAGCAGGAATGTGTATGTCCAGCTTCCAACTGTTCCCATCTCTGCCCAGCCTGCAAAGCAGGATACCACCCACAACAGGTCATTTATGGACTACAGTGTCATCTGTGATCCTTGCAATACACTGTGAGCCTGGTTGTTTCTACATTCTCTCGTGGTTCCAGGCATGCGTGCCAGAAAGCTGAAACAAACATGCTCCCTGGCTACCAGGCACATCCTACCTAGAACAGATGGACCAACATGTGGAAGGAAAAGTGTGGGAGAGGTAAAAGCAAGGAAATATGAAAAACAAAAAGAAGGCCAAGTCACAAGTGGAAAAGTTATTTCATTATCTGATTTGGACTGAGGGTGGAAGCACTAGAAACTATCCAAAATGCCTGGGCAGTATTTATCTGACAGGAAGATGTACTACCTTCAAGGGGCTACTGATTTAGAAATACTCCAGGCCAGTGGATCTGCAGGTTTGTTTGTTAACATGGCTGCTGTCCGGTGGAGGGGGGCAGCTCTCCCTTCCTGCCCCTGCTGGGATTCCAGAGAAAGCTGCCCCAGTGTCACAGATGTCCAGGGCCATCTTCTGGGAATGACAGCGGTGAACCAATGGTCGTGACAAGTCTCCAAATGGCAGTGATCACCCATCCCCCTTGTCACCCCTCTTCTATTTGTGTCAAGCTTGTAACCCGTTTTCACATAGGTGGCTTCTCTGACCTTCATAATAATCTGTGGAGTAGTCTAGGCAAGTGTCATTCTCTACTAGTATTGGGCAATAATATGACATATTTATTAGTGTGGTGTAATGTTATTATTACATCGATTTTATTCGGGAAGAGAAAGAGCTCAGTGAGGTGACGCATGCCAAGTTAAAATGATAAGCTCCCTGGGTTTACTATTAACTCGTAATCTTAACTTTCAAGGAGGAGGCAGAGATTGACAAATATGGTTACCCTTGTTCCTTTTTTTTTTTTTTTTTTTTTTTTTTTTTTTTTTTTAATGTGTGTGGCTTAAAAGGCCAGGGCATTAACAAATGTTCACCAACTGGGTATGGGTCATTTGGTCTCTGACGAAGGAAATGAGACTCGGGACACACATTTCCACCTGAATTGATCTTTCAAGTCAATGTGTGTGGAGGTTAAGAGCTTTGGAGGCAGACACTCCAGAGTCGTCAAGGCAGCATTTCCACATGGTCACTTAACCAATTAGAGCCTCAATTCCCTTATCTTTACAATGGGGATTGCAAGGTCTACCCTGCAGGGCCATTATAAATGTTAAATGAGTCCAGTCATCATCCCCAAAGAGACTCCATCAATGGCAGCCATTATTCATACTCTGGACTTCTTTCTCTTTGTGCTTTAATTTCTAGTGTTGACAATTCCTTTGTTACCAAACGTTGCTCAACACACAGGATGGAGGATGTGTGGCGGGAAACAAACTCTTTCTAAGTAGCAGATGGCTCATCACTGCTTTACATTGTCAGGTTACGGGAACTGAGTTTGGAATCAGAGTTGGGTGCAGATTTCAGGCCCAGGGTGCACCCTGGGAAAGCCAGGTAGCTTGTCCCAACTGCCGGTCCGTCATCTGCAAAGTAGGCACCACTATGACATGCACGTTGCTGCCCTGGAGAATGGAGATGCAGAAACACTTGTGAGGTGCTTGGCCGGGAGTCAAGGCTGGACACACATTACCTCGCTGTTAGGATTGTGGTTGCTTGCAGAGGCTCAGCCTGTGTGCCGGGCTGCCTCTCCCGCTCTCCAGCAGGGGGTACTGCCGGCGCCTCTTCCTGCTGCTTCCTCCCACATAGCTGTGCGGCCCTCTGGAGTCTCCCAGGGAAGATGAAGGAGGTTGTGGTTCAACTGGGAGAAAAGCATCTCAAGGGCAGCCTAACCATGGTCTTCACCAAGGACCATTATATGGAGGGCTGACTGTATGTTCTCCCTCTCTCCAGGGGACTAGAAATAGGGACGTGGGAGGGAGTTGCCAGAAGTGGGGTCATCAGTGTAAGGAAGAGCTTCCTGCCTGAAAGGTGAATCCGTCCTGGAAAAACAGCTTCCCAGGGGTGAGGGATGGGGGGTGGGGGGCCACAGTCCACAGGGACCCTTAAATGTAGGAATGGCAAACACTCATCCTGAATCACAAGGTGGTGATCTGTTACAGAACCAGGGCTAGGACCCAAAGACGGCTTTAGTCAGTGATTCGATGGCTCTTTAGAGGCCAGAGTCCCAAAGATACTCCGTATGTTAGTATATGCTCAGAACATAGAGTAAACCTGGGTACACACACGTACACATACCCCTTCCCTTCACTCCGTGTTCCAGGTAGCATCCGGAGAATAATGTTGGGTACCTAAGCTGTAGGGAGGCATCTATGAGGCCTCTTAAGCTAATGAAGTGTCAAAAAGAGAGAATAGGAAGGCTTGTCTGGGGGGAAGAATAGGGAGACTGGGAAGGCTCCCCGAGGGCATTGGATTCCCCAGAATCTAACCCCCGTGTGGGAGCTGGGCCATTAGTCTCGTTTGTGGACATGGGCGTGACAGCCCGCCATATGCATGACTCTATTTGATTCTCGGTGACACCACTGGGCAGGTGAGGAAATGGATGCTCGGTCTGTGGAACCGCTGCTTCTTGACGCAGACACTTGAACTTGTTACTCCTTTTTCCTGAATGTTCTGCCCTCAGATCTTTCTGTCCCGGCTCCTTCTTGTCACCCTGGTGTGTGCTGGAAAAACACCTCCTCAGATGGGCTCCGTCCCACGACCTGATCTCTTGAAGTTCTTCATGACGCTCCTCGCTCTCTAAAAGTGTCTCTTTTATTTGTTTACCTATTTATTCTCTCTCCCCTGCCACCCCATCACATAAGCCCCAGCCCGCAAGGATCCCACCCAGCTTTCACCTTTTTCTTCCTTCTGTCAGCCTGGCAAACAGAGGTGCTCGGTACATCCTTGATGAATGAAGGATCAAACTGACTTTCCCACAGTCCCACAGCTAGGACAGGGCAGACGGGGCCTATCCCGCAAGCCCAGGACCCTTCCAACTCACTTCCTGCTTCTGGAAGACATCAAACAGGCTAGGCCCTGTCGGATTCTCCCCCCTTGGTCATTACTTTAGACCTTCTGTTCTAGCATTTGTCTTGAAAAGTCATTCTGAGGTGAGTCTTACTTGTTATTGAGCTGGGCTGCCAATGAGAACTTCGTTCATGGGTATGGATTCTTATACTGCTGGGCATGTGTTGCCTTGGGGCATCTGGGTATTGCCTACTTCACTCTGAGGGAGACAGGCCCGAGGCAAGCTGAGCGGTGATCCTTCACACTTCGCTGTGCATCAAACACATACTTAGCTGGGGTCTGACAAACCTCCCTCCTCTCCCTTAGAGGATTCAGGAAGACCCCAGGGCCCCCCCCTCAATTCATTTACCTCCACTACGGGATGGTACGCCCACCTGGGCAAACATTCGATGCCCAGAGAGGAGCCTTTCCTCTCCCCTCCCGCAATCTTGGCTGTGATGTGTGAACCTGGTCTTTCGAGAACAAAAATACCATCCTGCGTTTGCTCCCACCAGGTAGCCAGGTGGTTCCGGCAGGCCACTTGGCCATCAGCCCGAGGAAGGAAGTCTCCAGGTACTTGTGAGAAAGTTGGAGGCGGGTTGCTGCCCAGAGAGAGGACAGTTTGTGTTGAAGTCGAGACCACAAGGAAGAGGCAGCTGGGGGAGGTGGGGCGGGCGTGACTCCCATCTTTCCTGATCAGAGAGAGGTGAGGAGTGTTCCGGCAGCTGTGGCTTCCAGCAGAGATTCGACAGCACTTGTGGAGATTTATAGCCCATGAAAAAGTGTTCCTTGGCCCACGTGTCTACTTCAGACAACCGTACGGAGGCACAAGAACCAGGGTCAACTTGGCACCTTTGTACCTTTGTCTTTCAAGCTATGGCATAGCGCACCATTTGTTTTTCAGACAGCAGTGACGGGCGAGAGCAGCAGCCATTCCTGAAAATTCATAGACATATATGGTCTTGGTCTGTCTAAGCAGTTAATGACTCTGTTCCTTTTTGTTCCACTTAGAGGGGAAAAAATACACTTGTTTCCACCTCTCCTGTGTCAAGGGAGGGCAAGCTGCCATACCCTTGCCCTTCTACTAGACAAAAAAAGTTTGCAAACTGAGGGTTCCCGGGAGATGTGATTTAATTCTCCCAAGCTAACCAAGGAGAGCTCTAACCTTGACAATAGCCCTGCTCTCAGGGTGGTGGGCTCACCTTGAATGACTGGAGAAGCAACCCCCACCCCCCACCCCACCCCATACCCAGCTTGGCTGGGAGCTTTTTCCTCCCCTGTGTTGCCCTTCTGTTCCTCCAATCCCGTCCCCCATACCAGACAGTCTCTTCCTGGGTCAAGTCCCAGAGATTCCAGGGTCACGCGGGCTGTATGACTGGGGGGCAAGGGAGTGGCCACTGGCATAGCGGTGACTGTCACCCTCCTCCCTTCCAGGAGCAAGAGCTGCACAGAAGCTATGAACATAAACACTCTATCAATAATAAATGGAATGGTAAATGGGAGCAAACAAGCCAAAGGAAGATGGAGGTGGCCGGTAAGCCAGTCAATTTTCTTTTAATCGCATTCGTACCCATAAAGGTCAAAGGAACAGCAGCCCCGAAAGTTTCATCATCAAACAGTATGGCGGCAAGACTGCAACAGGGAAATCTCTTTTGCGGGAAAAGCAGAGTACCTTGAGTTCAATAAGCCGACACACCTCAGGTTACAAAGGGAAACCTGAATCGAAATTCTATCCTAAAAACAGAAACCGGCTACTGGAACTTTTTCGAGCACTCTAGTTTGGGGCACAGCGTTGTTTTTTGTTTTTTTTTAATTTTTTTGTTCAACGTTTTTAATTTATTTTTGGGACAGAGAGAGACAGAGCATGAACGGGGGAGGGGCAGAGAGAGAGGGAGACACAGAATCGGAAACAGGCTCCAGGCTCCGAGCCATCAGCCCAGAGCCTGACGCGGGGCTCGAACTCATGGACCGCGAGATCCTGACCTGGCTGAAGTCGGACGCTTAACCGACTGCGCCACCCAGGCGCCCCCAGCGTTGTTTTTTAAAACTACATCCACATGCGCAAATTGGAAAATGAGGATTTCAAAATCCCGTTCAGTTCCATTAGGATGACTTCTGGCTCCTTTTCTAAGGCTTTCCCCCTCAAAACCCACCCTCAAACCCTCATCCTCACCTCGCAGCACCCCCCACCTATGGCGATAGCCATCAAACACGGATCAAAAGCTTTAGCCGAGACGGTGAAGTTTTCTCTGACCATGACATTTTCAAACATCAGCCAGAGTGTGGATAAGGAGTTATACCACAGATAACTCTTGGGGCAGGAAGGTTAAACCTTCCACCAAAACAAATCACTACCCAAAAAAAAAAAAAATATATATATATATAGAGAGAGAGAGAGAGAGAGAGAGAGAGAGAGCAGTGGGCTTTCAGAAAGAAAATTAGGGCAACGTGTGCGCTGTGTAAGGCTCATTCATACCTGTCTCTCTCCTCTGTCAAAATTCAGACTAGTTTGCTTGCTAATTAACTTCAGAGACCTTGTGTTCTATTTCATCCCTAAGTCTTAACAGAGAAAATGGTGTTTTTAGTAATCATTTTAAAACTTGATCAGTACCCACCTATTTGAAGGTCTTAGAGCATTGTTCTTCACTCATTCATCAAATATCTGCTCTACAGCCGCTGTGAGCTCTGGGAAACACAAAGACGAGTTTAAGATCTAAGAGCTGTCTTGGGAGAGGCCAACCCCGTGACGCTAATCTGCTATTGTTGGCTGGAGAGATCACTGATCACAGGCGCTCAGAGACAGAACGATCCAGCGTGCCATCGGGGGAGCTCTGTGTTACCACTTATAGACCCAGTGCTGACATATGGTAATGCCTCAATCAACATTCATTACCTAAAAAAGTAACCAAACAAGACGGCTAGTGGTGGGGTGGACTGAAAGTTTGTGGCCCTCGAAATTCATGTGTTAAATCCTAACCCCTAAGCCGATGATGTTAGGAGGTGGGGCCTTTGGCAGGTGGTTCGGTCATGAGGGCCAAACCCTCACACCTGGAAATCAGTCCCCTTATAACAAGAGACACAAAAGCTTCCACCACGTGAAGAGACAGCGAGAAGCCGGTCATCTATGAACCGGCAAGCGGCCTGCAGACCCTGGATCGGCTCCCACCTTGATCTTGGCCTTCCAGCCCCCAAAACTGTGAGAAATAGATTTCTGTTGTTTATTAGCCACCCAGACTGTGGCGTTCTGTTAGAGCAGTGCAAATGGGCTAAAGTAAGTGAGGAAGGTCTTAGAAGAGAAGGGTTCAGGGGTAGGTAGGTCAGGAAACAGGGGGAGGAGAAAAAGCACAAGGATGCAGAAGTGGGAAACTGAGGGACAGGCCCAAGCGAGCCGCTGTGCTGAGGCTTAGAGGGCCTGAGGTGAGTGAGGGCTGCGAGCAGACGCCACAGGACATTGACCTTGATCTGCCTTGCCAGCACTGTGGGCCGTTGTTCTTTTCTCACCATTTCTTTGCTCCATAAATCTCTTCTCCCACCATTTTGCGGTTCAAAAAAGGGTTTCACAGATGTCTGTTAGCTAGGTTTGAGGTCACAGGCAGTTTGTTCAGCCCCCTTTCCTTCCCTTGACACCTGAGCAGAACCCAGGCTTGCACGGTCTGCCTCTGAAATTGCATTTGTATCCCACCCGTCCTCCTGAACTCGTCCCTCACACAACACGTGAGGTTCCCACTGCACAGTCTAGCCTAAGACTCGTCCCTTCTCACTTGATCTATGCTGGAACTTCTTAATTTGTCTCCCTACATCCGAGGTTTCCCCCATAAGCTATCCTAACTGTGGCTCCCAGATCACATCTCTTTTTTTTTTTTAATTTTTCTTGAACGCTTATTTATTATTGAGAGACAGAGAGAGACAGAGCACAAGCAGGGGAGGGGCAGAGAGAGGGGGAGACACAGAATCCGAAGCAGGCTCCAGGCTCCGAGCTGACAGCACAGAGCCCGACGCGGGGCTTGGACCCACAAACTGAGAGATCGTGACCTGAGCCGAAGTCTGACGTTTAACCGACCGAGCCACCCAGGCGCCCCTCCCAGATCACATCTCTTAAAGCAGAGCTCTGATGCTGTCATGTTCCAGCTCAAGAACCTTCAATGGCTCCCCATGACGTGCTGGGGAAAGTCTGTGTTCTTGAGTCCAGCTGAAGAGTATGGCCTTTATGAAGTGTTCTGAGCTATTATAGGAATTTAATCAGGTGACACATGGTCAGAATTATATTTTGGAAATCGTCTTCCTGTTAAAACAGAAAGCAGATTGAAGGTAAAGCGGAGGTGCAGTGAGGACAGAGCTTAGAGGCTTGAGACAGCCAGATGGGAGGAGATAGTAGTCGAACGAGGGGAATTAGTGGAGGTGGAGAGACGTGGAGGAAGGAGAGCCTTGTGGCAGGTGGAACCGATGCCTCTCGGTGACAGATTGGATGTGAGGGGAAGGAGCGGGGGAGCCAGGATGCTGCCCGGGTTTTTGAGGAGATGACAGGTTGTTTGCCAAGATGAAGAAGACAGGAGAAGGAGTCGTTGTGCTTGGAGGTGGGCGTGGGTGGGGATGAGGAGGCACGTTGAGGTCAGTTTGGGACGCATTGCGTTGAGGACATCAAAGTGGAGGGTCCAGTGGGCCCCTGGACTCGTGGGAGAGGGAGATCAGAAGAGATGTCTGAGCCTGTCAACGAACATTTGTTGTGTGACAAACCACCCCAAACCTCATGGCTTAACACAGCCGTCTATTTGGGTGTTCCGCCCAATCTGGGCTGAGCTCCTTCATGGACTCACCAGTCAGCTGGTGGGCCAGCGGGGCACTGGCTGCTTTCAGAGGGCCTCACTCAAATGCTCGGCAGTTGGCTTGTGGTCAGCAAGGCCGGTAGGGGTGGCTTTCATCAGCAGGCTAGCCTGGCTTATTCCCGGAAGAGCAGTGGGGGTGGTCCCCAGGGAAGAAGCACAGGTGTGCGAAATCTCTTGAGGTCCAGCCTCATAACTGGCTCGGCATCACTCTTCTGCCCGCCGCTCTCCAAAGCAAGTCCCAAGGGCAGCCAGATGCAAAGGTGGGAGCAGTGAACTCCGCCCCTTGCAGAGATGAGCAAGAAATATTTCTGGTCAGGTTTGGCAATCTCCCACAGAGCCGGAGTGTAGAATCAGGAGTCGTCAACACACGGATGGTAACCCATGCAGTGGGTGCGGTTTCCCAGGGACCTGGGTATGGTGAGAAGAGAAGGGGGTCCCAGGGCAGGACCTGGAACCCCAAGGAATGCAATGACACAGATTGCGGACGAGCCCACAATACACATATAAACCACAGCCAGAGCGATGGGCAGAAGGGAGGAGATGATTGAGCTGCGGGACAGAAGGAAAGCACCCAAGTAACTCTGAGGGAAGGGGCTGCGACAAGCCTGGGGCAGGAGAGTTTCAGCCAGGCGAAAAATAACCACCAGTATCTGGTTGACCCTTATGTAGCTGGATAACGTTTTGAGATTAATGTATGGGGTTTTCCTGGCTGTTTCCTCTTTTCCTCCCCATTGCAACACGACTGCTTCCCTTCCCACCCTTCCGAACCAGGGAAAACCCCATGTTTCAGCTTCAGGGGGGCTATGTGGCAGGTCGGACGGCACATCGTGCCTGCAAGATGTCACGCATTTGTTTCCAGTAGGTTAAGCCCAGAGGAGAAAGAGGACGAGCAGAGGCAGGAGAAGAGAATCAGGGCTTGGTGGATAAATAGATGAGCTTGGAAGCAGCAGGAAGCAAAGAGGCACTTGATGTAAAAGAGAGAGAGAGAGAGACATTTCCCAAGCCTCAAGGAGGAGTAGTGAGCTGTATGGATGACAGAGCAATGGGTCCCACACTGGTTCCCAGCAACCCTCAGGGTGTGACAAGCCTGCAGAAGGAAGTGACAAGAGTGAGATCACAAGGACAGTGGCTCCCAGCCTCTCTCAGAACTCCACGTCCAAAGAGGCACTTGACCTGAAAAGCCCGCGATGGGGGGAGGGGGAGAACATTGGACGCCCCAGCAGAGCATGGGTGAGCAGAGGGTAATGACCAGTGGCCACTCTCTGGGACCTCGGAACCTTAAAAAGACCCCGAGGGAAAACCCCAAATACGTGAGATGGAATTACTAGCTCGTGAGAGGAAGCTAATTAAGTAGCAAGTAAAGAAATGTGACATTTCTCAAACACCTAGATTGGTGGACGCCATTTACACTTGCCATGCCCATCTGTGCAAGGTAATATGTCAGGTGTTTCAAGCTCATTAGCTGATCTAATCTTCCCAGCAGCTCCGTGAGTTAAGGGTCTACCTTTCTTCCTATTTCATAGATAAGGAAACTGCAGAACAGGAAAAATCAAGTAGGTTTTTTTATGGCCCCAAACCAATAAATGGTAGAGTTTGAATTTGAGCCCAGGCAAATGAATATGAGTGCCTGTCCTCTTAACCACCCTGCTATTCTGGTCCTGAAGGTTTGTAGTGATTCTCCGAATGATTTGGGTGGAACAAGACGAAATAACCAAAAAAAAACCACGCATGTGTACACAAAACTTCAGTAAGCAGACGATGCTCTTTTTCTAGATGTGGTGGGATTTTACCTGACCTCCCAGTGAATGGCCATCCAGCAGTTCTCTTGACCTGACCTAGAAAGAGGTAGCCAGGAAAATAATAACAGCAATGATAATAATGCCAGACTTGGAGGGAAAAGAAGGTTCAGTAAGAAAATGGATGAGGGAGGATGATTCATTTTCTCTGCTCAGGAATGGGTTACTAGCAGGTAGTTGGAGTCACTTTCCATGAATAAGAAACCGATAGAAAGGGGAGAAACAAAGGGAGTATGGGATGGGACAGAATAACAGAAATAGAGGTAAAGCAAGGGGCCCCTGGGTGGCTCAGTCGGTTAAGCGTCTGACTCTTGATTTCAGCTCAGGTCATGATCTCACAGTTCGTGAGCTTGAGTCTCATGTCAGGTTCTACATTGGCAGCTAGAGAGCCTGCTTGGGATTCTCTCTCTCTCCCTTTCTCTCTACCTTCCCCTGCCGATGCTTTCTGTCTCTCCAAATAAAGAAATAAACTTAAAGAAAAAAAAGAAAAGAAATGAAATAGAGGTAAAGCAGAGAGGGAGAGCAGGGGTTGGTGAAAGAAAAATCATGAAGGGAGGGAATGATGGGCAGACTGGTTCCAGCAATCTAGCCCTAGGAAATCCTATTAGGCAGCAAAAAAATGAGATTATTGTGTTTTTACTTTGCCACAATATGCAAATGACTCAATTTAGCTCCTAAACATGTTGTTACTGAATTCTGAGAAATTCCCTTAAAAAATGTAATATTTTTATGACAATATTGTCAGCAATGCCAGATTGCTTTTCTATTTTGGTTAAGCTTTTACCCGAGTCTGCTATATGTCATTTACTCCCAGATTCCAAATGATTGCTTTTATGTAATTTTTGTGTAAGCAAGAAATAATAACATGCTTAGAAATGTGAGAAATGTGTTAACCTTCCCATTATTTTTCAGTGCCCAAGAGAATTAGAGGGTGGGCCACAATGGGGAACGTAATTATTTCTCATGATGAATTTTTATTTATGTTAATATCCTCGAGAGCCCACATATCTGTTATTAACCACATTCGTGTCTTTTGCTCTCGTCTTTATATCTCATGTCTTTAATCCTTCCCCTTTTAGAAGATTTTTGCATAACTGACAAAGACTTTCAAAGCCCGTACAAAAAGGATTGTGAAATCACACTAGCTTCCTCTGACACGTTTACTCCTGGGTAATGCCATTCTAATTCCAACCACGTTTAAGAAAAGAAGCTGGGGTCTCGATCCTGCACGCCCTAACACTGTTCCATCAAAATGGAATTGCATTTATTTGGGTTTCCCTAAGTTTCTATCGGTTTAGGTGAGTTCTCTGATAGACACAACTCCCCACCCCTTTGAAATTAATCAAGCAGACATAAAGAGGGAAGCAAAAGCAAGAAATATCTGGCATGATCCATCAGTCACGAATGACACACAGCCACCCAGATCACGACCATTTGGAAATCTGCTATGGCCAGCCACCTTAGTCCAAGATGATAACTATGTGGTCAGGAGCAACAGTGATTTTCTTAGGAATAACGACTTTGCCTGGGGATACAATCAGCAACAAAGGTAGTGTGATGGTTAATTTCATGTGTCACCTTGGCTGGGCCACAGTACCCCAGTATCTGGTCAAACAGTATTTCAGGTGTTTTTGCGAAGGTATGTTTTTATTTTTTTTAACAATTTCTTTCAAGTTTAGTTTTATTTATTTTGAAAGAAAGCTAGAGAGCAAGCCAGGGAGGAGCAGAGAGAGGGAGACAGAACCCCAGGCAGGCGTGGCATTGTCGACACAGAGCCCCACGCAGGGCTCGAACTTGGGAAACATGAGATCATGACCTGAGCCGAGGTCAAGAGTTGGACGCTTCACAGACTGAGCCACTGAGCCACCCAGCGAAGGTGTATTTTTAGATGAGATTAGTATTTAAATGAGAACAAAGCAAATTACCTTCCACAGTGTGGGAGGACCTTATCCAATCAGTTGAAACCTTAGTGGGAAAAAAAAGACTGAGGTCTTCCAAAGAAGAGGGAATTCTGCCATAGGATGACCCTTAAGACATGGATGGCAACATCGACTGCGCCCTGGGTCTCTGGCCTGCCTTAGACTCTGGACATGACAGCCCACACAGTCATGTGAGCCATTTAAAAATAAACAAACAGGGGCACCCGAGTGGCTCAGTGGGTTGAGCGTCCGACTTCGGCCCGGGTCATGATCTCACGGTTTGTGAGTTCGAGCCCCGCGTCGGGCTCTGTGCCGACAGCTCAGAGTCTGGAGCCTGCTTCGGATTCTGTGTCTCCCTCTCTCTTCGTCCGTCTCCCCGCTCACGCTCTCTCTTTCTCTCCCTCAAAAATAAATAAATAACGTGAGCATGCATGCATGCTGTTACCACATACACACACACCCCCCACACCTATTAACCGTTAATTGGATGGGCTCATTCTATTCTACTGGGTCACTGTTGATGTCAAGGTTTGGCCAGAGAGCTGAAGAGCTGGTACAGAAATCCTATTTGAAGACCATTTTCCTGAACTGCAGACACCATTCTTTTATTACCACGTAAACAGGGATGCATAGGTAAATGAAGATCTCCAAGGAGAGACTTAATGCAACTCTTACCTGCCTATAAACTAAGTCAATAGAGGATATATCAATGAGTTGCTGCTATATGATGAATCATTCCACAATTTAAGGGACTTATTTTTTTTTAAGTGTTTATTTAGTTTTGAGAGAGAGAGAGAGCCCAAGTCGGGGTGGAGAGGTAGAGAGACAGGGGGACAGAGGATCCGAAGCAGGCTCTGTCCTGACAGCAGAGAGCCCGATGCGGGGCTCGCACTCATGAGCCATGAGATCAGGACTTGAGTTGAAGTCGGGCGCTTAACTGACTGAGCCACCCGGGGGCCCCTGGGCTTAATTTTTTATTATTACTCCCAAATCTGTGGGTTGTCTGAATAGTTCTGCTGTCAGCCATGGGGTTGGCCGGGCTCTCTTTGCCTCAGATTATTTGCTCAAATGTCCAGCCGTGGGTGCTGGCTGTTCACTGCTGCCAGTTGAGACCATCGGGGGGACCGGGCTACGTCTGTTATCATTCTTCAGGTTGTCCTGGCCTTCTTCCATGGAGGGAGAGGGCTTCCGGAAGAAAGAGAGGAAAAGGCCCAGAGCACAAGCACTTTCCAAGCCTCTGTTTGTATCACATCATAGTTGCTTATACCCCATTGGCCAAAGCAAGCCGGGTTGCCGAGCCTAGATTTAAGGGCGAAGCAACGATCTCATCTTGATGGGCAAAGCAGTAAAGTCACATCACAGAGAGACATTTGGATGGGGGGTAGGAGGGAACTTTTGCTCATGTGTCCACCTACTCACAGGGCGTCAAGTGGGGCCATTGTCACGTATGCACCAGGAAAAGGCTGTGCAAATTACCTCTTTGAGAAATGGAAACAAATGATAGAAATAGAACAGAAAGTACAATGATCAGTAGGGCCAGAGAGAAGGGTTCTTTTTTGGTTGTTTGTTTGTTTTGAGAGAGGGAGAGAGAGAAGGAGAGAGAGAGAAAGAGAGAGGGAGAGAGAATCTTAAGCAGGTGGGCCTGATGCAGGGTTCAATCTCACGACCATGAGCTCATAACCTGATCTGAAATCAAGAGTCAGACGCTCAACTGACTGAACCACCCAGGCACCCCAGGAGTTTATGTTTTCTTACTTTGGTTTAAAAAAAAAAAAAGCCTGAAAAATAATGGGAAAAAATTAATGGCATGTCAGAGACCCAAGGATTTTGGAAAAAGAAGAGGCCCGTGTGGAAAGAAGATGAATGAGAAGCTGGAAGGTTCTAGAAAGGGACCTATCAGCCTGGTGAGATTAGCTGTGCTTTGAGGTACCCCAAAATAGAGGTTCCCTGCGGCTCAGCGAGGCGGAGAGGCCAAGCCAGGAAATTCTCCTCTAATCTGTTTCACGAATCGGACTTTGCGTAGCATTTCTGTTCTTACAAACAAATGGATTCCGTTGACTGAAAAACCTTTGCATAAAACCACTGCACTTTTGAGCCTTGGAAACCCACAGGGAAAACGGCAAGAGAGATTTACACAGAAATGAACCGAGGGCAGAGGGTGAGGGGGAGAAATAGGAGACGAAGTCATTTCTGGAAGACGAGCAGCAGAAGGTGACCACGCTGGGTGGTGGGAGCGAGCCAGGTTTGGAACCGCTCTGACCAGCACGGCCTGGAGGGCGCCGACGGGGTGGATCAGAGGTGTCACTGGCAGCCAGGAGTTCACCAGCCACTTGTCGAGGGTAATACGTGCATCACTCGATCTTTCTCCAGCATCTCAACCCCCAAGACGGCCAGAACAAAGCTGGCCGTGAGCGGACTCCAGACGGGGGCCAGGCTCCTCGTAGCAACTGTGTGCACACAGACTGGAAGCCGAGCAGCTCGTGGCTGGGTGGAAACCAAGAGAAGCCAGAAGTCCCCCGGATCCTGCTAAGGACGGGGATCTGGGGGTGGGGGACCCGCTGCTTGTCCGCTGGAAGCTGAGTGAGTGTGAGGCCGCCGTTACTAACTGCTAAGTAGGTTTTGGTGCAGCTTGGCACCGCAGATGGATGAAGTGCAAAATAGCATCTCATAAATCAAATTCCAAGGGCTTTGTGGGGCTGTTGCTTTCCCACAGGCAAAGCATTCATTCGATGTTTGAGTGCAAAGAAAAAAAAAAGTCCCCTAAATCGCTGCCACCCATGTTGCTTCGTGCTAACTGATCTGATTGGAAAGGAACAGAGGTCCCTGCGGGTACTTGGGGCTACGGAGTTTAGATGAATCAGGCGACACAGACTTCTCATTGGTATTTGGTAAATTATTCATCATGGCAAGTTGCTAGAAAATGAGGACCAGAAAAAGCTCCTGTGGATCTGTTAGGGAAACGGCGTGCTAATCCAGAATCCCTTATCATTTTAGCCCAACGGTGGCTCTGCCGTGGAATCTTTTCTGGTTTCACGGAAGGGGAAAGCTTGCGGAAATGAATTCAGGGTTCCCGTGCAAAGAAAGAGGTGGAAACTCCCTCCCCCCACTTGAACCCGAGACGTGAAACCCTGGGCTATTCCTCCTCTTGTGATTGTTCAAACCAGGTGCCCTGAGTTCTTATCAAAGGTCAGACTTCCTATGACAGCTCCTGGCATTCCAGAAAACAGCTGTCTCACGGTGCCGTCCTCTCTGGGCACACACTGCTGGGACACAGCATCACACCCTCTGAATAGCAGTCTGCAAAAGGCAATGTTGCTGTGAGCAACTCTTGACAGAGGCTGCAGCGAGAGAAGTCACAGCTCAGGTCCCATGGGAGTCCGTGTGACTTGACTGCAGCCAGACTCACCCAGTGACAAGTGACAGCGGGTGACGCGGAGGGGTCAGGTGGGCTGCCAGGCCCGGGGCCAGCGGCTCCCGGAGAGTCAGCGGCAGTGACCCCTGGGCTTCCAGCGGTTATGGGGTGCCAGCAGCTGGCAGGGGTGTTCTCCTGACACCCCAGGAACAGAGCACAGGAAGGTGGAAACGGAGCTTTTCCTCTTTAAGAAGAAGCTGGCTTGTGCAGTATATGCATTTCTTTCTTCTTGCTTTTCATCCCAGGATGAAGAGTTGAGGTGGATCCCCAGTCCGGAAGGAAGCCCTTCCCTGGCTGTACTGGCTCTAACACACCTAATGCTGGTCCCCGTTTGCTGAGCTTCTCGGCCTGATCCGTACAAGGCTTCCAGGATGAGAAAGGCTGAGAAGGGCCTTCTTACAGCTGAGGCAGCGCGGCGGAGGAGGGGGGGGGGGTGCCGGGGGGCCCTACAAAGGGAAACGTCTGTGCTCCCTCCCTTCAGCAGCCTGTTCCCAAAAAATGATGCAGAGAGAGGCTGGGCTGTGGCTCAGATCCTGGGGACAAACCAGCTTGGGAACCTCGAGGTCCCGGGACTGAACTTGGTCCCTAATGAGTAAACCAAGCTTTCTCCTCCCAGCTTTTCTGACTTCTCATTGCCATGTCAGAGACCTCTCCTGGCACAGCCACGGACCGTTTCTAACCTCTTTCTTCCACAGACCATGAGCATGGAAAACGTCAGCTTGGAAAAGCACGTACAGACACACACGTACGCATAAGCGCACATATGCACACATAAACGCGCACACACGCACACACACATGCGCGCGCACACACACACACACACACACACACACCCTGGCCTAGAAACGTGAATTGTTCAGAACCTGGCTCAGAAAGAGAGAAGGAGCCTAGAAAGGCACAAACAGGTTGATTACCTTAGCAGTTCTGGATTTCAAAGCAACCTCCTAACCTTCCAACCTCCGTCAACCTGCTGACATCGTGTATGATTTCAGGCCTGCAAAGAGCTCCGTTCTTTTTTCCGTAGACTTTGGCCCTGGGGGCAATTTTGTCACCTCCCAACCCAGTAATAAATTTAATGCGTTGTTGAACTACCTTCATGCGCCTGGGGCTTTGGCAAGAGTCTCTGTCTATCAGCCGTAAAAAGATAAAATGCTGACCCCTTGGCTCTCGACAAACTTCAGATTCCATTGTGATTGACCGGTCAAATGAATGACACAGAAGAAGAAGCAGTTGTTCTGGGGTTTTTATTCCCCCTGAGAGAGCCAGCTGATAGAAATCATCCTTGACCTCAGAGAGCTCAAGTTCCTATCATCATCCTAACCTGGTTGACCAGTGGGCTTACCAGCACAAAAGACTGTGCAATAACCTGTGGCCCAGGACTGACGGCCATGCCCCGGGCTGATAGGTCCTCCTCCCCCACCTTGGGCTTGTCTCCACCTCTGCACGGGGGCTTCTAGATCTGCAATTCGCACCCCAACTGCTGGCTGTGCTCCTCACACACATGCACACAGCCCTGTCTCAACCCTAACCCCCCTCACCCCACCTTCACCCCACACCCCAAACTGCTGGGGGGTTCAGCTCTAGGAGGTGAGTGGGGCTGGCCCAGTCAAGCTGTTTGAGGGCCCCACGGAGAAGGACTAGTGAATGGTTACTTTTGAAGAGATCCGTATACTACATTTTTCACGAGGCCACTTTATCCTCCATTTGGGGATTTTTCCAGAACAGGTTTTGTTATTCATCTGTTTTGAAAGCTTTTTTTTTTTTTTTTGATAAGCTCATCGCATTCTAGACTCACTAAATCCTTTTATTATTCAGAAAGGTCAGGCTATCGGGTCACACAGCTACTGTAATGATTCTCAAACTCTGATGTGGGTAAAGCATCACTGGGGACCTTCCCTAATGCAGATAGCTGTGTGTCAGCCTTAAAAATTCTGATTTGGAAGATCTAAGGTTCAAAGCTGAAATCTGCTTTTTTATGAACACCTCAGAAGACTCCTGTGTAGATGGTCTAAGAAACGCTGCTTTAGTTAATAGTTCACCATTTGCAGATAATCCGTTTTTATAGAGTTCTAATGTTTTATTTCATTTATTTACTTAAAATTTTTAATGTTTATTTAACGTTTATTTTGCTGGGGTGGGAGAGGGGCAGAGAGAGAGGGAGACACAGGATCTGAAGCAGGCTCTAGGCTCTGAGCTGACAGCACAGATCCCAATGCGGGGCTCAAACCCACAAGCCATGAGATCCTGATCTGAGCCAAAGTCAGATGCTTAACTGCCCAGACACCCAGGCGCGCCCAGAGTTCTCGTGTTTTAAAAGTGGACCCATGGCAGGAAACCTAATAGAAATAGAATTTAAAATGGCTTTGAGATCAAACATCTGAGCATTCTAGTTTATTGTGGTTCTTCTGAAAAATGATTAAAAATAAAAAGCCAACAGCTTTCCAGTTTCCACAGCACACAATGGGGAGTGATGGTTTCCTATAGAACCACTTGTGCCGCGGCCCTCCGAATAGGTGGTGTTCACATGGAAAGCTCCATGGGAGGCAGGTGTAAGGCCCCAGGGACGTGCCTGACATGACCCTGGCCCCTGTGCCGGCAGCGGGCCTCACACCGCAGCCTGTGAGGCCACTCAGCCACACGTGTCCTTTTCTTCCTTCACCTGCCTTTGCCTTAGTCCTTGGCTCTCAAAGAATCCACTAGAGAAATCAGGCAAGTAAATCACAGAATGATTGTTTGCAGAAGCTTTGTTGACTTAGAGCAAGCGGAGGGCAGGAGATAGAATGAGCAGAACCAGGCCGGCCGTGCTAAGAGCAGAGAAAGCCAGTGTTTGTTTGGTCTAGTTGGGTCACCACTGGCTTGATATTCTGTAAATATGTGGGAGTTTGTATTAAATCACCATTCGGCAGTGTCCCTCTTCTGCAAACACTGTGTTAAGGGTCTGTGTTCACTTGAGAACTAACGCGGAGTTGTGTTGTACCTTTCAATCACCTCTGTGAAAAATATCGCCGCGGCCAGTCAAAAGAGAAAGCATGTACGAGTTTCACTTTCTGCATGGATTGTCTGACATGATAGGCCTGTTTTAGGCTCTATATCCATGGAAGAAGTAAGAGCAATAAATATGTAAGGCAGATTTTCACAGCTTGCCCCCAGAGCAACTCCCAAGAGTGACTAATGGTCATTCATGGGCTGCCATGACCAGCAGATGTAACTCGATGCTGTGTCATTAACTCTTCCAATTATAATTGTTTGGGCTGGTGACAAGGAGAATGGGGTCCTTCCCCAAACCATAGCAGTTACTATGACAGGGAAGCTTTTGAATCCTGTATGAGTTTGGCCCTCAGAAACTCAAACCATGGGGCCTAGACTAGAAGAGACATAATATAAAGAAGCTAAGAAAGAACTCAAATTATTTTACATTCCCACAAAAATGAAGGGACTTGTACAGAGTGAACTATGTCATCAGTGGTACAACTGGCTGAGATTAGCTGGTGAATTACATCTTCGCCAAAAGGAGCCAGATAAGCAAGCTTATCTTTCATAAATACTAAAATGCTTCCTCAGATCTTTGTTGAATAGAGATAGGGAAAGGGTGAGGAACAGAGATAAAGAGACCCTCGGGAGGGGGGAGTTAATTCAGCCTTCCTGACGGTGGTGAGCATTTGGCAGTGTGATATTTAAAAGGAAATTAATTCCAGACACTGAATCTTCATAACCTCAATTACCCTTGGCAACCTGATGCTTCTTTTCTTCTGTTCCTGTCTCTGGATGCCCATTGGAACGGTCCTCTCTTTGACCGGAATCAGTAGGAGCTCTCCTTATTACTGTCGCATGGCTTTTGGCTACACATGCTAACCCTATAACCTTGAGCTCCAAAAGAATTTGGTGGCAAATTCTCTGCAAGGTTCTGGCCCGGGGTAGATCAAACATCCCCATGTTGGGGACTGGAAAATCAGCCCAGGCTAGAGCATCCTCAATTCAATGGGCAAAAAGACTAGAAAGAGCTGATGTTCATGCCTCACGCCCCACCTTAAAGTCTCTATGTCACCTCGAGTTGGAGAAGATGACCCAGGGGCTCAAAGTATGGACCATTGGGTTAGTGTACCATAAATTTGAAAGCTTCATATTTTTCTGCCACCTCAGCATTGCCACAAATGGGCTGAAAGCATCCTGCCCGGGTGGTCAGGTGTGTCAGTATAAGGCCAGTCCCTTCTAAAAGTTTCCCTTCTTGCCCTCCCTGACAGTGACCTACTAACATTAAAATGAAATCCCCTCATGCCTTTTCTTGTGTACTCCACTGTGACCCCCAGATTAGGCACTTGTTCACGGGGGGCCTCACCCCTTCACTTGGCTCCTCATGTCAGTGTTTGAACCCACTCCCTTAGCATGTCCCCCACTACGAGTGGCCCTTCTTGGCATGCAGCGACTATCTCTCTAGGGTCTGTGAGTATAAGAAATTTTGTTTCCCTGCATTTTTTCTGTGTCCCCTCTTTTAGCCACCCCTGAATGAGCATCTCATGAAAATAGAAAACAGTGAGAGTCAGCAGGCGCCTTGGTGTGAGCGAGTGGCATAAGCTTCTACCCAAGGGCAAGCCCGGTGAGATTTCAGTCTACACTGATGCCCATGTAGAGCCTGCTCTCAGCTGGTTTGTCCACATCGGGAGCATGCTGTTCAACTCTGGGTATAGTGTTATAACAAGGACATTGGCAAATGTCCTTCCTAAACAGCCGGGTATGCGAAAGAGCACTCAGGATGGTGAAAATCGCTCTTAATCCTGACAATGGAAGAATGACTGAAAGCACCAGAGATGTTTTGCCTGAAGAAGAGAAGTCTGAAGGGACACAAAAGCTGTGTTCCAACATATGAAGAGCCATTGGAGTGCGCTGGGATTTGTCTTATTCTTATGGCTTTAAGGGCAAAACTAGATGCAGAATTTGTTTTTTCCGTACAAATACAGAGTTTCCAACCACAATAACAAAAGCCTAGATATTGAATAAAACTTGTGAAGCAGTAAATCCCCCATATGCAGGAGTCTTTGAGGAGACAGTAGGAAATTATGTACAAGGGAAGGTGTCGATGGTGTGCATTCCTCCACTAAGAGTGGAAGAAAGGATCTTTAAGGTCCCTCACAGCTCCAAAATTCAACACCTCCACCCAGAAGGTAGGAGACAGACCATTTCCGAGCCTGTGGGTGCCATATTCCTTTCCTGTGTCCTGGGCACCCAGTTGCTTTGCCAGGTGGTGTCTTTCAGTTGGGAAAGGGACATAGAGCTAACTAGACATCAGAGGGACACATTCAACTGAACTTTGTGCAGGACAGAACAAAATTCAGAAAGAGAAGCAGACTCTCAGAGAATACATTCCTTGTGCGACTTTTCTTGCCTGTGACTAGATAGACAACTTGAATTCATCTCCCCTCTTCCTAGTTGTCCGTGAAAGTCTGTCCCTAGGGGGTGAGGATCCACAGCCATCCTGGAAGGGATGAAGGCACCAACGAACTGACAACGTCCTACTCAGGCCACAGCCCTCCTCACACATAAGCTCAAGAGAAAAAGCCTCCTCACTTTGCATGAGATTTATGTTTCAGTTTACAGGACTTGAAGGTGTAACCTTGGAATGATCAAACTTTCACAAAGCAATGCCTCTGGAATCAGTGTAGCAGATAACATTTGGATAATAAGTGGAACTCTACTGAGCCTGACATTAAGCTAATTCCCTCTTTCTTGAAAATAACCCGAGCCATTCTGGGAGCCAGAATTCAAAACCAGCTCCCCTAGGAAGACGGGTATTTGAAACGGGACATTGGATTTTGCTGTCCCGTCAGATAACAGCGTCCATGTTCATGCCTAAGGCTGGCCTGGAGGTTAACCAAAGTCAATGAGTTAAGAGTCTGAATTACAACCCAGGGTTTAACAACCACCCAGCAAGGAGACTCCTGAGAAACCAAGCATAAATAATAAAAATTGATAAAATAAAAGTTCAGAAACTCCAAACGGCTTTCGCAAAGTCAACTCAATAGGAAATGGCAAAGCTGAGACTCGAACCTACGTGTTCCCGGTCTGAAGCTGGTCATTCTTCCATTCCAGTGAACCCGTGCTCTGTAACGATCATTTATTTCCATATGCTTGTGTATTCTTTATTTCTTTGCTTTATTTACTTTTTTAGTAGGTTTCCTCCAGAAAATTCTCAACTAGATTCCAACAGTACTCAGTTTTCATTGAAGAACCGTGTCCTACAAAGCCATGGAACAAATAAGGGTTAGAAGTTATATGCATTTGGGCACCTGGGTGGCTCATTTGGTTAAGCATCTGACTTTGGCTCAGGTCACGGTCTCCTAGTTTGGGGTTTCAGCCCCCACGCTGGGCTCTGTGCTGACAGCTCAGAGCCTAGAGCCTGGTTTGCATTCTGTGTCTCCCTCTCTCTCTGCCCCTCCCCCACTCACGCTCTGTTTCTCTCTCTCTCAAGAATAAATACACATTAAAAAAAATTAAAATTAAAAAGGAGTTGTACTCGTTTGCTAGGGCTGCTATAACAAAGTATCACAGACAGGGTGGCTTGAACAACAGAAATCCATTGTCTCACGATTCTGGAGGCCACAAGTCCAAAATCAAGGTGTTGGCAAGGCTAATTCCTTCTGAGGGCTAGGAAGGAAGGCTCTGTCAAGGCCTCTCTCCTTGGTTTGTCGATGGCCGTCTTCATGTTCACATGGAGTTTTCACTGTGTGTGTGTCTCTGTGTCCAAATTTCTCCTTTTGTTGAGGACACCAGACATATTGGATGGGGGGGGCCCCTCCCATTCAGCATGACTTCATCTCCACTAATTACATCTGCAACAACCCTATTTCTGAATTATGTGACATTCTGAGGTACAGGGGATTAGGATTTTAACATATCTTTTTTTGGGAGACACAATTCAACCCTTAGCAGAAGGTATCCCAGAAATCGCTATGAAATGGATATCGATGAGTCTGGGTTGGTGCCACTACCTTTTATTTTTAACCGAATACATTTGCTCACAAAACATGTGCTTTCACGGTTTCTCTGGAGCACGCATTTGTGAGTATGTGTGTGGGTACATGCATGTCCCTCGCAGAAAGAAGGGACAGTTAACTGGGACGACAAGATAGAATGACCCGCCAAACTCACATGTGGGTGGTGAGGATAAAGAATACGAGTGACAATCCGCATTTTTCTAGTTTTATTCTTCAGGGTGCCCTCCCCGAAAGAAGAATCTGAAGATGGCGATTCTGGCAGGACTAAATGCACACATGTGTTATGCCCCCCAGAAGTATTTGGCTGTTAGAAAGGATCCCCCCGCCCCCGACACACAGAGGATGATGGCGAGCACACAGGGATGCATTATTGATGATGGAATCTCAGGCTCCATTAAATAGTACAGGAAATATTTGGGGAGCGGTCTTCCCAGCTCTCTGGAATAACGTAGTCTGCCAGGGCACAGAAGGTCCCTATCCCATCCATCATTCATTCCAAACAGCCCTTGCTATCGGAAAGATATGCTCTCCTACCCAATCGTGTTACCATTTACCGTCAAGCAAACATCGCCTGGGGGGAGCTTCCCCCCCCCCCAATTTCCAAAGGGAGAACAATATAAACGGTCAGAAAGATGACAGACAGAACTCCTCAAAGTACATGATCTCAACTCTATAAATCGTGAACCATAAATCATAGTTCTATTTGGGCTTGGTTTTCCGACCATCTAAAAAGTACAAACTTATCATCAAGAAAGATGGAAAATAAGACACAAGGAATGAGTGCGTTCCCCACCCACCTCCTCCCCCCACATTGTTCCCCAAACGTCTGCTCAGCACACAGCTCTGCTCCCGGCCTTGACCTTCCCCGGGTCTTTGCCCTGCCACAGAGCTGACTGTCCCACAGCCTAGACGCGTGTTGCAAATACAGTTACAGATCACGTCGGAGAGACCTTCTTCTGGGCAGTTAAGTGACAGGAGCTGCCCACAGTTTCATCAGGCAAGGTCAGGGTTGGGGTCTAACGGGTTCTCTGGGCAAGTCCTGATCTCCTATGATGTGTGTGCAAATGACTGGTAAGCGGTGTCTCCTGGGTGCCGCCTGCAGAAAACCGTTCAGTTAGAAATTTCCAAACTCACCCTGCATAAACATCACCACGAGGAAGACCTCCTCTAGACCTCACAAGGGGGGGACTACCTGAATCTCAGTAAGTGGGGCCAATGTGAGGGTGTTTTCTTACCTTTTCTCTATTTCTTACGCTCACTTCTGCAAATACGCCACCGGGGCTTCCAGTGATATTTTTTGTTTGTTTTTTTTAAACTTGATACCAAATGAGAAAAGGGTTAAAGGCTCACATTTTGGCTTGTAAATGTTAGCCCAGTCAATCAAATGCAGACGATATCTCCAGACGATGCGACACCAGGCTGGGACCCCGATCAGCGGGGCTCTCGCACATTCCATGCATAGGCCTGGGAGCGCTCTCCGCTCATGTCGTGGGGGACGTGATCTCTTTATCCCTGTGGTCACAAATAGACATAAGGCTCTTAACCTTATTAGGTCTGGGCCAGTGCCTAGCTCAGGATACAGGCACTGAGCAATGCCACCGCTCTGAGGTTTTTGCAGCATCAGCTGGCCTGCAAATCCCAGGATGGCGTTTTTCAAAGGATCTGTCTGTAGCCACTTGTGGCAAAGGTCATACCAAATAACCCAAAAAAGGACACAAAAATGCTTCCTAGATACTAAAAGAGGAAGGGATTGCCGGTCTAAGCCCAAGTGTGGGTAAAGAACAGTCCGAGCAAAGTCTCTATGCTGTGTTAACTGCTTCTGTCTGGTGTTGACGAATCCATCAGATGCCCTCCATCTGCCATTTTCCTGAGAGCTCAGGTGCTGCATGGGAGCGGGCAGGACCCCTGCATCAGGGCGGGGGGCCTAGCAGCTTCTCTCAGCCTTTCTCTGGGGGTTCTGGCAGGGAACTAAGCTCCTACGGAAAATTTCTTTAGCAGTTATTTCCTCTGCGTTCCAGGAATAGCACACAAACTAGTCCCAGTCTAGATACGTAGGAGAGAAGTTATGTTGGACACTTTAGGGCATCGGGGCCACATTCTCTCAGGGAACCCGGGTGAAGAGAGCAGGCAGAGGGACTCTTGTGACAGCAAGAAATGGCAGAGACAGCCTTCTGTCTTCTGTGCACTGGTCGGGAAAACAAACACCACAGTTGGGGAGGGGAAGCAGGATGTGTCTTGCTGTGGAACGCTTGTTTACAGACAAGCAGCCAGCTCCCTTCGGGCCGGTCAAAGGCACGCTGAGGGCTGGTCCTGCACTTGGCCCGGCTTTGTGCGGACACATTCTCATTTCTGGGCGTCGCCCAGTTATCGACAGCTCACGTCAGGTGTGGCGTGTCCTGATTCAGCCACATCAGCCGGCATCTAGTCCCCGGAGGCAGCGTCCCAGACTGTGGCAGGCTCTTACTGGCAGATCCGACCCTGGGGAAGCTTGACCAGAAAAATCACAATCCAGTCTGTGCCCAAGCCAAAGCTTCATGCCCTGGATAAAACTGTGACATGACGGGTCTCACCAGTGGACTTAAGCGGAGCTGTGTCTTTCTGACATTAAAGATCAGTTCTCGCGGAAGTGAAGTTTCCCTCTGCTTGAGTACTTCTGGGTGGGGAAGAATCAAGTTCCTCGCTGGTTCTGGGAGACTGGAACCTTGTTTCCACCCAGAGGGCAATCACCCAGTGGGTCACAGAATTGACCCACAGGACGTGGGCTGGTTCTACCGCTAAACCAAGGGGAGACGGGATAGGCCAAACCAGTGGTAAAAATCGTCAGCAGAAAGATTTAGCACATCAGTATAAGAACGATGTAGCTTTCCTTTTTTTCAATTTTAAAGCTAAATATTGTCTCCCTAAATTTTACTCGTTGCATGACATACAGAAATAAAACTCAGCGGAAGGCAGTGATTTTATTAAGAGAGGGCGGGGGGTGGGGGTGCCTGGGTGTCTCAGTCCATTGAGCGTCCAACTTGAGCTCAGGTCACAATCTCACGGTCCGTGAGTTCGAGCCCCGCGTCGGGCTCTGTGCTGACGGCTCGGAGCCTGGAGCCTGTTTCCGATTCTGTGTCTCCCTCTCTCTCTGCCCCTCCCCCGTTCATGCTCTGTCTCTCTCTGTCCCAAAAATAAATTAAAAAAAAAACAAAAAAAAAAAAAAAAAAAAAAAAAAAAAACGTCAAAACAGACCAGCCACTCAACACAAGGCGTAAGGTCAGAGAGACCCATTTTTGGAGAGAGGAGCACGGGGCGTTGAAACAAGTCCACCATGATTCCCGCGGGACTCTTGGCCCTAAAACCAGCAGACCTCCCTCCCCTACGGCTGAGGGAAGGAGACGGGGGCTTTCAAAGAAGGTCCTGTCGTCAGGCAAACCTTGAAATTACTGAACTAGTGAACAGTGAGACAGTCCCAGCCGGTCAGTTGTCTACATGCAGGGGAAAATTCATTTTAAGGAGAGAGGCCACATAGGAGGCGCTTGGTCCAGCAGCGAGCCCTTACTGCTAGGGGAGAGAAAGAGGGGAAGTTTTGAAAACATGCTGTCACCACCACGTGGTTGTCATCACCAGACCAACGTCTGAGAGCTGGAAAGTTGCTGATAGTCATAGGTGTGAATAAATGCAAAGTTCTAGTCTCCCGCCGACGGAGAAGAACCCCACTGGGGCACAAACGATGCCCTCAGAGCCCTTCTTAGAGAAAGCAACTGAGAGGGGAGAAAAGCCTTCTCCCTAATGTCACCACGGACCCTTGATGGCCACCCAGTGTTGACATGGTGAGGGCTTCAGGGCATTTAGGGCTGCATGCAGGGGCTCAGCAGGGGCTGGAAGGAGGTAGGGAAGCCCCACAAACCTCGCAGCTCCTGGCAGCAGACAAGACATGGCTCCCAGAGTGCGGTGATGATGCCCTTCAGACACAGTCGTGCCAACACACCCCGAAGACCCGGACTGACCAGCAGGTGCCCTTGAAAGCAGAAGTGACACCTATCGGGACAGCACTTGGTGCACAAGGGCCTCACACACAGTGGGTGCTTAGGAGTCATCAACGAATGACAGACCTCAGGGAAGTGCACACAGCAAGCCTACAAATCCAACCTAAGCCTGAGCTGAAACACAGGCTCCCATACGAGGCAGGGTTCCCCCCCACCCCGCGCCCCCTGCCCCGTAATTTCTACACTGTGGCTAGAGAAAATGCCACTATTTGGTTCAATTCACATCTGGCACCTTTCTCGGTGGTAAATTGATTTCAGTGACTTTTTTTTTTAAAGCCTCATCACGAAGTTTCTATAGTTAGGTATAATTCATCAAGGTTTAGAATTAGCCCAAATTTCTCTAAATCCTTCTTTATTTTTTCACACAAGGCTTCATGATTGTTGGTTTGGAACATTAAGATGCAAATGACAGAGGAAGCGGTGCACATTTCAATGCGCAGGGCTGGGCTGGCGCTCGCAGTTCTGGAAAAGAACCATCATCTTCCTTGGGTTTGCGAAGATGGAGAGGGGGAGGGCAGAGAGAGGGACAGAGACGTTCCAGTTACTCTGACCCATGCTATACCGGCCAGGACGAAAGGAAAACTTCATAGGATTTTTAAAACCTAATCGCTGATTGGCAGGTACTCTTTGCAAAGACCCTGACTTAGCAGGGCCGGACGGAAAGGGCAGTGGAAGGGCTGTTTTCCACCCAGAAGCCAATCTGAAGTTTGAGTGGCTCATCTTTCTCTCCCCCTTGGAGAGGTTGTGGGAGCTGGTTTTCTCCTAACAGAGTTTGTGTGTTTCCCCTGAACAGCATTAAGAGTGACACAGAAGGTAAAGGGTGGTGAGATCAGGACAGAGGCCAGACAGCTCCAATTAGTTCTCCTGGAAGGAAGGTGTCACCACAGTCCCATGCCCACCCCGCCCCCACCCAGTGCCAGGCACTTTCTCACAAACCTGTTTCATCCTTCCTTGCCTTTCCTCAGCTGTCTTCTCTAGATTCCGTTCGTCCTCCTCCCCCTCCCTGTCCTACCTCTCCTCTTCTTTCTTTCTTCCTCTCCCTCCCTCCTTCCCTTCCCCCTCTTCATTCCTCTCCTTCCGCCCTTCCTCCTCCTGGCTCCCCATCTGTCCATCCATCCATCCATCCACCCATCCATCCACCATCCACCCATCCATCCATCCATCCATCCACTATCCACCCATCCATCCATCCATCCATCCATCCATCCACCCATCCACCATCCACCCTTCTATCCATCCATTGACCCATCCATCCACCATCCACCCATCCATCCATCCATCCACCATACACCCATCCATCCATCCACCATCCACCCATCCACCTATCCATCCATAATGGCTGACCCGTCTGCTCTGAAGTTCTGTCCTCCCAGTCTGATCCTTCCTGCTATAGCCACACACACACACATTTTCCCCCTGGGCTCAGTGCTGGCTTCTCTGAAATCTTCCCATGCTGGGAAGGATGAGCAATGTGCTCTTGGGCCTTGGGCCTTTGAGGATAGGCTGTAAAGAAAGATGAGTGTTTCCGTTTGACTTTGAGCCAAGCTTAACTGGGGAGAAGCACTTCACCTCCAACGTGCTGGACTTGTCTGACGAAAGGGCAGCTGAAACCCTGCCCTGCCCTGCCCACCTGCTCTGGGTGGAAAAAGAAAGACAGGTCTGCTCTTGTCTGGCAGCGTCCAGCCTGATGGCGTTGCTGAATAGCTGAGAGCCTATCCCAGTCCTCATCCGCCCCTGAGTAGAGAGGAACAGCCTGAGGTCCCTGGTCATGCCAGAGGGCCAGTGTGGCTCAGTAAAACACCCAGGCCCCACTCCAATTCTGGGATGGGCACTGTGTGGCATGGCTGTGGACAAGATGCTTCTTTTCTGAGGACCAGCTTTGCCTTGTTGGGCAGGGTTACAAAGCTCCCCTTGTCAGGGGGTTGTTGGGGTGAGAAAACCAGAGTGTTGTGAAGCATGGAGAGACACTGCTGGTCCTTGACCATGATGGGCTCTCTAGCAGCTTCCTTCTGGGGACTTCTCAGAGAAAGGATTTCTGCTGACCTATTGACAAAGGGGGTGCCTCTAAGGACAGGTGAGGGCTGAGAACTGGAAGGGAGACAGATGTCCGCCTCACCATCTCTGGGGACCATCCCTTTCCTCGTTTTCCACCTCTCATGTGGGCCTTGGGCCCACCTCGGGGAACCGAGTCAGGTGTCTCACTGCTCTTCACCGCCCCCTTCCCCCTCTGTCCCCTGCCAGGCTCTTTCTGCCCTGCACTGTTGTGGAGCCCTGTAAATGCTTGCACACAGCTCCTCCTGGGCTCTCCAGTCCTCTCTCCACTTCAAAATGCTCAGCTTTTGCTCCCCCAGCTGACAGGAGATTCATTTTCCAAAAGATCATCTCTGCGTGTCACCAAGCCACATTGTGGCCACCAGTCAGGAGCAGAGCCCCGGCCAAGCCCACAGTGGAAGAAGGGAGGGTCAGGAAACATGGCCGCTTAGGCTGACTCTTCAGCAGATGCTACAGGAGGATGCTTCTCGCCGGCAGGCCTGGGGGCGGTCAGTGTGTGTGTGACATCTCTACCTACAAGGAGTCCTTGCTCTTACAGAGGCTGGGCCCAGAACCACAGGGAAGGGAAGAGCCTTGCTTAGCGAGCACATCCGTTACACCCCTAAGTCCCATCAGGACACAGAACTTCTCAGAGTCTCCCTGCGCCCGAACTGGTGGGGACCGCATTAGCCCTCTGCTGTCCTCAGACGTGCTCTCTGATTTGGCAATAATATTTAACAAGACACTGCATCAATGAGAACAACTCCAGACCATTCCAGAACGAATTAGAAGTGCTACATTAGATTATAAACGTGGGGCTGGAGTTCTTTCTGCACACAGGGCTTCAAGGAGGGGAACCTTCTGTTCAACCACGATGCATGCTAAGCACCCACTGTGAGCACAGCAAACTTAGCAGGGCCTCAGTACCGTGAAGCACAAACAGAATACACCCCCGTGTCCTTCAGGGTCTTCTGACTCATTGGGAGACATCAAGAGAATTTCTTGCAGGAAAACTCTGCACAATAGAGCAAGAAGAAGGTGATTCTCCAGGGATAACATGGAAAGGGGGTAAGGGGCCCAGGGGGGAGAGAGAGGGATGGAGAGGGTGTGTGCCAACAAGGTGGCAGAGAGCTGAACGCTACCAGGTTCGTTCGTCGCCACTCCCCCGCCATGTATCCTCAAGCCTTCCGATCTCATGAATTGTATGGTGGATTTTTGTTGTTGTCACAGGGGTGTGGCGGTGGCGACGACAGTGGCGTGATTGAAAGCGAAGGGTGCTCATCCGGTGTGTCATAGAGATGGCAAGAGCAAGTGGGGGCAGGGGGGGCGGGTTCCAGAAGGCAGAAGAGCCCATTAGATCCGCATTGGATTCCACCCTACCCTGATCTCAGCACGTAGGAAAAAATCATTGGGAAGGTTTTGAGATGTGAAACTTGGGGTGCCCAGCAAGGGTTGCAGAGGCCAGAAACAGTACTAGAGAGTCTCGAGCATGGATGACACAGCCCCAGCACTCAACCTGTCTACCCCGCATCGCATCTTACTACAAAGAGACCGTACCTCGCACGTAGCACGTCAGCTGGCCCGAACACTCGTGGAGGGCTGATCACGCCCTCGGAGACCAGTTTGTGTGACTCCTCTCATTGAATCTTCATGGGAACCTCCCACGGTGTGTACCCTTCTTAACCCCGTTTCACAGACGTAGGGAGGTTGGGGACCTGCCATGGGCTGACTGGTCACTGAAGAAGCCTGCCTCAGCCTGGGTGAGGCGAGTCAACAGTGTTTGCTCATCCCCTGCACTGCACCCCCCCCACCTCTTCCTAAAGGCCCTCTCGTCCCATGACATGGCCAAGCTGTGCTGTAGAATCCCACACTCTGTCCTTCTCTCCAACCATTGCCAGGGATCCTACCCAATCATCACAGGGTCCCGGTGCCCAGAGCAGCACCTGTGCCCCCTACAGTCCAGATACTTGGTGAAGCGAGGTTAGTAGGTAGCTTTTAACGACCCAGGGAGGAGTGTGCAGACAGGGAGCCTCATACCCCAGGGCGTGCAGCCTTTAGACTAAGTCACTGAGCGTGTCTCTGCGTGTGAGATTCTCCAGGGGAGAAGGCGTTTGTCACCTAGATAATGTGTCAGGCTGTGGAAGTGAGATTTATGTTTTATGATGGTGTATTTCAAGATACTCAGTCTAGAAAGGCTTGTCTCAGGCACTGTTCGGAAAAGGGCAGGACACAAATACATTTCATTAGGAAGAAAAAAGACCCAGGGACAGTTATGGAGGGCTGCCCATGTGGTCAATTTAGGGATTTAAAGCAGAAATTTATCCCCGGGGTTTTTTCTTTGTAAGGGAGCAAACCTTTACAGCCAGCGTCACCATAGAGAGGTCTTAGTCTACAAGCCCTGCGTGTGTGTGTGTGTGTGTGTGTGTGTCCTGATCTTTGAGCCGGGCCACCCTGCAGGCCCCAGAAGTTCACACTTTCTGCACAACTGAAGGAGTTAGGAATGTTGGCTTGGCAGTGGGTGTGAGGAGGTATCACTCCGCGAGATCAGAGCCTCTGCCCTTTCCTTGTTTTTTTTCATGGGGGGAAGTGGCAATTGGCAAAACAGGCCCCACGGACCCAAGTCTATGGGCACTTCACAGATGCCCCTTTGAGAACCAGCTCGGCAACAGAAGTTCACGGGGAGCCTCAGCTTTCTGCTGCCCAAGCTTGTTTATTCCCTTTATCCTTGTGCTGAGGGGTGCCCCGGGGAGAGGAGAATGAGAAGCTGTGAAGAATTGGGGGAGGGGCAGGGAGAACCATCAGGAGGTTGCAGCTCAGTGGATGGTATGACTTCACTTCTAGATTATTCCAACATACAGAAATAAGAACTTAGCAGACTGGCAATTAAGGTGATAGATATTTTAGGAAAACTACCTTTAACTAGATCCGTCTACCAGTCAGTTGAGAATATGATGAGATTCACAAAAGCCTTTAAGACAGCGATGCTTCGGGGTACCTGGGTGGGTCAGCTGGTCGAGCGCCCAACTTCGGCTCAGGTCATGAGCTCGCAGTTTGTGAGGTCGAGCCCCACCTCAGCCTCACTGCTGTCAGCCTGTCAGTGCAGAGCCTGCTTCGATCCTCTGTCCCCCTCTCTCTGCCCCTCCCTTGCTTGCGGTCTCCCCAAAATTAAAAAAAAATAGAGAAAGAAGACAGTGACGCTTCCAACAAGGGCAATATTTGTTCTTACCTACCAGTCTACACTGTGAATGATAATCAAGCATGGAGTGACATGCTCACAAAAGAAACGACCTTAGGAAACCCCAAGAAACACATGTGTTTATGTCTATGCACATATTTATACACGAAAGAGAATATGCGTATAGGATTTAAATGTATTATAAAAAATTCATCCAGATAATTGCGCTCTACAGAGAGACGGAAAGTATGAGCTTTTTCATTCGATTTGTCACCGTCTTTTTTCTTAAATTCCTCATGCCCCATCATCTCTAACTATAAAATTTGACTCAGAATACCAGCTCGGTGGCAGATTTCTCTGACGCAGGTTGTGAGTCATCCGCTGAGACAATGTCTGTGATGTTCTGCAAATTCCCCCAGAAACAAACACACATATTTATCAATGATATTCTCGGGAAACTGAGCTCTCCACAATTCCAGAAGCGATCGGCGTCCGGTGCACCCAGCTTCCCTCTCTCTAGCCTCCCGAGGATCTTCACGGGGATTCTCATAAGGAGCTGTCTCCAAACTCACCAACTGCCCCCCCCCCAGGTGACCATGCCTTATGAGTTCCAGAATTGGAAGGGAACAGACAAGATATCAGCTTGGCCATTTGCAAATGCAGTCAGTGTACTTTGACCCCGGAGCCAAGGGAGGCCCTTTTTTTTCCCCAGGAGAATGGTACACAGCCACCCCACTCGGCCTTCTGCCTGGTTCCACAGCTCCACAGTCACCTGCCTACCCAGGACACACAGAGGTCTCCAAAAGCCCTTCTTCTCCTCAGGTGCGATATACCGTAAAAAAAAAAAAAAAAATGTTGCTCTGGTCTGAGAGGTGTCTTGAAAACTCAGGGGATTCCACCAGCACTTGGGGGTGGTAGGCATAGCCATGAAGTGTCAGAGAGATGACTGGTGTTATTTAAACCCTGTGCTACCCCCTCCTTCCTGAGTGTGAGATCAAGGCCTGCTTGACGTCAGAAAGCCTACGGAGACCAAAGCAGGAAGGGTTACTAGATACCAGGCCATTGATGAGGTGGCTGGTATGGGCAGGAGCAGGAATAATCGAAAGCCAAAATAACTAGGGACCTTACAGTTGTATGGAACAGTAGTCTAATGTGTGAAGCCGTGTGTGCGTGTTGATGGTTTGGGTTGGTTTGTCGGTTTGTTTTTCCAGCATCTCTACTGTCTTTCAGTCACGCCTCTCAGCCAAGTCTCTTTCCAAGAACCAAGAGTTTCCCGCCAGGGTCTAGGGCGTCAACACTTTCTCGCAAAGATGGAGGGTATTGGACTCACCTCGCAGACACCCCAGTCACAGCCCTGAGGAAGTTCCGAGGTAACAACGTCGGGAGGCAGCGCCTGCCTGATCAACTGCTAGCTATCGGCCAGCTGCCTTTCTCTGCGGATCTACTTCTAGATGAATTTATAAGTTGGGTTGTTGGGAAATGACCAAGTCAGTCTGTCCTCAGCCCCAGCTCCCTGACTCCCCCTCTCCCCTGCTTATCCTCTACCCCTTCCATGCCCTGGTATTATCATTCCCACCTCCCAGCCCCACATCTTTTTCTTGCTACTCACGCTCCCCTTCTCCTAGCATATCTGTTCTTCGCCTCCTGACCATTTTTCAGGGTCCAAAGCAAGTCCACTAACTGCTCAGGACCCCTTCTCAGTTACAGGTGTTAAAACTGATACAGCATAGGGGGCGCCCGGGTGGCTCAGTTGGTTGAGCATCCGACTTTGGCTCAGGTCACGATCTCGAGGTTCATGAGTTCAAGCCCTGCATCAGGCTCTGTGCTGACAGCTCAGACCCTGGAGCCTGCTTCGGATTCTGTGTCTTCCGCTCTCTCGGGCCCGGATAAACATCTACGCGAATTCAAGATGATGAAGACCATCTGTAGGACTCATCCCAAAGAATTGTCTGCACACAGTTAGTCTTGACAGTTGTTCACCCCTGAGGGCAGATCTCCCATCAGCTCCTTCCTTGAAACTCCCAGAGTATCTGGACTTGACTCGGTTTTTCCCTTGACTCTGTGTGTCTTCTGATGCCCACCATTATTGATTCCTATACGTAACTGAAATTCAACTTTGGAAATTTCCTTTTCTATAGAACAAGTCCCATTTCAGATGCCTCGCCCAGTACCTCATCTGAAACACGTGGATGTGTCTCACATGGTTCCTTCACACAGTTACAGAGGGCATTACATGACTTCTGCATGTGAAATTCTTCAGACAACCCAAGGCATGGCGTGACAGAAGTCTCAATAAATGTAACCAGTTTATCATTACCGCTTCCGACTCCCCACAGCCTTCCTGTAACAAGCCTCTTGCCTGATCTCCCTATTTTCTATTTCTGTGCAAATGAGGTTGGACTGCATCATCAAAGTCAAGGGCATGCATATGTCAGAAATTTTGGTTCAAATCATTCTTTCAGTCATGTCTAAAGATGGAAGGTTAGAGAGGACACTATACCTCTGAAGGCTGGGAGCTGTAAGAGCTATAAAAGATTTGGTCAGTGAGAACTCAGAAAATCCCTGTTCTTTGATTGTTTGGCTTAAGAAGATGGACCTTTGGAGGCACCCGGGTGGCTCAGTCAGTTAAGCATCTGACTCTTCATTTCGGGTCAGGTCATGATCTCAAGGTCTGTGGGGCCATGAGTTGGACTCCACGCTGACATCACAGAGTCTGCTTGGGATTCTCTCTCCTCCTTGGTCTTTGCCTCTCCCCCACTTGCACTCTTTCTCTCTCTCTCTCTCTCTCTCTCACACACACACACACACACTAAATACATAAACTTAAAAAGAAAAAGGAGGGGCTTTTGGTTCTTGAACTTCCCGTAGATCATTTAGGTTGTGAGTGATCTAAACACTTCTCGAAATATCACCAAGAAATCTAGTGTCCTGTCTTCTGGATGTCCTCGCTTGAGGCCGCACGGCTTTGTCATTCTAAGCTCTATCTTGGCACCAACTTGCTGTGTTTCCTTCCCTTTGAGTACAGCTGAGAGAGTAAGGCTCTAGCTTTCTGACGGACGATTATAATTTGTCCAAGCACGTTCAACTCTACGACTATAAGGAAAATATCGAGATCGTGGTCCGAACAAGGACAAGTGTCTTGCTCTTGGCCTGGACACGTGGCCTGGACAGAGTCAACCCAGTGGGAGTCTCAGGACTGAGTCCTTCGCTGGAGCGTTTCGTATGTAAAGGCTCCCAGACATACACAGACGTGTCTCTGAATGGACAAGAGTCTTTGGCTGAGGGACGTGGTCTCTCCCATTACGTCCACTGTTAGCCTGCTCTGGATCTCAGTCCTGGAGGACACACCTATAGAAATGAAGTCAGACTGGTCAGGCGTCACCTTTCCCCAGTGTTAATGTGTGGAGGGTCACAGGAGTACCCAGAGTTCCGTGGAGAAAGCAGAGCTAAGACGGAAATATTTTTTATTATTGTTCTCAAATTTTTTTTATTTACAAAATCATCTTCTTTGCTTGAATGTGTGTGGCTAATCCTTATTTTCCTCGATATAGAATTTAGGGAAAAGAAAAAGGATCCGTAAAAAAGAAAACAAAAAAAAAAAAAACAAAACCGAGTTTTATTTTCCTGGGCTGAGCCCTACCAGTCTTAATTGGTGGCTCTGGAGGGCCCAAAATAGCGAGGCTGGCCAGCCCCTGCCTGGGTCTCAAGCTAGATTCCCAATCGGAAAGAGAGAGAGGAACCAAGGACAAGTCGGGCTTTTGCTGATGGCTTTGTTGTCGGCAGGTTTCCATCTTGTCCCTCAAAGCCACCTGTCCCAAGGTGGTTTTCGTCAGTTCCTGCAGGGCTGTGTTGCTCTGTGGCTGCGGACGTCACCAGTGTTCCCTGGAGGGGGAGGAGGAGCAGGGGACGTCAGGGCAAGCATGGCCGGTGCCCAGGCAGCTGCAGCTTTGACTCTCCTTTGACAAACCCCTGCCGCGTCTTTGGAACGGAAGATAACACTGAGAACTCGCGGCTGAGTTTGAAACACCGGGTCAAGTATGTGGGCAGAGGAAGGGCCTGCGTCTTTGGGGTGTCGGACAGATCTGGCCCAGGGAGGGGGTGCCAGGCGGATAGCGCATAATTCATCCGAAGTTTAAGTCAGCTGGCGCAAGCTCCCGGGTGAGAACGCTGGAGATAGTTAATAACCAGTGAAATCCCGGTGGATGACACCGTCTGCAGCCAGGCTGATGAATTAAAGTCTAAGCGACAGTGGCAGGAGCTAGAGACAACCCTCTGTACATGAGGCTGATGGGGCAGCATGCTAAGGGAATAGACCTTCTTTGTTATGACTGTGATACTCCCAAAGGCATCCCGGCCCAAGCTTGCATGGCTGTCACAGTTAGAGAACCAAGGATGGTTCGATGCCAGCTGGGGTCCATGGGTCTTCTCGGGACATGGGGCAAGTACGGTAAGAAACCCTGGGCCTGAGGGTCACCACCAGTGTCGACTCCTGACTTTGCTTTACAAAAGCTCTGTGACTCTTACATACCCGCTTAACCTCTCTGAGCCTCATTTTCATTCTTTCCAAAATCAGGGAAGGTAATGATACCTTCCTGACAGGATGAGATCAGGCGTGTAAAATGATCAGAGCTACTTTGGGTTCAAGAAGCAGGATTCCCAGTTTTAGGCAAAATGGGGAAGTTTGCATAAGGATGCCGGAGGGCCTCACATAAGCTAACTGAAGGAAGGGAATACAGCTGTGCCTGGGGGCCCTCCTAGACTCAGGGGTTTAAATGCTCCCAGAACTTTCTCCTCGTTTCTTAGAGGTTTCATCTCTTCCTCTGGAGCCCAATCCTTCCATGTGTCTGAAACCAAAGCCTGCGACAACTTCCAACTTTCACATCTCTGTTCCACCGTCAGAGAGCACTGACTCGGCTCCCAAAAATTGCAGGGAAGGCCTCTGATTGGCTCATCTTTGGTCAGGTGACCCGCCCCCAGCCAATCAACAGGGTCTGTGAAACAGGCGCCCTCGCAGGAGCCAATATCCCAGAAGGCGGTGCAGGGGGGCACCAGCGGGTGGTGGGTGGGCAGACAGGAACCGTCCCCCCCCCCCCCAGGGGTCTTGTAAAGTATAAAGGGCTTCAAATGTGAAATCTAGGCAGTAGCTCCTGAGCAAATGCGCTCAGTCCTGAGAAGTCCTTTAGAGTCTGTGTGTCTCCGTTGCCTGATCCCAAGAAAAGATACTATTCAGACACCTGCTTTGAAGCAATAGTTTTGTGCTGCCTGAGTTTTAGTTCGGCACTAGTTTAATGTTAATACCCCTAGGAAAGAACTAAGAAGAAATCTGTACTCTGAAGGTCAATTAGCTTTGGACTGACGCACTGAATTGAACAATAACCGGAAGAGATACGAGGTTTGTGCTTACAGGAAAAGCAAATTCACTTAATAGGATATACCACTCTGTTTGGGGACAGATGATGAGAGTCCTGAGTCTGAGCTATCTAGCACTGGAAACTCTATTACTGTGGTTTTTCAGTCTGGTCCCGCTGTTCCCCTTGCAACATTTTTGTCTGCCACGAAATAAATGGTCTGGTTTGCAAGCGGAAACCCAGGAGGGTTGGAGCCACCCCCTGCTGGGGTGGGATTGGTGGTGAAGGGGATCTTCTAACTTTAATTAAGGCTCCAGGGAGCTGGAGCCACGTTCCGCAGTACAGGAGGCGTTTTTGTGTTTTGTCCCACCTGGCTCTTCACCTGGTGGGGACAGAGTTTCTCCGAGTTTCAGCTGATAAATGGGTTTCGAGGTCAGCAACCCCTGGAGGCCAGCATCGGTGACACTGACCTGGCCATGTACACTTTTACCTTTGTTTCCTCTAGTTGGTGCTCGGCGCTCCCTAGCAATATGTCCTTCCTAACTGAATCACGCCCGGAGGGGAGCAAGCAATCTGTAAAATGTTAATCCTGTCTTCACTGGCACCTGATAGTCTCGGGCATTAAAACTGAGTAAACGCTTCCAAAGGCCAAATGCAGCTGAATTAAAATCCTTGCTTTCATGGATCCCGTACCTCTGTTTATGTAGAAAAACACCATGCAAGGAATAACGTGCATTTTGAAGACCCTGGCTGAGGATGAACGATTAGGTTTTAATACGTCGATTTGATGATTCAGCCTATGGAGGAATCTGCTAGAACTTGGCTTCGTAAAACATTGGTCACTGTTTTGCTCTGTGGAATGAACAGATCTGTCACCGTGCCCATCTAATTCCTGCTTTCCAGCCTCAGACAACAGGAAATAGGATTGATGCCAGGGAGGAGCAAGGGGCAGCCACATTGCCACCTGTCACATTGCCACCTGTCACACTGCCACCTATGCACCAGAGGTGGGCGGAAGCAGGAACTGAGAATTTCAGGCCCCTGTGCGCACCTGCCTCCGCAAAAAGTCATCCATAGGAGACTGTTTGGACTGTCTCGAACTTTATGCGATCCCTGGAGATTATGAATGACACGGGCATGTGAGCAAAGGAGAAGGCCAGAGTGGGGCAGCCAGCAACACCTTGGAGGAAGCGACAACCCTGGCTTGTCCGTGGACTGGGCTGGTGGCTTTAATTCTGGCTCTTCTACAATCGAAGTCTCTTTCTACCCATACCCTTCCAAAATATTCACTTTTCTTCTCCATGACTTCATTGATCTCTGGGAAGCTTGCTCCAGACCTCAGTCGCAGGTTCCAAAGCTCTCCGGGTTGGGCAGCATCGTGGACCACTCTGTTGGTGACTTACCTGCATTTTTTGCATGGTGGATGCCTGCCCTAAGTTTGTTTGGGCTGCTATAACAGGATACACAAACCAGGAAGATTATACACGACAGAAATTTATTTCTCAGTCTTGGAGACTGGGAAATCCAAGATCAAGGCTCTGGCAGACTCCGTGTCTGGGAAGGTCCTGCTTCCTGGTTCAGAGATGGCTGGCTTCTCGCTCTGCCCTCACCTGGTGGACATGGTGAGGGTCTAAGGTTTCGACACATGAATTGTAGGGGGACACAAACATTCAGATCATAAGAACGTGTAGAAAATACACGTATATCTAAAAAAGAGTCACTGAGTTGACCTCAAAATCAGGGCCATCTGCATGATAATATAAATTATAACTGGGGTTTAAATATACTTTGCTTTTAAAATTCAAATAGATATTGTGAAATTTACCAGATATAATGATGGTCAGGAGAGGAAAGGGGCCTGGGCTCAGTGAGTTCAGGGAACTCAAAGGGAGACCAAATGAGAAGTCTCCAGTGGGAAATCAAAGTCAGTGGGTCCATTACTTTGGAACATTGTGGACAATTCTTTGTCCGAACACGAGGATCCACTGTCAGCTTTTCAGGTCTTGGAACAAATGGAGGGCCATATACCATGTGCCAAAATATTTACAGGACCTCAATTAAAAGAATAAACTGATAAGTAAAATAAATCCTTCCCTTCTTTTCTGACCTTTGTTCTTTCAACATGACTTGGAATAAGAAGAAAACCTAGATGTGACCTTAGATTGGACAATTGTTTCTTCAATGTGGCAGTGAAAACACAAGCAACAAAAGAAAAAAAATAGATAAAATTAGACATCATCCAAATTAAAACCTTTCATTCTCTGAAGGATGCCATCAAAAAACGAAAAGAGAATTCACAGAATGGAAGACAATATTTGCAAATCACATATTTGACATATTCTAGTATCCAGAATTTATTATTTAAGAAAAAACTCTCATAGCTCAACAATAAAAAAAACCCAATAACCCAATTTTTAAAATGGGCAAAGGATCAGAATAGATCTTTCTACAAAGAACATACACAAATAGCCACAAAACATATTAAAAGATGGTCAATGTGATTCGGCATTAAGGAAGTACAAACAAAACCACAATGAGATACCATTTCAGCTCCGCTAAGATAGTTCTAATAAAAATGACAGACAATAACAAATGTTGGTGAGGATGTGGAGAAATTGGAACCCCCACACATTGCTGGTCTGCATATGACATGGTTCAGCTACTTTGAGAAAACAGTCTGGAAATTCTTCACAAGTTAAACTGAGAATTCTATGACTCAGCAATTCCACTCCTAGGTATATGCCCAAGAGAATTGAAAACGTATGTCTACACAAAAACGAATGGCTTATCCATTATTCCTACTAGCCAAAAAGTAGAAATAACCCCAATATCCATCGACTGATGGATCCAACAACTGACACCTGTTACAACATGGATGAACCCGGAACACATGACGCCAAGTGAAAGAAGCCAATCACAAAAGACCACACGTTGTTCAATTACGTGTGTGTGAAACACCCTGGGCAGGCAAATCCATAGGCACACGGAGACTGGTGGCTGCCAGGAGGGTTGCTGCTCCTGGGTATCAGGTTTCTTTTTGATGTGATGACATACTCTGAAGTTAGGCAATGACTATGGTTGTACGACCTCATGAATATACGAAAAATTATTGAATTGTACACTTTGAGAGGGTGAATTTTACAGTAGGTGAATTAAGTCCCTGTTATAACAATGACGTGGAAGATTGGACAGTAATTTCGAATTTGTGCCACCAACACCTTCCCCTCCGATATTCCTGCTTCTCTCCCCATGCTTGGCTCTTCCCGCATCACAAACATCCTCACACGCAGCTATGAGAATGTTCCCTGCCCACCTGTCCTGGTTCTGTCCACACCTCCAGAAGTAGCCACACCTCAGACCGGAGGTGAGCACGTGGGGAGCAGACCTGCCTCAGGAAGATGGCCTTGGGCACAAGGTCCAAGAAGGGCTCAGGGACATTTGAGCGGGAACTTTTGGTATCCAGGTGCCTGGAGTGTGATGGGTGATCATGGGGTCCAGGTAGATATTCCTCTTGGCCCTGCAGACACTTTCCCTGCGCAAAGGGCCCGGCTAGAGGTGGGTCCTTGAGAGTCCTTCTAGAGAATGTGGGGTGATCACCCTTGTCTAACCAGTGGTATGGGGGATGAAAGAAGGCACTGGAACCTGTGTTAGTAAATGGACAGCAAGAGAAATGAGTGATGGGGAGAGTTCTCAGCAAGTATGGAGCAAGGAGGGTGGCCGTTCTCCAAAAGCATCTACTCTTCTGATGCCCGGGACACGCGCATTCCTGAGGAACTGCAAGAGAACCTGTGAGATCCTCTACAGATAAAAATATAAATAAATAATTACATAAAAAAATAAATAAAGGGAGAAGCAAAGGGACGAAGCGGGCAGGTCCGAGGTGACAGCAAGGAGGTGGCAAGATGGAAGGCTTAGGGCACCAAAGCATGAGTTAGACCTTTGCAGAAGGACAGAGGGATGCCAACCCAAGCGTCCAGATTAAAAACCCGTGGCATTTGCCTGTGGCTCGTACTGGCTTCCCGGGGACAGTTCCTCTTGCTCCTCTGTGATGTCTTCCCCTTGCTTTCATTGAGATCCAACCTCCCACCCGATAAAGAGCCCAGATAGGCAGTCAATTTCCTCGGGTGAGAGAGGAGCAGCCAGAAAGAATGACATTGGGGTTAGAGGCTAGACATCTCGTATCGACACCACCTGTGGGTTTGGAGCAGGGACAATCACAGTCACCTTGGAAAGCAATCACAGACCTTTTATTTTGAGCAGAACACTTAGGGAGGGACGAGATAAGTAAGAGCAGTATCCTGTCCCGAGTCTCATTTTCTCCCCACTTGGGTAGAGAGAGGGTCAGGGAAGCGGTGCCACGGCAAACGTGAATTTACCTCCGAAGTCATAGGAAGTGTGTTTGCCGTGCCTGGGAGAGACAGAGCCCCGGACCGGAGAGGACAACCCCGTGCTGTCACTGTGGTTCTGCTCATTGTGCAGCTGCCATACTGGCCACAGGGAGGGCTACTACGGGATTGTCTTTATCAGCTCCAGAGCCCAAAGGAACAGCTTGGGAAGTTCCAGACCAGTGGGTTGTATTGACTACTCCTCCTTCTGTCTGGTGCCCCACATGCCCTCCATCCTATGGGTGTGGTTCTGTCCTGAGGTTCATGATACTGAAGAGATGAATTTTAGCCTCCGACCAACCGGAGTTTGAATTCCCACCCAGCCACTTAGCTTCCATTTCCTCATCCTTAAAAATGGGAAAAATAACAGCTAAATAGGGTTGCCGTGAGCTTTAAGTGGGATTTCTGTAGGTAAAGCTCTTAGCCTGATCTCTGGGGCATAGGAAATACTGGAGAATTGATGATGAGTATGACCACGTTGGTGGGGGCACGGACAGGGTGGCGGTCGTTGGCTGAGCCCTTGCTGACAGTCACAGGCAAAGCGGGGAGTGACAATGGGCTTCCCAAGTGTCGTCCACCATGGATATGCAGGCCATAATTATTTACTGAAAGAGAAGGCTGCTTTTCAAAGGAAAAACCAATCTTTAATTTAGCATAAAGAGGGTTTTTCAGAGTATAAAGAGGGTTCTGGGGGCAGGGGGTAGATTTTGAAGTATCTACTTTGAAAAATGGTTTCCATGTATTCATTTCCAAATAAAAAGCAAACACTCTAATCACTCAATGGGTTCCTGAAAAGATTTGAGTGAGGGAGGGGGTGCAATCCAGTTGCTTGCAAATGCTTTCTTCTCAAAGCGTTTTGCTTTTCAATGCCTTGTCTGCACCATTACCCCCAACCCAACACTCCACTGCAGATATTTGTTTGGGATGTGTCATAGCTCAGCTCTGGCCTTCCTCGCAGACACTATGTGCCCTCCACCTGCCCACTCCCTCATCAACACGCACACACACACACACACACACAAACATACACACACACACACACACACACACACACACACGAGGGGAAAGCCGATCTAGGGTTTTCTGGCTACCGGTGCCTTGTGCCGGGCCATAGAGGAAGATGAGACAGACATTAACCCACATTCAACTTTCCTACTAAATTTCAGAAAAAAGTGCCCCCCTCCCCCCAAGTTCCCTTCCTCTTGTTCTTTTTATGTCAGTGCAGGTCAAGGACACCTGAGGTGGGCGGGCAGTATAGGAAATTCAGGAACTCAGATGGTTCGACATTTTGCTATCCTTTCTGAACAATCTCCCATTCAAATTGTGGGCCAAATGCTATTTTTGTAGCACGTAGCATGAAACAGGAATGATGAATTGTTTGGTGCCGGGGACATAAAATAAAGAAGGACAACGTAGGTAAAAAGAATGCTGCTGTGATTTATGGGGCCTCTTCCAACTTTTTCTCACTTCTCTCAAATAATTCTTCTCAGTCCTAGCACTTAGTGTTACCTTTACCTTTCTAAAGTATGTTTTATGACAAATAACTCCCTCCCATGAGCTGATGATGACCCATTCAACAAAATCCTGCTGCACCTACCATGTGTCAGGTATTATTGAGGAAAACAAAGGTGAGACACCCATGGGGCCAGGGCCAAAGAGCCCACCTAGTGATGCTGGGCACGGTCCGCCATAGATCTGCCTTGGATCCATGGCAGGTTAGAGTCTCCCAACCCCAACTGTTATGGTACAAGCAGAGCCTAAGACTGGGTAGGTGTTGGGTAAGGCTTCTGGAGAGCCCTCAGGAGAGCTGGGGTGAGTCATCCCTTCCTAATAGGGGACGTTTAGTCCAGCACCTAGTAAGGGACACTTGAAAAGCAGGGTGGTGGCTTTTAGAGCAGGCCGCCTAGGCTTGAGTCCTACCACTGCCACCTGCGACATGGGTGACCTGGGGCAATTTACTAAACCTCTCTAAACCTCAAATTTCCCCTTGGTAAAATAGAGCCCATCTCACAGGGCAGTTGCGAAAATTATTTGAAATGCTCTATGGAGCGCTTTACAAAATCTGCTGCAATGATAATAATAAAACAGAGCGCTGTTATAACAACAGTGAGAACAACCTGAGTGCGGGATGAGGTCCATGGTCAAGGATGAGACTTTCCAGGAGAGGCGGTGCTTTGGGCTTCCAATGAGCCCAGACCTCAGGGTTTGAGTCCATGGAGCAGGCGTCTCCCCAGGGAGAAAAGGAGGTGAACGGGTCTGAGCGAGGAAGTTTGGTTTCCTTGTTTGGCTGGCCAATTGGCGCGTAGGTACAGGTGTTCTGTTTTCGGAATGGTTGTGAGAAGGGGGCCAGGCACCGAGGACGTGGGTCAAACCGATGGTCCAGGCAGAAGGGCCCGGTGAGTCCACAAGCTGCAGGAGGTGGCCCGGAGCACGGAGAAATCACAAGCTGCTGAGTGTTCTGAGGCCCTGGAAAGAAACACGCGGGTGCTGTAGGTAATGGCTGGTGTCCCTCAGTGCCCTGGGCCAGGCTCTCATTGGCACACGGTCAGGGAAAAGCTGTATCTGCAGGTGTCAAACAGCGTGGTGGTGGCCGGGGAGGGAAGAGTTGAGGCATTTGGTTGCATAGTCAACGAAACATCCAGCAAAGTCTCTACGCTTGGGAAGTTCCCTCCACGGGAGAGATAGAAGTGACACAAATCAGGTCACTGTTGACAAGAATCCGTACCGGGTTCTCTCCTTTGTGACAATCCGTGGCATGTTAAGTGACAATTACACTGGGGAGGACTTGTAGCATTCCAGCCGTGAACTGGGCCCCTGGAGTCAGCCAGTCGGGGACCAAAAGCAGTTCTGCCACTTGCCAGTCATGTGACCCTGGGCAAGAGCCCCAGCCTCTCTGTGCTGTCATTCCCTGTTTGTAAAATGGGGATGACAACATCAATCCTTTTGTTTTTAGGAGGATTAAATATGAAGGCCAAGTATTAGGCACACAACATCATCATTATTATTAATTATTATCACTATTAAAACTAATTCACACATTCCGGCCACCAGAGAGCTGCTTCACCCTTTCAACCAATCGTACATTTCTTCAGTGAATTTTTTAAGTTTACTTATTATTTTGAGAGAAAGAGAGTGCAAGTGGGAGAAGGGCAGAGTGAGAGAAAGAGAGAGAGAGAGAGAGAGAGAGAGAGAGAGAATCCCAAGCAGGCTCCACCCTGTCAGCACAGAGCCCCATGAGAGGCTCGAACACATGAACTACGAGATCATGACCTGAGCCAAAGTCGGACACTTAACCAACTGAGCTCCCCAAGCACCCCTCTTCGGGGAATATTTATTGGGAAATGTTTATTATAGTAGCCCTACGATCTGCTTGTCACTGTTCTAGGGTCCCATCAGCTAGTGGTGAACAAAACAAACGGATCTTGTGTGCCACATGCATGCCAGTGGGAGAGAAAAAAATGCCATGTGACAGGTGATGATCATAGGCTGTGTGAGTAAAAGTAAAGCCAGGTAAGGCATTAGAGGGAGAAACAGTGACAGCCTCCGCTAAGTAAAACATAAGCAGAGATCCAAATGAACAGAGCCTGTGAGCCGCCTCTGAGATGCGAGGGAAAAGCCTTCTTTCTGGCTGAGGGAACAGCAAAAACGCAGACCCTGAGGTGGGGGCGTGGCTGAGGAACAGCAAAGAGGCTTTGTGGAGGCTGGAGTGGCGCGAGAGACCATAGAAACAAGGTCAGGGAAGCAGCCGCCGGGTCACAGCCATTTACGTTCTCAAGGCAGTGGGGAGCCACGAGAAGGTTTTGAACGGGGATCGCCATGAGCGGACTATCCAAGATCACTTTGGCTGCCGTGTGGGACGCAGAGAACTGGGAGCAGGTGAAAACAGGGAGACCAGAGGGTCGAGCATGGCAGCCACCAAACTTAAGATAATTCCCGATGAGGGAGTCCCTGGGAAGGTGGTGAGAAGCAGTCAGATTCAGAATATATTTAGCGCGCAGGGTCAACAGGACATAGAAGATAGGTTGATAGAAGCGAAAAAGACGACTCGAGGGAAGCATGGATCCAATTTATTGTGCAAACCAGGAATTTTGAGCATCAGAGGGGATGCCTGAGGACTGTTTGGTCGATTGGGATATACAGTGACTTTAATCAGAGATTGTTGGCCAACTGGAAAGACGCTACGGGAGTTTATGGTGAGGAGGAGTTGGTTTGTTGGGGCCCCAGGAGTTGGGAATCAAAGCGTTCTGTGTAAGTGATGAGATTTTTGGGGGGTGGCAGTGGAGTTCGTGGGGTCTGGAGCTGATGACCAAGGAAGAGTTCTTGAAGACGTCTTTGGTGCGAAAGGTGATTTTTTTAAAGCACGGGGACAGGACCCGTGGGCAGGAAGAGCTGCCCGGGACCATGAGGAGAGACTGGTTATACACTTGGGAGTCTGGGGAGGTAAAGTCCAGGGGAAGTTTCCAAGGAGATTTTCATATGCTAAAGACCCACAGGATATTGGAGGCCTAGCTATTGTCAAGCTAAGGTTGTTCTTCCCTGGGCAAAGTGTTAGCGTTAAGACAGTGGGGAGTTCCTGGAGAAACATTTTACTCTGAGCCTCAAGTATTTGTCAATGGGCTGCAGGTTATGAGGAAATTTAGTTCTATCTGCCATTTCCTTCTGCCTTTGTTTCCCACATCACTATGGAGGGGTGATGTTGGGGCTCCAGGAAACGGAGTCTATAGGTTTCTGGAGATTAGACCATTGATAAGATTGCCTTTTTCTTGTGATTTACTAAGATATTTATAAATAGATGGAGACTCAGGTCCTGCGGGACTATGAGCTCTATCAGTTAACCATTTGTTTTTCCCCTTTCCTTTGTTCTTGGGCAGCCAGGAGTGCCCGAGGAACCTCACACACATCCCACCTTGAGGGTGGGGGTGCGGTGTTTGCAGCCTGTCAGCTTGCCTTATGCTCCCTTGTCCTAGGGTATGTGACGTTTCAGACGCCTACTAGACATGGCTTAAATATGTGTTAGGAATTCATGACGAGGTGGCATCCTTCATTCGGGAATCACGGTTCTGATGAAAGTTTACGTGTGCATGGAGAAGAGAAGAGTCGCAAGATAGGACCCTGGACCCTCTAACACTCAGGCCAGGACAAGGGGAGAGGAATCCAGGAAAATGAAACTGTGAAGGAATAGGCAGTGATGTAGGGGAAAGACCAAGAGGGTGGAATGTTCCAGAAACCAAGTTAAGGAAAACATTTCAGAAAGGAGGGGATGATTAAATTTGTCAGATGTGAGGACCGTGAAGGGGCCACAGGATGTGAAGATTTTGGTGACACTGACCACGATTTCGTGGCACCGGCGGGGACAAAAACCCTTTAGGAGTGGGCTCAAAAGAGAGAAAATGGGGGCCGTGAATGCAGATGACTTTTCCAAACAGTTTCAATGGGCAGGGGGTGTAGCTGGAAGGGACTGTGTTCTAAAAATGGGAGAAATGAGAGCACTGGGTACACAGATGGGAATGAAACAGTAGATGGGGCGCTCGTTGGGTGTGTGGGGGGAGGGAGCAGAGTTAACTGCATAAACAAGGAACAGGTGAGAGGGGATAGGGGCCAGGGCCCATGTCCAGAGTGTGGCTTTCAAGGGCAGCAGACCCAGTTCATAGCCTGGAACAACAGTACCCAAGGCAGAGAGCCTGGCCAGCAGCAGGTAGATCAGCAGCTGTGGCTGCACAGTGTAGACGCTGTCTTCCAATTGATTCTCTTCCCTCCGTGATGTAGGAACCGAGGTCAGTGGCTGGGAATACAGATGGAGAACGAGGTATTGGAGCTTTGAGGAGGAAAGAGAAGCATGGAGTAGTTGCTCCGGGGAGTGACAGAGCGAACTGAATCGGCGGGGCACTATCTCCAGATTGCTGGGCAGTCCCGAGGAAGCATTTCAATTTCTGGCCATAATCTTACCTTGGTGCCAGTTAAACCAAGTGGCTCTCACGCTGGCCATCGTTGACTGCTCGGGTGTGGACACAGACTACACCTCAATTACGTGAAGTTGTGTTAATAATTCTATCACAGAAGATGATATTGTGGAGGGAGTGACCAAAGCGACGGGCTTTGAACTGCGTAAAAAGGCAAGTGAGAAAATGAAGGGTGTTCAAGGTGGTTGAGGCAGCAGAGTGACCATCCCCGAGGACGTAGAATTGTGGGATTCAGGGAATGAGGCAGGTGAGCTAGAAAGACAGGGAATGGTGGTCAGAAGCTGGAAGGCTGAAGTGGCATGTTGGAGTTGCCGGGGTTAATGGCAGTGGTGTGTGTGGCTGAGGCTGGTTGACATGTCGACCGAGTCATGGGCAGGGACAAGGACACCACCGGAAGGGTATGGCGTTGAAATAGCCTCACTGATGACAGAGTGTTGGTGGGGAAAGATGGGAAGGCTCACCCAAACCTTTGGTCTCCTGCCTTGAAACCGGAAGATGGAGGTGATCCCAGCAGGAAGTTGAGGTTGGAGGAAACGGCTGCTGGTGCTAGACCCTGATTTCCAGAGTGCAGGGTTCGGGCGTCAGAAGCCCTGGGAACTGGAGTCAGATCGAGGATGGACGGAGCCACAGCAGGACAGTGGCCCTGATGAGGGGTGGCCAGAGAAGCTCAGTATCTTAATAGCAACCGTGACAAAGAGAGCCAGAAGGCCAGGTAAGGTTACCACCCCGGTCCTCAGGATTGGTTGGGAAATCTGCTCTGCCCTGACCATCCTCCTTGGCACTGGTCTTCCTGCAGAGACGAGGAAGGGAAAAGGACATGAGAGAGTGACAGGGAGGAGGGGTGCACGGTGGTCTTACCAGGAGTAAGAGGAACAGAGCCAAACCACAATCCAGGGATGGAACCATCATATCGGGACAAGTGGATCTCCAGGGTTAGCAGAGACCCGCTAAGAGGCAGCAAGTGCAAAGGCCCAGGGGCAGGGAGAAGCCATGCTGGAAGATCCCAGGATGCCTCTGTCTGGGGAATGCCCAGACCACCGTACGTCCTGGTCCGAAGGAGACTCCAGGAGGGAGAGTGTCGTCTGCCACGCACAGATGCCCTTATTCATGTTAAAGTAACCACACTGGCATCCTGCTTCCCTGTCTCATCAGTCCGGCCGCTCCCCGTCTGTCTGCACTTTGGAAACAGTAATGAATTAAGAACAAAAGATTAATGCTGTTGGCCTGGTGTATTTATATACTCAACTTCCATGGAAACCCAGCAGGTAGTAAATCAGCCAAAAACCATATTTAATAACTCCTAGTAAAACCCAATTTACTCACCTGCCGACCATGGAAAAGTTGATTGCTTTATCACTGGAACCCCATTCGTTGCAGACCATTATAACTGCCCTACACATAAGAAATACATTTCCCTTATTATTTATTTATTTTTTTTTGGACAAGGATGGTGCGTTGAAAATGAGCCATAAAATAGCCTAGGAGCAGCATGAGTGCTGTTAATAATAGTGCTAGATTACTATATTTGTCATATATTCCAGGTCTGTCTACCCGGGTAGCTGGCATCCTTCCTGAATTTTTAACAAGAGTCCTTATAGGGCAGAGAGAGAAGGCAAACAACCACAGACCCGTAAAGGAAGATGGGAAAAGCAGTGCCCTTCCTTCCCGGCTGTTAAAAACAAGTCATTTGGCCTCAGCCTTCGGGGAAGATATTAGCTTTCTAGATCACATCTTATCATACAGTAATTGTATTAGGTTTCCTGGGGACCTTCCTACCTCATGACCTTCTAGCTCAGTGATTGAGCCGATCAGATTGAAACGATGAGGAAGCATTCATTTCCACCTCATTGATTTCGGCTCTCTATTGTCTGCCTGCGTTTTCTCCGACCTCGCCCTCGTTCATCAACAAGCTGCTTGTTCCTGAGAAAATTCCCGCTGCTCTCCAGCTGCTTTCTGGATGCAAGTGCGTTTTGACGCAAGAAGTCTGAACCCGGATGGCTGAGCACGGGAGAGAAGGAAAATGATGCCGGTTGCTGGATAATTGAGTGCCTTACTTTCCTTCCTCTTGCATCTTTTTCTTTTATTTATAAGCATCAGTTGTTCAAGAGGGCAAAACACTCTCTGCGTCTGATCTGAGCGGCATAGCCGGCATAACGCTAAGTTCCTGTATCTCTTGGGTGACAGAGAACTTGGAAACTGGCATAGGGAAGAATCCAGGATTCAGGACTGCAAGGAGAGCTGAGGAACCTGGGCTCTGTGTCCAACTCCATGATGGTGTAAGTGTCCCAGAATCCAGACCTTCCCCTCAGGCAGTGGATTAAGTCAATGCTTGGCTTGAGCTCATGTCTGCAAATAAACACCAGCTCCCAATCAACGCACTAATTAGAGTTCTGCACTTTTGTTTGCGGTGGCCTGGACTCCTTTCCCTGGCCGAATGATGTCCCTTCAGAACTGTTTTAGTCATAAACGAGAGGGCGTCAATTGTACAGCCCTCGCCTTTAGTGGCGGGAGCCAAGATTCACTCAATATCTTAATAAATAACAGTTCTTTGCACTCTTTTCTCAACTTAGGCTAGGATGACCCACTCCCAGCACGTTCGAGAATGTCTGTGTGTGTATTTAGTTTTGTTTTACCGTTTTGCTAATACTGTGAAAAAAATCAACGCATATGTATTCTGAGATCATCAGCTCATAAATTCAGTCTTGTTTCTGTGTTTCATTTGGTTCCATTAACACCACATGTATTGGTTTCCCTAACGGTACGCTAGGCACCATTCTTCATATTTTTAAATGTATGCGCTCGTTTTTACCCTCACAACAACCCTACGAGATGTATTCTGCTATCATCTGCATTTTACAGATGAGGCAACAGGCACAGAGATGTTAAATGATCCACCCTATTTTATGCAGCTGGAAAGCCCTGGAGCTGGGACCCAGTGGCAATCTGGCCTCAGATCTGGAAGTTCTTAACAGCTTTGCTCTTTTGCCCTTCGAGCTGGTAGCACTTCACTTCTAAAGTGATGTTTCTCAAACTGGTCCCCACAGAGACCAGGGGATTAGTGGGTGTATATTCAAGAATTAGGTAAAGTTATTTTTTTCCAAATAAATATGCACATTTCTTAAACTTGCAAAAGTACAGGCTTTGGACTCATACCATTTGGGGTTCAAATTTAGACATGGTTCTGACTAGTTGTGTGATCTTAGGGGTGTTTTGTTATATCTCTAGCCCATTCCCTTCTCTACTCTAAGGGGATATTGGTCTTCCTTGTGGGATTATTCTGAATTCATGTCAGAATTATGTCCGAGTTTGATGACACAACACATAGAAAGCACTTGGCATACTATGTTCAGCGAGGCCGTTGCCTATGCCTCCCCACTCCTCCGTATCCTTGTTTTTCCCTTGTCAGCTGGGTGCAAGGTCTGTGCTAACAGAGGTGCACCTCCAGCTGGTAGGATTGCAAAGGAGCATAGTCATTCGTTTCACTAGTTACTGCTCTCAGTAGAACAATGGACCATTCACAGGAAGTGAGAGTGTTCAGGGCAGGGGTCAGATCATCCAGAAGAGACAGTAGTTTGTAGACAGTTATATAATGTAGTGAAGCTAAAGACAAGAGGAATGATAAAATATCCTATTCTTCTGGGAGACGGGAGCCAATGATTCTAATTTCGACTTGCCATGAACTTGTGGTTTGTTCTTGGATCAGTCTGAGCCTCCATTTTTATCTCTACGATGGAAGAACTTTTAGCAGATCCATTCTCTTAAATTATTTTAGACACAGAAACTTTCATCAAGAAAACCAAAACCCCCAAACCATATTAGTTTCATAAAGCGTGACAACTTTGACCAAGTCATAGTGGTTGTCTAGAGCCTAATGGAGAGAAGGATTCCATAGCAAGACAGAAATCTGTGATGAATCAGCAATGTCTGCCAGGGCTGCAAAAGGCAGATAGGCCTCCCAGTAAATATCATCCTGTCTGAAAGAGAAATAGGATAAATGGATAAAAGGGAATATTTCAGGCTCAACCAGGCAGAGAGATGCTTGACTCAGTTTACTCTCGTTAGCAACCATTCTGTTAAATGATTTTAGAATTTTTTCCAGCATCCCTTAGTCTCTATGATTCTAAATCTCAGAGGGAAAATACTAAAGAGCTGGACAATAGTTAAGACTTTGAGAAGAATTTGATGGTTAATTATTAAAAGTGTCCTAACCAAACTCAGCAGATAAAGTGAGACTAACATATCCTTTGCGCTGGAACATGAAGCCCAGCCACTATGATATCATTTTTGCCGACAGGCTCACTTTAATTGAGAGACAAGAAGTAAATTAGGCTTTCAGGACACAGGGGTTAGTACCAGATCATCATATTTGGCTGTGGAATGTTTAACCTTCTCTTACAGGCACCTGCTCCATGTAATTTACTGTCTTGTGGGGTGTTTCAATAGCCTTTCACTAAGGGATGAATAATGTCCCACTAAATTGCTCGAGGAGAAAAAAAAAAGCCACAGCTGGGCGAGATGCGTAGCAACTTTTACTGTGTTGAAGAGATTTGCCAAACTCAGCAATTTGAGGCAGTGGAGATCCATCATTGTGTTCACGAGGTGCCTTGGTACCAACCAGGATGGAGCCTTTCCTTGAGCAGGGAAAGAAATACCCTTCATTAAAGTCCTGGGGAGAGACCTGCCCAAATGCTCACCAAACCTCCAGCAACTGGCACCCTCAGGACCAGGTACAAGCTCCTCGCCCTGGATATAAAATATTTGTTGAAGAGAACTTACAAAAGATGAAGGGGGGTGGGGAGTAACACTCAGCAGCTATCCTCAGCTGCAAATTGGATTTTATCAGAAAAGAAGAGAAACAAATGTTTTCAGATGAAGGACAGTTAACAATGTAAAGGCATAGTTTTTAAGTATACTCAAAACTTATGTTTAGAGAACGCCTCCTCCATTATTAAATCATTTTCAGTGTTTATTTTTAAAAGGTGGGCTCCAAGCCTATTAAACTAGTCATCGGAAGTTTGTTGGACTGGGTGAATTTGACCATCTTATGAGAGTAAGTGGGACCATAGGACATTAAAGAGTAAAAAAAAAAAAAAAAAAAAAAAAAAAAATCTAGCATTGTTGATATCCTTTTTTTTTTTTTTTTTTTTAATAATCCAACATCTTGGCTAAGTCACTCCAGCAAAACTGGGATTCTAATTCTAGTCTACAAATTGAGAGGGAAGCAGTGGGAAGTAAAAATGAACCAAATGATTTAAGTCTATGTTTTCAAGTATTTCGGTCACAGATTATTTACAGAACGCCCACAAATATGCTGTGACCTTGAAAACTAAAAGTTGGCCTTGCCTTGTCAGTAGATGCTACTGAGCTAACTGGTTTTCAAGTGTGTGTAAATGCTGATGTACTGGGCAGGTGTAAAAGCCATCAGGGAAACCATGAATCTTCTCCTCTCTCTCTCTCTCTCTCTCTCTCTCTTAAATATTTTTATTTATTTTTGAGAGACAGAGAGTGCAAGCGAGGGAGAGGCAGAGAGGGAGCCACAGAATCTGAGGCAGGCTCCAGGCTCTGAGCTGTCCGCACAGAGCCCGACGCAGGACTCGAACCCACGAACCGCGAGATCAGGACCTGAGCCCAAGTCCGGGGCCTAACCCACTGAGGCCCCCGGGTGCCCCAAGGAAACCACACTTCTAAATTGTGCTTCTCCGTATCTGACATGTTCGTACTTTTTGATCCAGTGGATGCACTCTCATTTGCCCAATCAGCATGTGGAGAGACGCTTAACATCATTAGCCGTGTCGAGGTGAAAATCACAGTGAAATACCACTTCACACCTGCTAGAACGACTATAATAAAAAAGGGAACAGCTAGTGTTGGGGAGGATCTAGAGAAATTGGAACCCTCATAGGCTACCGCGAGAATTGTAAAATGGCAACACACAGTGAAAAATAGCCTGGCAGTTCCTCAAACAGGTTAAGCACAGCGTCATTATATGACCCAGACATCTCTGTCCTAATAACATACTGAAGAAAAATGAAAATACATGTCCATTTAAATACGAATGTTCATAGCAGCATGATTCCTAATAGCCAGACCTGGAAATAACCCCAAAGGTCCAACGGATGAGCAGATAAATAAAATGTGGTATATTCATGCAATCTGGCCATGAAAAAAAAAAATGAAAAAGAAGAGAAGAGAAGAGAAGAAAAAAGAAAAGGAAAGAAAAAAGGAAAAGAAAGGAAGTACTGATACATGCTATAACGTGAATGAACTTTGGAAATGTTACACTAAGCGAAAGAAGCCAGATGTCAAAGACCACATATTATAGGATTCCATTTATATGAGAGGCCCAGGATAGGCAAATCCACAGAGACAGAAAACAGAATAGTTATTGCTTAGGACTGGGGAATCCGGGGGAAATGGAGAGTGACTGCCCCAGGGTATAGGATTCTTTCTGAGGTAATGAAAATGTTCTATAAGTGATTGTGCTGATGATTGCACAAGTCTATGAATATACTAAAAACCACTGGCTTATACACTTTGAATGGGTGAATTATATGGTATATGAATTATATCTCAATAAAACTAGTATATAAGAAAAAGAAATAGCCTGGGAGAAAAAAAAAAACCCCAGAATATCAATAGTCTAGACTAGATAAATAGAATAAGGAATTAATGGATCAAAAAAGAGGCAGGAAACATACCATTAAATCAGTATGTGATAAAATTTGCATTCCAAATCGGTAGTGAGATAATGGAACTATTTCATTTATTAGTTCAATAAATTGTGACAAAAAGCTGGTAATTTATCTGTGGGAGAAAAGCGATGTTAGATACTATGTTCGCGATATATATAAAAAACAAATTCCAAATGAGCTAAGATGTAAATGGACACAATAGTCTACAAGTGTTTAAAAAACGGACAATCTTATCATACGGAAGGCTTTTCTAAATAAGAAATAGAACCTAAGTGTTCTAAAGAAACAGGCAGGTAATTTTCATTACCTGAAAATCAAAACACTGACAAAATGACAAAGTTTAAAATTAAGCAACACTATAAAATACTGCTACAGACATATGTTTAATGAACAGAATATGGAGGGCGGTCTTACGAGTTGATAAGTTAAAAAAATATCAACAATTTTAGAAAAGATAGGAGCAGGTAGTGAACTGATATGGCCAATATAAACCCTTGAAAATAAACTCATGGAAATTTAATGTAAAAAATAAAGTGCTCTTATTTTTTTTTTTTTTTTTTACCTACATGACTGGCAAAAATTAAAAAGACTGAAACTATCTAATGTTTGGATAAAGATACTCACTCCCACACAATGGTGGTTAGAGATAAATGGGTCTCTCTAGGGGATCAAAATTTGTCCATGTCCATATAATTTTATATTCATACTATCTTTGTAGTTCTAATTTAGGGACCTAGCCTTAAAAATTTCTTTCAGGTGCAAAAAAAATATAAGTAAAGACTATTGCAACACTGTTGGTAATAATCAAAAATTAAACAAAGGGCTGGGGGCTCATTACCTAAACTCAGGTATGTTCTTACGATGTGTATTATACATGGAAATATATAATGGAAATATGGAAATATACATGGAAAGACTTCTAAGATGTATTTTTTTTTAAGTTTATTCATTTTACTTTGAGATACACACACACACACACACACATGGAGAGAGAGAGAGAGAGAGAGAGAGAGAGAGAGCACATGCAGGGAAGGGGCAGGAAGAGAGAGAATTACAAGCAGGCTCTGCCCTGTCAGCACAGAGCCCAATGCAGGGCTCAAACTCACTAACCGGGAGATCATGACCTAAGCTGAAATCAAGAGTCGGATGCTTAACCGACTGAGCCACCCAGGCTCCCCCAAGATATATTCTTAAAGGATGAAAAGCAAGTTTCAAAACAATAAGGATGGAAAGAGACCATTTGTGTAAAATGGATATGTAAACATAAAAAAGCATAGTAGCTAACATGATTACCATAGGGCATGTGATATACGGGGGAATGTTCCTCTTACACTATGCTTGTTTGTTTCCACTAAATAGGTATTTCTGTATTATTCCATCAATTTTTTAAATCTTTTCTTTAAAGTCAAGGTGGTTATAATGCGGTGCAGTTTCAGGTTTACAATACGGTGCTTCGACACTTTTGTACTATACTCAGTTCATCAAGTTTAGTGATGCTTAAGATGGTAAAGGACTCAGGTTAGATCAATTCAAGCTTCTTTCCAGCTCCCTATCTCTATGAGCCTCTATAAGGACCTATAAGCACCTTCATCTGCTTTCATCTGGGCAGAGGCAGACAACTGGACTTTGCCTGCATTAGGCTTTCCAGCTGAAGTCACAGCTCATCTGATAAAATACACCGGTATTTAGCTCTCTTGCTTTAACCAATGGCCCCTGAAGTAAACCAGTTGTAGGTCAGATTATAAAACAGTAAGCTCATATTGGCATTAAAATTAAGCTGTGTATCTGGGTGCATAAATTAGGAGCTGGCCCACAATGGGGTGCCTGGGCGCTGAAGACAGTGCTGCTGTTGGTTTTCCCCAGTTAGATTGTGCAAAACTGGACACTCGTGTGGTCCGCCAAAGAGGAAAACACAGACAGGGGAATGCAGGCTTTTTTGTGGCTCCCCCCACCTGTCCTTTGGCCCTGTGTTGCCTGGGAGGACAGATGGGTGAGCAAGATGTCTAGGGAGGGTCTTGGGCCATGTGGCCAGAAGTCTGCATGAGATGCAGAAACACGGCCCCCTACAATGTAGCCTATCTCGGCCAGGAAACTTTGGTTGCAAAGATCAGAAAACTTCTCAAGCTATCATTCACACTTACCAGTATAAAATATAAAGCTCCCACTGGGCCACAGAGAACAAAACTAGGACCTGAAAGTTTGGAACTGGGACCTCCCCATCTTCCTCCCTGCTCCTTCTCTCTCTCTCTTTCTCTCTCATACACACACACACACACACACACCTCTTACTGCTTCTTGGGACCAAATGTTCTTTCTATCATCCTTATTTTTCTTGGATTCTGTCTGTCCACCCACCCATCCATCTGTCTGTTTGTCCGTCTCTCTCTCTCTCTCTTTCTCTCTATCTCTCTCTCTCTCTCTCTCTCTCTCTCTCAACTGGCTTTCTTCACTTTCAAAAGTTCAAAATGACCTTTCACTTCAGGTATGCACCAACTCTACCTTTAGTTAACCAACTCCACCATTGTTAACCAACCCCGCCTTTAGTTAACCAACTCCACCATTAGTTAACCAACCCCACCCTTAGTTAACCAACCCCACCCTTAATTAACCAACTCTGCCATTAGTTAACCAACCCCACCTTTAGTTAACCAACTCCACCATTAGATAACCAACCCCACCTTTAGTTAACCAATTCCACCATTAGTTAACCAACTGCGCCTTTAGTTAACCAACCCCGCCTTTAGTTAACCAACTCCACCATTAGTTAGCCAACCCCACCTTTAGTTAATCAACTCCACCATTAGTTAACCAACCCTACCTTTGCTATTCCAATTCTCAGTCACAAAGAGACAAGTCTGGCTGTCACAGACCCACCTAGGAAGCTTCCCTGCCCCACCTGGTTCTGTGATTGCGCCTCATCTCAGCAGTTGGGCACAGATTCTCCAGGAAGGAGACAAGAATGGGAGGAAGACCATTGAGGGCATGGCAGAGTGTCAAGTCGAAAGGGCACTTGGAACAACACAGCCTCTTCCATAGGGGTCCCCTTGTGACCCTCCTCATGCTTGTCATTCAGCCTCTTCCAAAGAACCGGGAAGGGGGGCTCCCTGCAGCTTATTCCAGTTTGGAGCGACTCTAGCCAGACTGTGGTTCTTTTTGGCCTTGACTCTGAGTCCTGCCTCTCTAGGTCTTCCAGCCCTTCACTCTAGTCTCCCCTCTGGGGTTACCCATGACCATCAACTCCTGGAAGCCTAAGCAGGGGCATATTCCTGAAAGCTACATTTCCACAAATCAGTATGAGGTGGGCTAAGAAGAACACCCCTTCTATACACGCAGATCTTCTCCCTCTGCATTCTGACTCTCTGCACCACTAGGTTGGCTGTTGGTTTCGTAGCTGAACTGGAATCCATGAACTCACACATTCATTCATTCATTCATTCATTTATTCAACAAATATCTATTACATGCCTAGTATGTGCTAAGTATTACACCAGGTACTGGGCATACAGTGTGACTGAGGGACACATCTCTGCCCTCATGGAGTTTGTGGTTCAGTAGAGAGATGGTTGTTAGAAAAGCAACATCATTATTGCCATGACGAAAGTGTTGAGGAAGGAAGCACGGGGAGCTTGGAGACGGTAGGATGGGAGACCAGCCCGGCCTGGGTGATCAGGAACGTCTGTCCCTAGGAAGTGACCCTGCAGCTGAAGGACAGTAGTAGCATGAGGGAAAGTCAAAGTGGCATCTCTCCACTTGGCCAGAACAAGGAAGGGACTATTACACACTTGGGGCAGGCAAGTGACGTGACCTTAGTGTTATTTTTTTAATGTTTATTTATTTATTTTGAGAACGGGGAAGGGGCAGGGAGAGAGGGAGAGAGGATCCCAACCAGAATCCTTGCTGTCAGCACCGAGCCTGATGTGGGGCTCGAACCAATGAACCACGAGATCATGACCTGAGCCGAAATTGGACGCTTAATGGACTGAGCCACCCAGGTGCCCCCATAGTGTTATTTTTAAGAGATCACTCTGCTCTGTGGACAGTAATTCAGGGGGACCAGGAGTAGCTGGAAGAGAGCAGATCAGAAGTACTGTGAATCTCCAGACTGGGGGTGGGGGAGGATGGGGAGCAGGGCTGGAAAGAAGTCAAAGAAATCAATAGACTTTAAAATCTATTTTGAAGGCAGAATCATGAGGTTTTGTGATGGTTTGGGAGGGAAGGGAAAGAGGTGACTCTCTGTAAGTCATATTTATCGAGAGAAAAAACGTCAACAGTGTACAAGTGTCATAAACTCCGTGCGGGACCCCCTACGTAAGAGATGCTCAGGTGACATCAGGTGGAGATGCCAGGACTCTAAGTGCAGAAAATGCCTCAGCCAAAGCCCGCAGTAATTGTAACCAGAGTGCAGTGGCCAGCCGACATCTGACTGCTCACAAGCCAACTATATTCAGTGGTGACTCTCATAGATCGAAGAATTCTTCTCTCTTTTGTAACTATGGAACCATGACAGTCAAAATGCAAGCACTTGTGCGGTGAATAAAGCATCTTGAATAAATATGTTCATCTTTGGCATTGTTTTGGAATTGAGACCGTCTTACTAGGTTCGGTCTGCATCTTACCCTGACGCTACGATTGTACTCGACTTTCCCTCCTCGCTCACCCCTGTGCTTATTGTCTTGTGTCCTCCCGAAGGAATTCATGGTGGGCTCTTGGACTTCCTGGGGGAGGATGTGTTGTTCGGTGGCACCTTATAGAAGGACAGGCTCATCATTAGGGCCACGATGCATGCAAGCATTGCTCTGATGATTAGTAGTGACACCTTCTAAAAGCGTTGGTCCAAACCTAGCTGCTCAGAGCTGCAGAGTAGGACGAGGGGTGGTCCCCAGAACTGTATGCCTGGGGGTCAGCCTGGAGCCATCAGAGGCAGGGCAAAGAGTACACACACAGGGAAGGGCAGAGTGGGGAAGAGTTCAGGCTTTCTGAATTCCAGACCCTTTACCCCATGCCACACCGCACCTTCTGCCATTTCCTCCACGCCCACAGGAGGGGAGGCTCCTAGAACCCCCAGGAGCTGGCCTAACCTGCAGATTCCCATCTGGGGCAGGCCCAGGAATCTGCATTGATAATGACTTACAGTGAATCAATGTAAGGAGCTCTCAGTCTTGTGGTCATCACTGTTTTCCCTTGGGGCGCTAGTCTTGACCTCTGCCAAGTTTTATATGAGCTGTCAGACTCTGTCCTGTCCCCCTGCTCCCCACCACCAACTCGCCCCATTAATCGATTTGGTGTGAAGGTCCCGGGCCCAGAGAAGCCTCTGACTCATCTTTAGCCAAGCCCTGGCAGGCCTCACTGTGGAACGAGAAGCTTCTCCCATGGCTGGGTCTTTATCCATGCACACACAGGCTGCAGACCTGGAGCCCTGAGGGCCTTGCTGCAGCCGGACTTCACCAGCGCCAGTGTGACCCAGGTGCATCCAAGGTCATTGGCCAACAAAGGAAGGAGGGGGTTGGACGCGTAGCTACAAGTGGAGGTGGGGTGGGAGGGCCAGTGTGTACAGGGCTGGTGGCTTCCTCTTCCAAGACTTCCCTCGAGGGGCCAAGGAAGCTCTGGGATTACTTCTAGCTCTGGGATTGGCCTTGACCGTATCGCAGAAGACAAAAGTGCCTCCTGGTGGGACAGGGGACAGAGAATGAGAGCGGTCAGCTCCTGTTCTGGCTCGGGATTTCCAAGTCTTCCTTCTTCTCTGGAAGCATCGTTCAGATCATGTCTGCAAAGCGGAGGTTCTGCCCACTGAGGTTTCCTTTTCATTGGGAAACGTCACCCAACATACAGGGCCACAGGCTGATTCACAGCCTGGCTCGTATTCAGACGCACATTTCTGGAAATGTGGTACCGTGCTGGCTTCTCCACACCTATCAGCTCCTCTACACCACTCTGGGTATAGAGGAAAGGTCACGTCCAGGCAGAGGGGACGTCGTCGGGGGAAGGCAGGTGGCCAAGAAGACCTGTTGGCTCCAAGTGGCATCGGGATTGGTGAATTGACCGCCGTCCTCAGTCTGGCCCCATCTTGCTGTCTCAGAGTCCAGGCACCATTTCGTCTGGGGATGTTGCCTCGCCCTAACAAAACGTCATTGGGCATACAACTGGCATGCCAGTTTTTAATTTTAGAATGAGAAATGTAGCTGTCAGGTGGACCAGATGTTCACATCAGCCTGACTTCTAACACTTTCTCTCCCTGTGGACAAGTTATCTGGGAAGCTGAATATGAAAACGTTGTTTGGTAAGAACAGAGCTAGAGGAGAATGGACTATATGTAATACAGAACTTAAGGTACTTAGGGTTTGTTTTAATCAGCTATGATAGGAGACACAGGCACGGGCATGACTGCCAAGGAGGAAGAGGTGTTTTATACTCTGGTCCCCAGAAACAGGAGGCACAGAACATCACACAGGGCACAAAAGGAAACACCAGGGTTGGCCAGGAGGGAGAGAGAGCAGGAGAAAGTGTGGGCAAGGGACTTTGAGTTCCAGGAAGGAATGTACGACCAGGGAAGGCAGGCTTGAGATTGGCTAGTTTGAATAATTTCAGGGCTCTGGGGTGTAGGGATTGTCCCCAGTTGTCTGATACCTGGCCCTGGGGTGATCAGGTCAGGGGGACAGTGGCCCTGAGTGTGACCGTCCCACACAGGAGGTGGTTGGAGTAGTGGCTCTGGATTAGCGGTTTATGTGAAAGGCACACTCCAAGATGAGTTGTTTGCCATCCTTAGGAATTGGCTATCTCTGGGGAGGACAGTTCCTCCAGGGTTACCAAGGCGCCAGGACGTCAAAGCCTAAGAATATACAGTGACAAGACGTGATTAATACAATATGTGATTTACGTATGTGTGTATGCAAATAATTCGAATGTTTAAAGGATTAGCCAACCAGTTTATTCCCCATACATTTGTTAACTGTCTACTATGTATCAGGCCCCACGAACAAGGTACACATATGGCACCTGGCCCATTGGAGCTCAGGGTTTAGCATCAGTCTCGGAAATAAGGATACACCTGGTTGGTTGATCCTAGACTTACCGTTGGCGAGACAGGCACTACCAACATTTGAATCCATGACTTTTCCTTTCCTGACTTTCTATGCCCGACCCACCCACATTCTAAAGGACACCATGGCACACTGATACTCTAGTTAAGTCACAGACCACTCTGTCTGGCTCGGTAGCCTTTCAAGTTCTTGCGAGGGACTTTACATTGCTCAGTTCTGTGCCGATTTCACGATTTGACGGGCACTTTTCCAAGAACCGTCTCCAGGCTGATTTCATACATTCCAAGATGGAAAAATTGGGGGAGGGATGTTTTTGGATGTCCTCTACGTGATTTCCTGGGTGAAGGTGTCCCCGAAACTTATCACCTCCCACTGTCCTTGGAAACAACCCTCATCACACTCCCCACGTGAGTCTCCACATGAGCCTTCAAGGGGCTCCGGCAGACTCGTCTTGTGGTTTATACACAGTCCCAAAAGCCTGAAGAGGGGATCGGCACGGAACACAGAGAAACACGTGCGTGATTGTGGCAATTTCCAACTCACAGGTAGGGCTTGCTCTGCAGAGTGGTGTTCAGGTCAAGATTGTGCAGCTCGCAACACAACTTTCAACAGAAACAATGTCGTAAAAAGTCACTGCTCACTCCGTGTCTGATTCCCCCAGGTTGACTTCCCTTTCCCAAGAAGATCCAGCTGTAGAGATGAGCAGTTTACTGGGGGATTATGCAATTAACTGAGAGATGAAAACCACGCAGAGCGAAGCAGCCAGCACAGTGAGGCCATCGGCACAGAAACATCCAGGACCACGTCCGGGAAGGCTCTATTCCTGAAGCCAGGAGAGGTGGAAATTGGCCACTGTTGACGAAGGAGGGACGTGAGGGTGTACAGACGGTGCGACGTCCTGTGGGGCCAGACCTGGCCCCAGTAGGCAAGTAGCCTTCGCCATTAACGTGGGCATCCATGCTCTTCATTCCTGTGCCCACCTCTGCTTCCGTAAATGCCAGCTACAGTATCAGTCAGGATGAGTTTTGGCTCCACAGGACACGAAAACCTACCTAAACGTGAATGGGTTTTGGGGCGCCTGGGTGGCTCAGTCGGTTAAGCGTCTGACTTTGGCTCAGGTCACGATCTCGCGGTTCGTGAGTTCGAGCCCCGCGTCAGGCTCTGTGCTGACCGCTCAGAGCCTGGAGCCTGTTTCAGATTCTGTGTCTCCCTCTCTCTCTGACCCTCCCCCATTCGTGCTCTGTCTCTCTCTGTCTCAAAAATAAATGAACGTTAAAAAAAAAAAAAGTAAAAAAAAAAAGTGAATGGGTTTCTCTCTCGTGTAACAGAGCAATTGCAGTGTTCGGCAGAGAGGACAATGGGGTTCCACCGAGGTCACTGGCACACAGATTCCTTCCGGCTCTTTCCTCTTCCATCCCGGGCGTGAGTCCCTTGCTGTCCCTCCCCAAGGTGGCCACTGTCGCTCCGGCCGCCGGCGGGGCTGTGCTCGGAAGGGAGGCTGGGAAGAAGGCCACCCTTTGACCACATTGTCCGGTCTTTCCACTTACATCTCTCTGGCCCAAATCTAGCCACGTGACCACAACTAAGTGCGGGAGAAATTGGGAGACAGTCATTCGGCGGGACGCACTGCCACCAAGTGAAGTCAGATCTCCACTCCCGAGGTGGAGAGGGACCACGGTCGATGTGGGCGCCTAGCGATCGCTGCCACAGCGGATGTGGAATTATGCGCTCTTACGTGAATGTCGCTGGACATTGAGGAGGTAATAATAACGACTGCCTGGTAGGATTTACCGTGTTTGTGCGGAGTACCGGGCTAAGGGTCTAAAATGCATTCTGTCTTCATTCTCCTAGTAATGCTACGAATGAGGTGATCACTATCCCAGTTGAAAGATGCGGAAACCGAGGCCCAGAGGACACGCCAGTGCATGGCGGAGCCGGGGTTTGAATCCTGCATGTTTTAACCTTTCGGCCCAGAGACCAGCGAAGGTCTGAAAACATAGCGGAGCCCATCCGTGTGGGACTCGGGGCTCTCCCGGCCCGTGGCGGCAGCCGCGTGGGCTTCCCGTGGCCGAAGCTTGGAGTCTCCTTGTCAACACGACTGATGGGAGCTCGCCCTCCTGCCTCCTGCCGGGTGGGGCTGAGCCGAGAACTCGACTTTCTTCAGGTCTCCTTGCCACCTCGCTGCTCTCATTAGCTCACCAGGTGCCACCTTGTCAATCCCACTTTCCTTTAGCATCAGCCACTGGTTGCTTCAATTATGTTGTTGTGGTCGTGGGCAGAGAAAAGGCCACTAGCTGCAGCAACGGCACCTGCCAAATTAGGAATGTGTCGCTTTGCCAGCCCGTGTCAGGGATCCAGGCGAACGCGGACAGGAAGTGCGGCTGGAGTGGAGGCCAGGAGGGGGGAGCGTGGGCAGGGAAAGCCGCGTCCACACCCGTGGAAGCACCTACATAGGCACCAGACACCCCGGGGACCTCAAGGCGGTGCTGTGGCTGATCTCATCCGACACCAGCCTGGTCAGTGGGCACTATTATTATGCCCACTTTGCAGACAGGCGTCCCAGACCCCAGGGATGCAGGTGTTTCCTCAAAGTCACTCAAGTTGAAACACAGAGGAGCTGGGTTCCTTTTTTTATTTTTTTTAAATATTTTTTAATGTTTCTATTAGAGAGAGAGAGAGAGAGAGAGAGAGAGTGGGGGAGGGGCAAAGAGAGAGGGAAACACAGAATCCGAAGCAGGCTCCAGACTCTGAGCCATCAGCATAGAACCCACGCACTGCGAGATCATGACCTGGGCAGAAGTTGGACGCTTAACCGGCTGAGCCACTGAGGTGCCCAGAGCTGGATTCTTTCTCAGATAGGGAGCATCCAAGATGGGGAGGCAAGATCAGGAGCGAGAATAAGGGCCAAGCTAGGGGTCACAGAGAAGCAAACAGTAAAGTTGGAACCAAAAGCCAAGGTCAGAGTCTAAGCTGGAGGACAGAGGAGGGGTCAGGAATGGTCAGCTTCCTTCCTTCTTTCTTTCCTTCCTTCCTTCCTTCTTCCTGTTTTTATTTATTTATTTTGAGAGAGAGAACGAGTGTGTGCACTTGAGCAGGGAAGGGGCAGAGAAGGAGAGAGAGAATCCCAAGCAGGCTTCTCACTGTCAGCACAGAGCCCGACACAGGGCCCAATCCCACGAACCGTGAGATCATGGCCTGAGCTGTGTTCAAGAGTGGGACGCTCGACTGACTGAGCCAGCCAGGCAACCCAGAAGGAGGCCTTTTCTAAACTCAGAGGGGGACCTTTCCTAAGTCATGCAAAGATGCTTCCCAGGCCAGCAGCAGCTTTGGAAGTAGATATGGGTCAACCAGAGGATGTTGCTTTCCCTATGGCCTCACCTCTGCCCCCGAGTTCCCATCCTAACACACACACACACACACACACACACACACACACAAAGTGTCTCCTGGAGGGCACAAATCCGAAACCCAGATGTGTGTAGGGACTTCATGGTATCCGTGGTGGGTAGGATCCCCGCCCTAAATGCCACCTTGTGAATGGGGCTCTCAGGACTCAGACCCTAAGTCATGGCCCTCTGCTGAAACCCCAACCCCTTATCTGCCCTCCTTGTGCTGAATCGCTCTAGATACTTATGTTTAAGCCTTCCCTTCCCTAGCACGTTCCCAGTCTGGTTGAGCTCTGTCTCCTCCAGCTTAAAAACAGTTTTTAATCATGACAGTTCTGCCAGTGTCGGGGAGGGAGGTCCCCAGACCTGGCGAAGGGCGGAGTCTGTGCTCACGGGCTGGATTGTGCAGACCGAAGCTCATTCTGAAATGAACAAGGCTCACCCGGCTGTTTGCACAGTTGCCTTGGTCTGCCTTGGGCAGGGGGGGGGGGGGGGGGGGGGGGGTCTGCCTGCCGTGCGCAGGGCTGACTGGTGGAGAGAAGACCGTGCCCAAGCCCCATCCTCCTCCCCGCTCAACCCCTTGCCCCTGGCATGCCTCAGCACCCAGGCAGCTGCGAGGAGGAGGGAGGGAGGGGCCTCACCAAGGGCCTGCTGCTCCCATGAACTTAATTTAAGCTCAGCCCAGCCGCCCAGCCTCTGAGGCCTGGGAGCTGTGATGGCAAAGTAGCTCACGTCCAGAAGATTCCTTCTTGCTTCTCCAGGGAGCAGCCAGGCTGCCTTTGGCGCCTCTGTTAGGCCCCAGACCAGAGGGCTAGAACCAGCTCCTTCCAGGGCAGGGCAGGGGGCGCTCGGTGGGAACTTCTTTCAGAGGCCCCAAGGATCTCCCCCAAGGATTGCACCCCCACCCCCAGGAGATGCTGTGTTCCCAGGGGCTGCCGGTATTTGTAGAGTTGTTCTTTAGACGTTTCCCATCGATCTGAACTGTACCCAGGCAGTGGTCTTACAGAACAAATAGCAACTGGTCTCGCTGGTGAGGTGGGGCAGGCGACAGAGGAGGAAATCTGAGCCAGGATTTTAAACTGTCGGCCTGTCGTCAAGTGTTTTATGGAGCCCGAGACTCTGGTTGCTAAGTGGTCGGCCCCACACAGCTTGGCCCGTTCCTCCCACCTCCTGCTCCCCGTGGGCCATTCTCATGACCCCTGGGAGCTCTGCAGAGACCTTGACAACGAGGACTTAGCCCACCAGCCTGGGAATGAGCTCCCGCAGGGGGGCCGGTGGCAGAAAGTGTGTGTCCAGGAGGGTGTGAACCAGTGGGGAGGTCCAGGCTGGCTCTGCACCAAGGGAGGTTCATAGGGACAGCCACACTGCGCTCCCATGGGGCCAGAGAGTTTGGACACTTGGCCGAGCTTGGCCCGTAAGCCCTGCTTTTGAAAGATTGTTCCCTTATTCGGACGTGGCCTCATTGATCCTCCCCAGAGGCTAGCCATGTGCTTTCTGGTCTTCAGGTGAATGAACCAGAACTTGAAAGGGAGCTACGTTGATGAGAAGGAGAAGTGCTTGGGTGCAGCCGTGGAGCTCTCCACTGACCAGCAGACAGGTATCTAGGCTAATGCAATTGAGCACCTCGTTCAATGTCCTTGCACAAGCAGAGATGCAGAAGAAAATGGCGGCAGAGACTGTGGGAGAACTTTGGAAGAGAGAGTGGATGTAGGGAGCTGCAGAGGGGAAGGGGGGAGAACCTGGGAGCCTTAACTCTGTGGTTCCACCAACTTCCTGGGGTTGGAGGGAGACTCTCGAGGTGTGCAGGCCATGATCAGTTCTTCCTTGACATGGGAGGACCTAAAGTACTGGCCTTCTTCAGGAGGGCGCTTGGGGACCGGCAGCCTAGCTTTCGCTCCTGGTGCTCCCTGCAGGCACACAGGTGCACAGGGGTCACCCTGGGATCTGGGGTCTGTAAACTACGGACCAGTGCTCCCCAAGAGCAATAGCGTGCAAGCCACCTATATGATTTTAAATTTTCTAGGAGATACATTACAAGAGTAAAAGGGACAGGTGAAATTCACCTTAATGGTATACTTTATCAACCAAATATCTGTACGGGATCATCATGATAGAACCTAGATCTATAAGGATGATCATTGTAGATCATCATCGTGCCTGAGCGGCTCAGTTGGTTCAGCATCTGACTCTTGATTTCTGCTCAGTTGATGATCTCATGGTTCATGAGATCGAGTCCCAAGTTGGGATCTGTGCTGCCAGCAGGAAGCCTACTTGGGAGTCTCTCTCTCTCTCCCTTTCTCTCTGCCCCTCCCTCTCTTTCTTTCTCTGTCTCCCTCTTAAAAAACAAACAAACAAACAAACAAACAAACAAGCAAACAAAACCTGCAGGCTCTGTGGGAGAAAAAACAGCGAGCAAGGCAGAAACGTGGCTGTCCTCTGCCACTCGGTGGCTGTGTGACCTTAGGCAAGTAACCATGGGATGAACATACTAGACCATCCCCGCGTCCCACATCTCTTGGTCTCCCTGCCAGTCTAAGAGCACCTCAGATGGGGAATCCTGTTAATTGTGTGTATGTGTGTGTGTGTGTGTGTGCATGTCTGAGGGACTGTGAGGCAGGAGCTGCCTGGAAAAGGCATCCATTAGATGATGGGAGCTGCTGAGTCCCACAGAAGCGGTGGGTTGGGGGACCTCATCCTCCCAAGAGAAAGGGACTTGATTTAAAACATCCAAGAGGGGCACCTGGGTGGCTCATTTGGCTAAGTGTCCGGCTCTCGATCTCGGCTCAGGTCACCATCTCATGGTTTGTGAGATCGAGTCCGGAGTGGTTCTGAGCTGACATCGCGGGCCCTGCTTGTGATTCTCTCTCTCTCCCTCTCTCTCTGCCCTTCCCCCCACCTCTGAAAATAAATAAATAAATTTAAACAAATAGAAATAAAAAATAAGCCTCCAGGTGAGAATACTCCAGATGAGTTGAAGGAAACGACAAAGCTAAAGGTATTTATTCCCAGCCGCGTTCTGGAGTCTCACCGCAGGTGCTGTGGGTGGGGGGAGGGCAGGTCTGGCTGCAGTGGGGCTGTGACCAGCTTTCCCGGGGAAAACAGAGCCCTGACTGGTAGCACGATGTTGGCTCTCCTACTACGACTCATTTCGAGCTACGGATGGCATAGCAACCGAGTTACAAAATGCCTGAATATTTAGCAGTGAGCTTGTAGGAGGAAAGGCAGGCACCCAGAGCATGTGGTGGGATTCAGGGTTCGATCCCGGAGAAGGAATCCGCTCTGTCACAGTGAGCATCGGGGGCCGTTTCACGGATGTGGGACTCGCGCAGTGTCACAGGGGTTAAGGCTCTGTGGTCATCTCAAATTCTTAATCATTTTTAAAATGTTTATTGTTTTTATGTCTGAGAGAGAGAGCACGCGCAAGCAGGGGAGGGGCGGAGGGAGGGGGGCAGAGGATCCGAAGTGGGCTCCACGCTGCCAGTGGCGAGCCCGACTGTGGGGCTTGAACTCACGAACCATGAGATCACGGCCTGAGCTGAAGTCGGACGCTTAACCAAGCGAGCCACCCAGGCACCCGTTAAATTCTGAACAATTTAAGTTTTGAATCTGTGTTTTGCAAATGCAGGCTGGTGGGACGATGGGGCACGTGCCATGGCTCGCTTGACTCTGCGTGTTCTTCCTCCTCCTGATGCCTGCCTGGCACGGGTCCTCCGAGGCCAGCTCTCCTACCCTCTGGCACCTCAGGTCCCAGCTGGATGCCCCCTCCAACCATGGTCATCTTCCTGCCCAGCGAGTGGAGAGCTGAGCACAGGCACTGGGGGAGTCAAGGTCGGCCTTCCATATGGTAAGAGTGGGGGACCCAGTGTGGGCCAGCCTCTTGCTCTCTCCCCGGATCCAGGCATCGAGCACACGTGTTGGCCGGGAGGTTGCAATTGCTTGGGGGGTTGCCATGGGCTGGGCCATGGTCCCTCACTGTGGTGGCTGGCAGAATCGGGGAGGGATCCTGTCGAGGATCGCCAGGGCGAGGTCCCCAGGAGCCTGAGAGGGTCTGCCCTCACCCAACAGATATCCTGTGTCCAAGGGGGAGATGTTAAATAGCAAATTAAAACTGCCATGGCAGGTGGGTAGTGAGAGAGAGAGAGAGAAGGTGGAAGGAAAGACGTTTTAAATTTTAGTATCTTCAACAGCACCGTCTCCTTGCTGTCTAACAAGGAGACTGTGTTTTCCACCTTGCACTGGGCCTGCAAATTATGCAGCTGGTCCCCCGTGAGCACCTGCCTCGGGGCCTGACCAACAGGGAAAGAACAGGGGGTCGCTAGGTCGAGCTTCCTTCTTTCCTGTCTCTCGGTGCACAGAACTGAGTTGACCACGCTTCTCAGTTCAAGGCAAACTTAGATCCACAGAAGTCTCCTCTTTTGCTTCTTCGTTTCAATTTATCCCCCCCCCCATTAGCCCCCATCCTCAATCCCTCCCACCAGCCCTTAGCATCTGCTTTCCTGAGGTTCCTATGGATCCATCCAGTCGACTACGTTAGTGTCTGCATGTTTAGAATTACAAGAAACATACTTTGTTGCTTTGTGGAGAATTGTTTCAAATTCCATCCCAATGGTGTTGTGATAGCATTCTCTTCCTTTTCCTTCCTTTTGCGCTCCCCATTATGCTTTTGAGACCTCCTGGTTGGCGACCCAGGCCTCCTCTATGCCTTCAGGAAGGGAGTCATTCCGTGGAGACAGCATCACGCGTTATTTTCCCTTCTAGGGATGGACGCCTACGTTTGGCCCAGCACGTGACACTCACAAGTGACACCATGACATCCGTATCTTCAGACACGTTTCCTTTTGCACAAACTTGCAACTTTTTCTTGACAAACATGTACGATATACACGTGCGAGAAAATGTGTAGTGTGGCATTTCCTTCCCAGATTTCACTAAACGCTGCCTGGCCGCCTTCCAAATGGCCACACTTACCGCTTTTCCAACAGGCGATGCCTGAGAGCTTCAGCCCCCTCCCACGTCCTCAGCACCAATCGCTGCCATGCAATTTTTGCTTTCTGGCCAATCGGTGTGGGTAATTTAATTTCTCTGATTTTCATTTGTATTGCTCTGATTGCTGGTGAGGCTGAGAATCTCTTCGGATACTTCATATTAGACTTGGCATTGCCCCTTCTGTGACTTGCCTACCTATTCACATACATGGCCTGCTTTTCAGTTTTTATTGCTCTCCTTCGCTTGGATAATTTGCAAGAGCCCTTCACATTACCCTGAATACAAACATTCACCAATTCTAGAAAACTGTCTATAGGGGCGCCTGGGTGGCTCAGGCGGTTAAGCATCCGACTTCGGTTCAGGTCACGATCTCACTGTCCGTGGGTTCGAGCCCCACGTCGGGCTCTGTGCTGACAGCTCAGAGCCTGGAGCCTGTTTCGGATTCTGTGTCTCCCTCTCTCTCTGACCCTCCCCCATTCATGCTCTGTCTCTCTCTGTCTCAAAAATAAATAAATGTTAAAAAAAAAATTAAAAAAAAAAAGAAAAGAAAACTGGCTATAATTTATCCCAGAAAGTGTTTTCACCCCTCTGCCAACTTTGTTTCAGATGCTAGCTACGGAACAGAAATCCTTACTTTTGAGTTAGTGAAGTCAATCAAATTTGTCCCACCCGGTGTGGCCTTTCCGTATTGTTTGATAAAGCCTTTCCCAATCAAGGTTACAAACATAATCTTCTATCACATGAATAGAAAGAATGGGGATGAGCATCAAGGAGAGAGAGAGAGAGAGAGAGAGAGAGAGAGAGAGTGTCTGGGAGCTGGATAATCCACCAGCCTGAATGGCCAAGAGCTGATTAACTGTAACAGCCCTGAATTTGGCAATTAGATGATTCTGCACACCATTTCTACACATGGTGAATTCCTGGGTGGAGATTACTTCTTATCCTCAGCTGCATTTGTAAGTTCCTTGTCCGTGGGGCTTATGTGCTGTCATTCTTTGATGTATTTAGCACTTGATGTGAGTCTAAGGAAGAGCGCTGGGCCTGCCCATCCCCTCTGCACACACACACATGCACACACACACACACGGACACCCACTAGCTGTGATCCCTTGAGGGCTGCTCCGTCCCTGGCACAGGCTGGAATGTCACGGTCCACTCTTCATCCCTCTGACTTTTGAGGACACGGCCATTGGGATCTGCTCGTCAGCAGTGGCACAGTCGTGCGTTTCGGTCGTGTTCATTACAGCGCCACGAAAGGAGGCCCAGCAAGGATCTGCTGCATTATTGAAGGTGACAGTGACAACAGAGATTCCCTCCTCCTGGCGTTGCACGTGGACCCTCGAGTAGGCGATCGTGAAAGTGTCAGCAAAGGCAACTGAACTACGGCGGCCTCAGAGCGTCCTGGTCGGGTGCCGTGTGCTTCCCATGGCCTTTCTGCACTGGACGCTGATGGCCTCATTCCCTCCCTCCTTCCCCCAAACAGCACCTGTCACCTGGTGACAGCGTGCTAAGGAAAAGGCAAATATTTGAACAAAGATGTGGTAAAGACACGCACATGCCAGTTGGAGAGAAAATACAATCTGAGAAGTGTGAGTCAGAAATGCGGAGTTAATACGTTGTCGTACGTTTGTCGAGCCGCTGGGATACACGGGGCAGTGTCTTAGGCACTGGGACACAGCCACGAACAGGATGGATGGGGCTCCCAAGCTAGGAGTGTAGAACAGTATCGATAACCAGCATGTACGGAGCAGTCCTTTTGTGTGGGCACTTTTCTAAGTGTTTCACTTTTTTGGGCTCTTTTAGTCCTTACGAAAGCACTACAACAGGGATACTTTATCGTCCTTCTTTTATACAATGGGACACTGAGACACCATGAGGCTAGGTAGCTCGTCTGTGGTCACACAGCTCACAACAACCGACATCCTGGATTGGAACCCAGGCAGTCTGGCGTCAGAAGCCCTCCAGAGAGGTCTCGTTGGACGAGCCCTGTGCAGAAAGGAGCCCAGACGGGAGCGTAGACACTGTTCTAGAATTCAAGTGCTCTCTTAAAATAAAGGGACACTCAGGATAAACGTTAGGATTTGTTACACGTGGACGGGCACACCCCGATCACAAACGTGAACTAGGCGCCCCCTCTGTCAGGTAATGGGCTGGTTGCAAGGGATAGAAAACGTGCAGCCAGGTAGACAGTAGGCACTTACTACGTGTTTGTTGAATGAGTGAATCAGGAAAAGAGTAGAATCAATGAAGAATCAATGAAGAATCAACGAAGAATCTCTTGTTCAGGTAGGTCGGACTGGAGACCGCGACGCAGGGCACGAGCTACTGGGGGAGGCAGTGGAGGATGGTGTTGGGTCGGCTACCTCGCAATGACTCCTCCCCTTCATTAGCTTGGGGAGTCACCCCTTTCCTCTGCTCGCGTACACATGGGGAAAGCTACCCCAGACCCAAGTTTCGGGGGGCCTGCCCTGATTGGCTCAGAGATGAGGGTGTGGCCCAAGTTGTCCCCTCCGAGTGGACTCTGGGAGTCTCGCTCGACTCTTGGGGCCGAGACATTCCCTCTCTCCCTCTCCCCAGTCACCCCGCTCCTCTCTCCCTGGAGACAAAGAAGCAAGCAGCCCCCACCCCGGGGGAGGCTGCCGCAGCCACTATGGGAGTGGAGACGTGGGAAGGAGTCAGGGCCTTGGGAGCGTCGCTCTGCCACCAGATGAAACCTGTTTGACCTTGATTCTCTGTTCTGAGAGCCAAGAATTCCCCGAAGGTTCAAGTCTGTTGGAATTGGGTTTCTGTTAATTACGATTGAAGGCCTGCTAATTGACACAGAGGCACAGACTTCTGGTTTGGGAATCTCAAGCTCCAGGTGGGAACTGGAACAGATACGGGGGGCGATAAGCAAAGGTTTCGCCACAGGTAAGAGAAGCCAAACTAGCTCTTCCTAAGCCGAAGGCGGTTTGTATAAGTGACTCCAAACCCACGGTGGGCTGGGAGAGCTGGCTCGAGGAGGGGGCCCAGAAAGACCGGCCGCAGGAGAGGGGCAAGGAAGGGTGGGGAGCAGTGCTCGGAGAAGCAACACGGCCAAAGGGCCTGGGAAAGGTCTGGAAATACGAGAAGTTTCCAAACTGCACTGTGCCAGTGACCGGCACGTAGGATATCTGCAATACAAGGTGACTCTCGTTATTAAACATAAATGTCTTGGGGCACCTGACTGGCTCAGTCAGAAGAGCATGTGCCTCTTGATCTCGCGATTATGAGTTTGAGCCCCACGTTGGGTGCAGACATTCTCTAAATAAATAAAAACTGTAAACAACTGTCTATTTGTTTAGGCATCTGGGTGATCACTGGTGGGCTTCACTGGGGCCATCGGGGCGAGGGACAATGGTGGCAATGGAAGCGGTACTTGTTATCCCAGGTGGGCATGCAGACTGCCAGTGTAGACCGTGGGAGCAGCCTTACCATGACATAGAGGTTAAAAAGGAAAGAAAGAAGAACGTAGTTAGCAAGGGCTCCTCAAGATGCGAGAAGGCAACATGTCCAGGTGGCATTGGGGGAATGGCCGGGAGCGGATAAAGGTAGGAAAGGTGGGGGTGGAGGGTGAGAGTGGGGTCAGAGAGGGCATCAGAGCAGAGGATTTCAAAGGCAGAGGATGTGAAGGAAAGACCGGATCTGGGGTGTGGCCTCTGCAGTGGGTCCTTGCGCCCGGGGGTGGGGGTGGGGGTGGGGGGCGGGGAGGTCGTGAATGTCCCGGGAGACAGAGGCAAAGACCTGTCTTCCGCGTACCCACCCCAATAGCCAAATGCGCGCACACCCTCCTTCCACCCGCCCAGACCGCTCCTGTCCTTCCCCCGCCTCTCCTCTTCCCTCCTTCCCGTTCTCACACAAATAGCAAAACTACATGCAATTATCCCTTTAGTTTGAAAATGAGTGGGTGGAAAGAGGGGCCGCTGAGAAAATTGCACACTCCTTCGAGTACCTAGTTTGGAGCGTTAGAGAGCGTCCCCTGAGGCACAGGTGCACCGCCGAGGCTCGGGGTCCCAGATGTTCGACAATACCCTGGATGTAGGGTCTCTGAGTGCAGACTCAGGCCCAGCGCGCGCGCACACAGGAGTCGCGGCCCCAGCGAGGAGAGGGCTGAAGGCTTCCACACCGGCAGTACTGAGCTCATGCCGGCTGCTCAGCCACAGGCGGTTTTCACCCAGCCACACAGCCCCCTCCTTGGGAAGGGGTCACCAGGAAGGCTGGACCTGCTCCAGACCCTGCTCTGTTCTCTCCTTCCAGAGTCTGGAGAATCCACCCCAAAGCCAATTGCGTTTAGCACCCGACCGCACTGATGTGTTAGACCCCACCTGCAGAGGGGAGGGAAAAAACCCAGGAGGCCATCCCCAGGGAGGGAACTCTGTCTCTGGTCCTGCCAATATCCAAGCATCCTACCGCCACTCCCCTGAGTGTGGACTCTGGTTATGGGCTGGCGGTTTCAGCTCTAACGGAAGCGATTCCGTGGAGGAAGCCTGACAACGTCCCCACCGGAGAGCTGGCAGAAATACCGGGCAGACCCAAGCCTCCCACGGTGTGGACATGACTGAGGGCCTTCCATGAAGCATCACACACAGGAAACAGCCCGCTTGTTGTTCCCTGGCCTCTGGAGGGACGCGGGGGCTGGGAAGCCGGCCCTGCAAACTCGCAGGAGCCAGGCGCAGGCCCCTAGATTGCTTCTGTCTTGCCAGTTTGTAAAAATGTTAAACTTGGGGGTGGGGGTGGGGTAAATGCTTTCACTGCAAGGCGTTTAGTTTGGCGAGGGACACGGGCTGGCAGAGTGAGCTGGTCCCTGGCCAGGGATGGGTCCCTCTCCATTCTTGGCTCTGAGGATGCTCTAGCCATCTCTGCCCTGGTGCGGTGAGCAGGGAGGCTGGAGCCCAGTTTCCACAGATGGCCCCGGTTTCCTAGGGGGAGAGGAAGGACCCGCTACCTGGGGTCTCCCCGGTGGCTCCCCCTGGGCCCACCCTAGGCAGGGCAGGGGCTCAGCGGGGGCTCAGATCGATCCCACCTTCCCCGGGGCCAGTGAGGCAGCTCCCTGCCCCTCACCCTCCGGCTGCCTTGGCGTCCCCGCTTGAGAACGCATCCGGCCTACCTTCTACAGCCACCCACCGAGTCCCGGGAGACACATACAAGAACTGACCTGTGACCGTGGGCGCGAGGGTCGGGTTCGCACCGGCGCTGTGCGTTGCCCATGCAGGCACTTGTGGGCGCCACCAGAGCATTCGTCCTCTGTCTTGGTGCGCGCTGGCAGGAAAACAATATGCCTTCACAAAGTTAAACACCCACATTTTGTTGGATTCCCGGCACCCATGCTGTGAGATGCTGGTCTCTCTTCTTCTTTGGTGCCTGCAGGAGGGCCCAGTCACTGCAGGTCTCTGCAACAAGGCGAGGGGATGACGTGAAGCCCAGGTACAGCGAGGCATGAGGTCAGGCAGGAAGGCGTTCCTCGGCCCATCCTGGCTCACAGCCTCCCCTCTCCTCCCGCTGCACTTGGTTGCTACTGCGCCGTCACGCCTTCCGTGGTGCATCGTGAGTCGCCCGTCCATAGATTCACGAATCTCTGCCCTCGACCACCACCTCCCAGAGGCTGGCTCAGCCGAATCCCCAATGCCCAGCACCGTGTCTGCCCTGCACAAGCATCCAGAATAGTCTCTGTGTAAAAAGGAGCTGGGGGCTGGGCAGGGGGCGTGGGTAGGAGAGCAAGGGGGCATTGCTGTTGGGGGTGCTTAGGAGTTACGTCCCGGAGGGACACCATCAACGCGTGCCAGTCGCGGGACAAAGCTCCCATGATTCCTAACTAAAGCTGTACCTGCGAGTATTGACCATCCAGAATCGAGATCCCAGATCCTGCTGAGAAAAAAGTCCGGATATGGGATTTTTGCTTCTAGGGTTTTCTGATATTTGACAATAAATTCCAGGCCCAACTATCCCCCTTAAAGAGTGTAGGCTGTGGTCCCCTGGCTCCTCACAGCTGCCACCCAGGTGGACGATGGGCAGAGAAGTGCATTTAACAAGCGCCCACCCGGCACCTTTCTCAACCTTCTTTCTCGAGACCAGGCTCCGCCCCTTCTAACCTCAGCGCACAAGTGCTTTTGGTGGAAGACAGCAGGGAACAACATCTGGGGGCTGGGGTGTGGGGGGAAGGGGGGGGTCAGGTACCTGTCCAGGCAACTGTGTAAGATTATTTGCCTCTTAGCTTCACAACGGATTCATGCCCTGAGCAGTGGGGCCAGCCAGCATCTTGTGAACACCCAGTCTCCTTTCTCTTCCTGTTAAGGCTGGTGGCTCCAAGGAAGCCACTTTTTAGGCAGGGATGAGCTCTGCCCCCTGTTCATTCGTACCCGAGGGCACCAGTGGACATTTCTCAGTCCCCTGATAGCAAGATGGCCTAGCATGGGCCCACAGAAGTCCTGTGAAAATACAGAAAGGCTACTCAGCCTTTTCAGAACTCCTAGTGGCACTGGGGAGACGTGACCTCCCAGGGAAAGGTATTCACGAGCGAGTCAACACGAAGGCCCCAGAGGCTTTGACCCACAGTCCTTCACAAGCACAAATTCCATCCCCGATTTTCACTGGGCTCCGTCAGCTGCGTTCAAGAGCAGAGCCAGGTAGGGAGCCTTCTTGAAGAACAGGGAACTGAGCGATGTTCCTCGCACCTCTGCCGTGGTGATGTGGGGCAACGGAGATCTTGAATCGGACCTGTTCTCCCTCTGTGCCTTGATTACACTCAAGTGTTCGATGGCCAGCGTGAAAGCTCCCCTGGGGGCCGTGAGCAGGTCCTACAGGGTTTAGTTTATGATTTAAGGCCGAATTGAAAAATTAGGGTTTCTCCAATAATCTCCCACCTCACGGGTAGCCGATGACGCTTTCTGATTCTTCCTCTTCAGTCTTGATTGTCCTAAGTTGAAGCAGATTCATCAGATCTTGATTAACCCTTACCCCGGCTAGCCTTATCCTCATCCCAAATGCAACCAGTGCCCTAAATTCACAAACACGACACGTCCTTTGACATGGCCAATGAACAAGCTACGGCAGGCCATGTTATCACCTCCCCAGCCCTCAACCCATCGATGTCGGATGCAGCCATCTTGTCCATAGAGTGAAGGGGGTTGGTCCCTCCCACCTCCGTGGTTCTTTCTTTCAGTGGGTACCAGGGCCTTCTCATAATGGCCTTTGTTTTTGTTTCTTTCAAAGCATTTTCTTGCCCCTGGTTTCCGGGCTTCTGAATCTTCCGGCACCCCTGAAGCTATTCATCTTTAATCCCTTCCCCTGCTGCTCTGGTGTCTGATCTCACTCTTTAGCTCACCCCACCTCGCCGTCCTGCCAGATGCTCCAACTGCAGAGCTAACTGTTAAAATTTAGGGCCTGGAGCAAACATTTCTGAATCAGCCTTCCTCTTCTGTGCATTAATTACCAAATTAATCACTCTCCAGGGAGAAGGTCTCCTTTTCCTCCGATGCTTCTCCTGCGGGCTCCAGAGCAAAGTTCCTGGGATGACGTGTCTTCTCTCTGAATATATGGCAACTGATCAAAGTCTGGCTGCTCTTTAACATCCAAAGACCATGTCACTGGTGTTTTTATATTTCCCTCCCGTGTTCCAACAACTCTTTATTTTTTGTGAGATTCAGCTTTTTGGTTTCTCGGCGCTTATCCTTCTCAAGTTCCACCAAAGTAACTCGTTCAGGTCCCCTTTCCTATCCTTTATTTTATTTTGAAGTTTTATTTTATTTATCTTGAGAGAGGCAGAGAAAGTGTGAGTGGGGAGGGGCAGAGAGCGAGGGAAAGGGAGCGAATCTCATGCAGGCTCAGTGCTGTCAGCACAGAGCCCGACACAAGACCCGAACCCACGAAAACATGAGATTACGACCTGAACCAAAACCAAGAGTCGGATGCTTAACTGACTGAGCCACCCAGGCACACCCATCCTTTATTTTAAATTGTGGTGAAATGCATGTGACATTAAACGTGCCCTCTTAACGATTTTTCATTTTTTTTTAACGTTTATTTATTTTTGAGACAGAGAGAGACAGAGCATGAACGGGGGACGGTCAGAGAGAGGGAGACACAGAATCCGAAACAGGCTCCAGGCTCCGAGCGGTCAGCACAGAGCCCGACGCGGGGCTCGAACTCACGGACCGCGAGACCATGGCCTGAACCGAAGTCGGCCGCCCAACCGACAGAGCCACCCAGGCGCCCCAGATTAACCACTTTTAAGTCTACAATGTAGTGGCCCTAAGAACGTTCACACTGCGTGGAACCATCACCACCATCTACCCACAGAACTAGATCTTCCCAAATTGAAACTCTGTCCCCATTAACTAACAGCTCCCCACTTCCCCTCCCCCACCCCCGGCAACCTCCATTCTACTTTCTGTCTCTCTGAATTTGACTACTCTAGGAATCTCCTGTACAGGGCATCACAGAGTATTTCTCCCTTTGTGTCTGGCTTATTTTACTCAGCAAGACGTCCTCAAGCTTCATCCGAGTGGTTGCAAGTGTCGGAATTTCCTTCCCTTTTAAGGCTGAATAAAATTCCACTGTATGGGTAGATTGCGTTTTGTTTCTCCATTCATCTATCAGTGGACGCTTGGGTCGTTTCTTTCTTTTGGCTATGGTCAATAATGCTGCGGTAAACCCGGGTGTGCAAATATCTGTTCAAGTTCCAGCTTTCAGTTTTTTTGGGGGGTAATGACCAGACGTGGAATTGCTGGGTCATAGGGTCATTCTATGTTTAATTTTTTAGGAGCCGCCATATTGTTTTCCACAGAGGCTGCGCCATTTTACATTCTCATCAACAACACACGAGAGTTCCATTCATTGTCATCGCCACCAACGCTTTTTCTACATGTCCTTTCCTTTATAATACGATTCATCACAAGACATAACTCAGGAGGGAACAAGGCTGTGCGTGACAAAGCCTCGGAACAGAATACAGGCAACAGGTTTCTATAAGAGCCCAGGGTTATTGCAGGAGAGCTGGCTTTGCCAAATTTTCCAAGTAAGCGTATTGAAAATGGCCGTTTATATTGGCAAATAAATACCCATATAAATAAAATGTGCATCTGTAAGTTCGAGGCTCACATCCATTAATATAATGTATTTATACGGTAGCCCTAAGTTCATGCACCCAAATTGATTCTTTGGACAAAAGAAGGTAGAATTCCTGTAGACGTCTTTCCACATCGGGCTACGTTATTGGATAATACTTAAGCAATGTAATTTTTGCATATGGAAACCAGTCACTGGAAGGAATAATCCTTATACAAACAACGAGACAGTAGACAATTAGGACAGCCAAGTTTCTTTCAGTTTTACAGGTCAGGGCAGATCACGTAAGAGGCTCTTGCTTTGAAAGAACAGAACAAGATCTGTTAACTTAGGGCGAAACGCTTGATTTCGGAGCTCATCCTAATGGAGTTAGTATAAACAGTGTGGCCCCATGGAGCCAGTCCATTCACTTGGGTCACTACCAGGCCTCCATTTATTTCCCTCCACTTTGAGCACCCATTCAGAAGTGAAATGGTTTTAGGACAATGTTGGATGAACAATGGCCTTCAGATGGTTTAAGAGTAACAAAGGGGCGCCTGGGTGGCTCAGTCGGTGAAGCGCCCGACTTGTGGTTTTGGCTCAGGTTATGAGCTCACTGTTTGTGGCTTCGAGCCCTGAGTGCAGCTCTGCGCTAAGAGTCTGCAGCCTGCTTAGGATTCTCTCTCTTCTCCCTCTCTGTCTCTCTCTGCCCCTCCCCTGCTCTCTCTCTCTCTTTCTCAAAAATAAACTTAAAAAAAAAAAAAAAAAAGAGTGACAACAAAATAGAACCAAGTAGGGGTTGAGGGGCGACACGCACTGGCTTCAGTGCCCTGCTGTGGCTAATTGCTGCTTCCTCTCCTGCATAGATAGCGTTGTTTGGGTTCTCAAGGACTTAAAGGGATATAGAATGCCCAGCCTTGGAATCCTACAGTCGCATAAGTGGGGACGGTGAGTGTCGGCCTGCTGTTTGGCAAGCTCTCAGCCCAGATGGGGTTCAGTAATGACTCCTACAAGGTGTTTAATCGGATCCTAGAAGAGCACAGGACTGCCATGTTTAATTATTTCAGTTTAATGGAGCATTCGGCTAGGTCCCGCTTGGTTTGCTGTCACTGATCATGGTTGCGGAGAAGAGGGGCATGGACCCAGACGCCCAGGCCCTATTTCTGTGATGCACAGTGACAGAGGAGACTGCCAGGGTCTGAAATCTCCATCTGCAGATGTGTATTCATAGGCATTCTCTCTGAGCTGGCGCCCATTCAGTTGGGGCAGATAATTTACTGAAATGCTAGGACCCTGAATCCCCCTTGAGCACACAGACTTCGTCCTGATTTCACCGCATTCGAGGAGGCCGGGAGAGCAGCTGATATTCAAACGACAAAATTACCGGTGCCTCACAGTCTGATCGATGGGCATTGATGCCCAGGATATTGGTAGTCTAACCCTTAATTTTGTTCTTTACTAACTCAGCTATAGTTTAGCAGCCAAAGGACATTTGCATGTCAAGGGAATTATTTTTTATTTGCTCTTCTGAAAAACCAAGCTGCTCTGTCTGCACATTTTAGGCAGGTCTCTGATATTAGGGATGAAAAACAGAGGCTGGTGTTTTTTCAGAGTCTGCAAATGCTAATAGGTCTCTACCCAACCCTTGTTTGTAAGGATTTAAGAGGGCAGCACGTTTTCTGATATTAAGATAAACTGGAAGAGGCTTAAAGGATTTTTTTAAGGTAACTTAAAGGTCCCCGAATCTTGTATGTTAAAAAGCAAGAATGTCACCTTTGGGGCTGATGATTTAAGCCTTTTATGAAATTCATGAGGAGACTTTGCTTTGTGCTTAAGCTTTTGTCTGATTCCTATTGTTGAAAGTCAGGAAGCTTGGTCTTTGGGTTAATTTGGAGGTCACAGGTCAGAAACCTAACCCATGCCTTGCATTTGGGCAGGTTTCTTACCATTTTTCCATCCTGTGAAGCATAAACAAGCACATTTACCTCCCACCTGCCTCTAAGCAGGTGTTGAATGAAACCCGGTCAACTCGACTTACTTTCTTTTCCGCTAGTAAGTAAGTAGCATGTGTGAACCCTGTATACCAGATCTAGGGGGACGGTTTTGAAATTTTAAGCCCCAGATCCACACCCCCTCGAGTGAACTGGAACTTACCCTTACCAGTAATTCCAAGGAGCAGAGCAGCTGTAAAAATCTTTCTCCTTTCCTCCTCTCTCCCACCCCCCCAACTTAAGAAATTCTGAAGGGCACACATTGGCTTGACCTCAGAGGATCCGCGGGAATTTCATCATCTCCAGAAGATGGGACTCAAGCGGTGGGCCTTCCCTCTTCCAAAGGTTTGCCCAAACGTATTTCACGGTGACTGCCGTGGTGAGGGGGGTGACCCACAAAGACGGCACCTCATTTCTAGTCATGGGCCATCCACCTGGTTGGAAACAAGAATAGGGTTGACTCTTCAAGGGGCTATGTCCACAGTTTCTCCAAACTAGGGAATTCACTGGCTAGGCTCAATTTTATGTCAGCTCTCACTCTAAACTTCAATTACAGGTTTCTCACGCTAATATGGTACATGAGGAGCAAGTTATTTTAATATTGCGGTATTAAACTACGGACCAGTTGTAGTTCTTCGTGAAAAAAAAAAAAATGTGCCAAGGGCATTATTCTTACTGTGTTTTCCAGATTGCTCTCTGGCTCTGCAGACAAGAAGCTATGGTTTATGGCTTCATGAATTTGATGAAGGCTTTGGTTAATGATACATAATCAATTTCTGCATTTTAATAGGCTAGCAGAACAACAGACTTCTGGCATTTCAAAAGATAAATTTGAGCCGGGGTGCCTCAGTCCGTTAAGTGTCCGACTCTCGATTTCGGCTCAGGACGTGATCTCACGGTTTGGGAGTTCAAGTCCTGGGTCTGGCTCCATGCTAACAGTGTGTAGCCTGCTTGGCATTTTCTCTCTTCTTCTCCCTCTGTCCCTCTTCTTTTCGCTCTGTCTTTCAAAATAAATAAACTTAAAAAAAAAAAAACACAAAAAACAAAAGATAATTGTGATATCAGCAAAGGCAGCACTGGTATTATGCCCCTCCCCAATTTAACTTGTATTAAAAATTTTTTTTTCGTAATGTTTATTTTTGAGAGAGAGACAGAATGCAATTGGGAGAGGGGCAGAGAGAGACAGGAAGACACAGAATCCGAAGCAGGCCCCAGGTTCCAAGCTGTCAGCACAGAGCCCAACGCGGGGCTCGAACTCACGATCTGTGAGATCATGACCTGAGCCAAAGTCGGACGCTTAACTGACTGAGCTTCCCAGGCGCCCTTAACTTGTATTTTAATGATAAACCTGTACCTTGATACAGAGAATAGCAGGATAAAAGCTTCTAATATACAGATTAACTCTGTCACGTAGTAGACTGGCCTTAATACATAATAGATCACTCCATATGGTTAGAAAAAGAAAAAAAAAACCCTGCTGGATATTAATTATTCCAAAGTAAAAATAATTTTAGTGGATACATTCCAATATTTAATTGGCTTGTACTTGGTGAACGTTACAGAAAGTCAACGTGTTTAATTGGTAAAGGGTACACTTTGTAACCAACGGTGTTCAGTAGGATGTCAAGTTGCATAAAACCATGAGATTTTTCTATGGCTTGCCTGTTGACTGGGAACACCCCTTTGAAAACGTTTAAGAGGCCCACATCATTTTGGCCATGTTCTTTGGCATGGCCCTTTGGAGGCAGACTTGAGGGATGATTCCACAGGGACACTTTAGGAAGGTGGGGTTGCTCTCCATTCAGCTAGGTTTCGGTCAGATTCCTTTATTTTCTCTAAGCAAGGTCAACTTTTCTGTCTGCTTCTTGCCCGTGTCCCCCACTGGTCATGATGCTCTCATGACCTTGCCAACGACCACCTGCCGTTAAGCTTTTATCAGAAAGGCCGGGCATATTTTTGGAAAACTCTCTGATGAACATGGGAGTTCCTCCTGTCTTCTGAAGTTTAGGGCTTATCCCTAAATTAAACCTTTCCCTCTTGTCTCCAACCCATCAGCAGTTCTGTGGGCTCTTTCACGTGTGGCCCCCTACTTGTCTCTGCCTTTCCTGCCTCCCTGTAGCCTACACTGCCCCACCTCTCACCTGGACTGGTCTCGCTTTTCTACTCTTTCTCTTGGAACTGGCTGGCCAGCTACGGGGGTGGGTGGCCTGAAAGCTTCGTGGCATGGATTGTCCAGCTTTCAAGGGTAATCAGAATTTAAAAATATATGAGAGAGACAGGACTCCCAAACCCTAAAATATTTATTACATGCCCTACACGAAAGTCTGCGGATGCCTGTCCTAGGTGATCCATTCTCCTTTGGAAGTGTGAATAGTCTTTTAAAATACAGGGGCGCCTGGGTGGCTCAGCTGGTTGACCGTCCGACCCTATTTTGGCTCCGGTCATGATCTCACGGTTCCGGGATCAAGTCCCGAGCCGGGCTCTGCACTGACAGCGTGGGGCCTACTTGGGATTCTCCCTCCCTCTCTCTGCCCCTCACGATAAATAAACTTAAATAGAATGCAGGTATTATTTTGCCCCCCCCCTCTGCTTCGACAGCCTCCTTTTTGACTCAGAACAAAATCCAGACTCTACCGTGGCCTATGGTTCAACACCAAACTCCTGGCTGGGGTAAGTCATCCAACCTGAGCCTCAGTTTAACCGCGCTGGAAAATGGGAATCCCGCTGACAAAAAGTGCAGAGAAGGGTGTGTGGAACGCAGCCGCGGCTGTTAAGACTAGTTACTCTTTAAATGAGCATGGGATTCAAGAAGAAGATGAAGCCAGATTCGACACAGATGAAAATGGCAAGTGACGCCAGCACAAATTCGCACACGCTCAAATTCTTGACACACAGATGATAAAAACCCGCATTCACCTGACGCCATTGCTTAGGTGGGCTCTTTCGAACATTTATTAAAAAAGCAAAATGTATGTTCATCTCAAATAGAACAGTTAAAAATGGTAAAGCAATACAAACACCTTGTTACTAGCAGCCTCCAGTTGTTAGAATTTCCCGCCCTGCTCTTCAGTCCGTTCCGGGCAAGCCCCTCTTTCCAGAGCCTGCGGCTGCCTACGCCTCCCTCATCATAGTGCAGGTCAAACCCAAGTTTATAAAATTAACAATTTAAGGTTAAATAAGCTTAAATAAGGGCGTTAAATACAAGACACTTCATCAAAGCTTCTGTACAAAGAGAAACAAATTTGGCATTGTACACACGTGATTCTGCGGGCTCCCCGCGGACGGGAGGTTCTAGAACGTAAGCAGGCGTACTCTTCTTCAGCAGAGCAGTAACTAAACACAGTGAACTAAGAGTTGAAGGGACCGCTCACTGAGCCATACACAAGGCATGTGTAGCTTTTTGTGGGTTTTTGTGTGTGTGTGTGTGTGGTTTTTCTTAAATCAGGACACTGTTAATATTCAGGCACCGTTTGCTCCTGCAAATAAATAAGTCTCTAAATCGACTGCATACAAACTAGTGTTAAAGACGTCAGTGCTTTTTAAATTTCCCCCACGCGGCTTCTCCCTACTATTTACTATGCCTCTTTCTTATTGCTATGATAATGTGGCTGAGAAATAAAACTACTGTACATCCAAAAAAATAGAGCACCTTTAACATTAAAGTATACGTCTGATTATTTGTCTCCGGGTTTATTTTACAATACTAAAGCCCAAACTGCGGTCGATCTGCTTTGGACATCTCCACCAGGTCACCTGATCCAGAGCAGGTCGAGCCCCCCTTCTCCTCCCTGTTGAGGTACGGCCCGCGCCACAGCACCCGCGCCGTGGAGCCCGACGGCAACGAGGTCCGGGACCGATGCCAGCGGCTACATTCATCTCGACACCGGGGGGGTTACATTCATCTTCACGCGGCCTCGCTCTCCTCTCTGCTGTCACGCGAGGCGGCTTCGGCTTCCAGGGACGAGTCGCCCCCCCGCCCGGCGGGGTGGATGGTGCCGGGCGGGGTGGAACAGCAAAAACAAAAAAAAACACCAAAAAAACCCAAAACACATCTACGGTTGGCTGCAAGCACGCTGAAAGACCACGCATTGGCGAGTTCCTGGGGCTTCGAGGCGTTTCCCGGGGGCGCCCCCCACCCCCTCCACCCCCGGCCGGCTAGGGCCGCGTTAAGACTTCTTGTCGATGGTGTTGAAGAACCACTCTGTGAATTTCCGCAGCTGCGCGGTGGCCGTCTGGGACTCCTCCTGCAGCCTCAGGTTGTCTCGGCGCAGGTGCTGCACTTCCGCCTGCAGGACCGCCTTGTCCTGCTTCTCCTGCGAAGAGGGCACAGGGGCGGGATCACGCATGCGCCCGAGGAACCCTGCTTCCTGAGCTGCGCTGCATGAACGCTGCCCTACCCCCCGCACCCCCCTCCCGCCCCCCCCAACCTCCAAGCCCAGCGCTGACGTCGCCGTTGGGCCTCTATCTCCAGTTCCTCTCATCACTGATAGAAGATTCTAGAATGTGGTTGGCGTTTCTTCTCTCCCCTGCCACTTGTCATGTATGTTGATGATTCTAAATCCAAGTCTCTCCCTTACTTCCTCTCTGTGATCTGGAAACCCACCCTTCCTCAACCCCTGCTCCCATGGCCACACCCTGTACCTTGCTGTTACCCATAAACCACACAGCTTCCTAGATGTTTCGTCCTCCCACGTCCTGACCACCACCTCTTGTCCGTCTGGAATAATCTCTCTAGATTATTATAATCTCTCTTACCTTATTCTCACTGTCCCCTGCAGTGATAGTATGTCTCCTTACCCAGCTTACACTCTAGGTCCCTCAGATTACTCCCATACTATACACACCCCAGGGGCTCTGTCTCTCTCCTGGTCCTGACTTCCTGTCGAAACTCTCAAAACTGGTTACGTTCCACTCTCCAACTGTCCTACACCTGCAGCTGGAGGTAGGGTGATGTCCCGGCTTGCTTGGGACATTTCTGGTTCTAACTCTGAAAGTTCTGTGCCCCAAAACCTCTCCACCCCAGGCAAACTGGACAGCTGGTCATCCAAGCTGGAAAGAAGCACCCAACTCGGCCAACAAATACTGCATAAGCGTTAATTAAGGCTGCGAATTCAAATGTATCTTCAGCCTTGTTTGGCAATCCTATCATATGTGAATTTACTGACCATTCTAGGCCTTACCCTCTGCCCTTACACCTCTCCTACTCCTTCCCACCACTAATCACTCTCAGCTCGTGACTGGAAAAAGAGAAACCATTAGAGGGCAACTCTTACGTGTGTGTGAATGTATGTTTGCACGTGTGTGAGTGCACACTCGCACGCACTCTGCTCTGGTCGCTCTGTGTGAACCGTCCCGACCCCGAATCAAGACCAGCCTCAGCTTTGTGCACAAGATCAGGGCATGACCCTCCCGCGTTTCTGCATACTGTGACTCCCTTCCCAACTAGATCCCTCCATCAACACGGACACCAGCTGTAATCTCTCCCTTCTTCAACGAACAAAATGGTAACGAAACCCTTCCCGTGACACCCCTCCCAGCCCCACCTTCACCCCTCTGCTACCGCACCCTGTTCCATTTCCGTGGACAGCACGATGGTTACTTAGCCCGGTGCTGACGACACAAGAGTTCAGCAGACGTTTGACGGGAATGTGAAATTAGTTAACTTCTTTTGAGGCCTGACCATGCACATGTTGACGTGTAGGGCAGAAGTTGTGAGGTTCATGTAGCTGACTCGGGGGGAATACAACAGCTTGGGGGAGAACAGGCTTTCCAGGAGCAACTGACTCCTTTTAGGTCAGCCCATAAATAGTTGGTACAAATGATAGCTCACTGAACTACAAAATACTAGGCTCTGAAGACTGGGCATCCACAGGGCTCCCCCTCATTTGGTCCCCTTTATTGCAATTCTTGCCTCCTCTTACAGGGATATACATGAGCTGGAGGCCAGAAAACAGAATTAGACCTCAGGAGTCTCTGTTTTCTACTGTTTTCTACTTTGACTGGGGCAGTTATCTTTCCCGAGGGTCTCCATTTTTATTTCTACTGGCTAGAAGGGGTTGATTATGCAAGACAAGAGTTTTGATTGTGGATTCCGATGGATCCCTTTACCTTCCGAAGGTCAGTCTGCAGTTGTCGAAGGATCAATTCCAGCTGATTGACTTTACCGGTCAGTGTTGATGGAGACCGCTCCCTAGGGAAGAAGGATAGAACCAGAAAGACTCAAGGGCACTGAAGTTAAGATGCTGCATTCAGTGTTCTTGTTGGTAAAGTTTTCACTCAAAAAATCATTTCATGTGCTTAGAGCCCAACGAGGAAATACATAAAATTATGTCACATTTGGAAAGTGAACATATCGCTGCTTTGGTGGAAAATTCCTTCTGGGTCTCTGTTGATTTTAAAAAGGGATTCAGAATCTCTGTGGGCATAGATGTTAGTTAAAAAAAAATGAAGTCAAAAGATAAATTATCTAAATCAGTTTAGCCAACTGAGACTAGGTAGACCAGAATGAAGTCCTGGGAACCAAACACAGATTCGATTTCTCCAATTGGTTTTTCTCTGTCAAGAAAATATCATGAACCAAGATGAATGGGCGAGTTAACGGTAACACAAGTTCGTGTGAAAGTTGGAATTAGGTAAAGAATATATATATTCTGTGGGTGATAAACTTGTCACGAATACAGGGAAAGAGATGGTTCAGTCACGTCAGTGGAAGAAGGCACGAGGCCAGGTCAAGGACCAGGGTTCTGGGGGGGAAACGTGCCCTTGGCAGGTCCCCCATGTACAGCCCGGCAGAGGGAGACTGGTCAGAAAGGTAGGAGCCGCCCACAGGGCAGAGCAGTTAATGCGACCAAGAGCCAGCCACCCAGCAGCGGAGGGAGCCCAGTCAGCCCTACTCAGTCCCGTATCTGGATCCTGAAGGACCAGGGGAACACAGAGCAGAAATGGTCTCCTGGGGTTTTGCTGAACCCCTGATGCTCGTGGGCCTGGGGAGCAGAGGGGGAGGGTCCACAGGGGCTCACATACCCAGTTGCATCCATGAAATCTTTGCTGCTGCCTGGGTCTACACATAAAGCCGGTTCCTGTGCGCCTTCCAGGTCCTGCCCGTGTTGCATATCTGTCAGGGTGCAGAAGGATGCCACTCTCTGGTCTGAGAAGGAGACACACGTACACACACACACACACACACACACACAGAAGTTTAGTATAGCTGCAAGGCGATGTTTCTTTGTGGACATGAATTTAGTCACTAACCTACCTACCCCACCCGCCCTGCCCCCCAATCAGTTACTGCCTTGTTTCAAAAAACAAAAAAACAAAGAAAAACAAACTCAGGCAAGCTGCTGACAATCAGAAAGCATCAGGATCGGCTGTCCTTGGGGGCTGTATGGCTTGCGCACATCACAGCCACGGGGACAATTAGCAGATCCTCGATTTGCTAGAGCCAATTTGCTTTCCTCCTTCCACATTCCAAGAAATGCCAAAGCTGCCGGCTGTGCGCATGGAATAACGGCGTCCTCGTCGCGTGATGACCTGGCTGATTAAGAGAACCCAGGAGACGGACCTCTCCTCAAGCTGTCGCCCCGACCAGGGGAGCATGAGACACGGCAGCAGCCAGGACCCATGTCCCCTGGGCGTGCCAACCCTCCGAGCTCAGATAACCATGCAGACGTGCAGACACGTGAAAAATAAAGAGACGGTTACAAAACATCAAGAGCCCGCGGCGAGCCCCGGACAATCACCTAGATAGGACGTGTGGTGACAGAGCAGCCCAAGTTCTTCGTCTGAGTCAAGACCTGAAATAAGATTTAGAATTTCCTATGAACAGTGGTATCTCTAGGCGCCTGACTAGAAGCCCGCATATGACTCAAATACAGCCTGTGCGTGCGTGTATGCGTGCGTACTTGTGCCGAACGGGGAGTTGTGCCCTTGACTGCCAACAATATGCGATGCCAAACAACGTGGTTCAGCATTTCGCGTGCGAAGGTCCTGGCTGGACGCACGCTGTCGTGTACAGTGACGAGAAGCGGGGTGCCTCACACATGCAAATCTAACAGTAAGAAGCTGTGACCATTTGGGGTTTGCTTAAATGACCCACTCTGCAAACGTAAAATAGTGGCGGTGAGGGAGATTAACTGCCTCATCTTTCTAGAAACCATCAGGGGAAGACGCGAGGGGCACAGGGTTTCCAGCGGCCGAAACAAAGGTCAGCGTGACCACTCTGCCTTTTCTCGGCATGGGGCCATTTCTATTCTTGGCACCCCTAACCTCACATGCGATCTTTCCAGAGCTAGGCGGGAAAGGGGACGTCCTATTCTTTGGAAGGGGCACCAGAACTAGCCCGGCTCTGGGGGCTAAACGCTGACCCAAGAGCATCGGTCCAGAAATGCTGAATGCCACGCAGAAAACAGTCCCACATTTGAACAAGGTGGAGGTGAGAAGCAGGAATCTATCTAATTATTCACTTCCTGCATTCCCCGGTGTCTCTTTTCTCGGTGCCTGAGCCCACATATGCATCTACAGTTGGAATCCGAGGGATACAGCAGGTGTATTAGTGCTGTGGTGTCTTTTTCATATGCTTTGATTAATGGCTGAGAAACTGCATTCGGGTCCGTGTCAGGGGCGCTCTGTTCTTAATTTATCCCACCCTGTCTCCCTCCAGCTGCCGGACGAGTCTCCTAATGAGGCTACCTGCCTGTCTGGTTTATGGAGGGTCCTGCACTTCCTGTTAATTAGAAAGGATGGTGGAGGCTGCCAGGGCAGGAAGGAAAGCGAGCTGGATCGCCACGGGCACTGTGCTGGAAGCACCCACCAGGGGCCCGGGCCTCCTGGAAGTGGTGCCAAGGACACAGAGTTCTCTGGCCACGCGTCCCGCTCTCCCACGTCGGATTTCCCAACGCCTGCGGTAGGTACGCAGGTGTCCTTCGACAAACGTTTCTGTAAAGCTTTCAGATTGTCCTCCACGCTTCAGATCTACAAGACGAATCTTCTGTAACTAGGAGTTCCTGGGAGACCGTCGTGTTCCCAGTTTGGTACTGACTGGTAGGGTTTATGCACGTGATGAAATAATGTGTAATTTAATTAAGACTAACAGCACAATCTGGGTATTGCCTACTTCTGCACGTGGCGGGGTGCAGGCAGCAGAGGTGGGGGCAGGAATGATGGGGCGTACTGGCCAGGGGTGAGCAGCTCCAGGGGCGGGGTGGGGAGGGTCCGGGCTGCCACGATGTCCAAGATAACCCCCTCTGTTCTGTGACGATACCAAATAAGGGAATACCTCACACTTTAAAAAAAAAAAAAAAAAAAATCAAGGGCAGATATATTTTGATTCTCCAGTACAATTACTGACAAAAAAGGGATGTCAAAGCAGATAAAGGATTTATTTCTATTACTCTTTAGAAGAGTTCCACGGACTCATCCACATTTTATACAATCCAGTGATAATTCGGTCAGTTTCCATCTTTCTTAATATATTTGAGTCTGCTGGTCACTCCGAAGTATCTGGATGAAAATGTCTTAGCTTGCTTCCTCTATTTTTACCTTAATTGATAAAATACCCACATATTTGACAGAGACAGGACTTGCTGCTGGCAGTCATTCAAACATTCCTTGGGGAGAAATAAGGTCCTACTGGTCAGGAGGCAAGAAGCCAAAAAGGGAGTTTTGCCAGCAATGTAGTTTCACAAAGAGGATTTCATTGTGGATCTGAAAAGCTGGTACGTTGAAATCCAAACAGAATGCTGCTTGATTAAGTCCAGACACTGAACTAACTCTGTAAAATACTTAACCATAGTGACAGTTTCCAGTGGAAGCTTTATTCTCCCACAGCTTCTTTCTGTGATGATGAATATTCAGTAACCAAGTAATTACTGACATTGAACCAAATGGCACAGACCAGACCGTAAGAAGACAGGCGCGGGAGCATGAACTTCATGTAAATGGTTAGCACAGCAGATACAGTCAGCTCAACCTACATACACAGCCTGTTTCTCCTTTTCCTTCCTGTTTGCTGTGCAAGAACATCTGGCTAAGGGGGGTTGGGGGACACTGGGCACGGCTTCCACATGGAACAGTCCATCCCTTTAAATCATCTTTGAAAAGCCTTATTAAAGTGTAGTTTCTTGTTAGTGCACTTGGCACGAAAAAAGAGGATGAACAAACAGTCAGCAAGATATCCCACATCCATCTAGAGCTGAGATGGCAAAACAGTTGCCCGTGAATAACTCCCGTGACCCAGACAGGCTGCCTGCAGCAGCACCGAGGGAACGGCGAGGCCAAGCCCGCATCAGGGAGGGAGGGAGTGATCTGATCCGCTGATCGATTAGTCATGTCTGCTGAGGGCACGAACTAGCAGAAGGGTATACGCACGAGACACAGAGCACACAGGACATGCAAGTATGAGGCTCAGTTCGCCTAAACCTGTTTCCACAAACAATGCTCTTCTAAGACGTCTCTGCGGTAGCTACGAATTACAGAAAAGCTGGGGCTCTGTAGCTATATGCAGGAAATTAAAGGTACTGTCCTCGTAGAAGCTGACTTAACCAGCAACCAGGAAAAGAAAAAAAAAAAAAAGTTACACTGCACTTTTAATAAATACTCTGGTCTAGGCCTTTTGCAGCCTGTTCATGAATGCTGAAAGATCACGGTCTGGAGTCTACCTTTGAGTAATGAACAAAGCAAAGTGTGGGAATTCTTCTCCGTTTCAGATACAACTATTATTATTGGCCTGAAACAGTTCCTTACTTTCTAGATCACTTAAGTCTATTTACTAATATTACATTAACTTTACGTTTTTCATCCAAGTAGTAGTCCTGTTTCTTTTCCATTTTTTTAAACCAATTATGTTACCTCGGGAGTTAGGCGGTATGCCACATTTTGTTTATGCCTGTGCCCCCCTCTTTCTCATAGTGTTCAACTATCAGTAACTTAAGCTATTTTATCAAGTTTTAAGCCGCAGCATCAGAACTGAAACAGTTCTCATTATAAAAATGTGTTCTTATTCTCTTTAAAAACCAAGGGCATATGGAACATAATATACTAAAAACATAAACTTGTATTTTTTTGGGAAATACATTCACGTGGAATATTTCATTCTGATAGCGGGGCCTGATAAATGAGCTGTGTCCCGCATACAGACACTCACACGCACACAACCATGGGCCCATGGAAAGGAAGATGGGCCCATGGAAAGGAACAGCAAAAGGCTGGCATCCAGAGGGGAGTAAAGTCTGGCCTGTTGATGGCGTGTGACTCTGAAATCCAGAGTCTCCTGTCATTCGTTGGTAATTTCACCTTTTAAAGCCTGTTTTCATTTAAAACGTTATCCATTCAACAAATGCTCAAGAAGACACAAACTGACGACTCCTGCTATTTTGGTAAATGAGATCTATTTTAAATTCTAGCACTCTTGAAGAGACTCCCCTTCCGCTGCGTCCCTGCTGGACCCACCGCCAGCTCTTCTGGGTTTGCTCACTTGCCCACACATGAGGGGGGGTGAGATCTAGTCTCTATTACTTCGCGCACCCACGCCTCACATTATTCCAGCTAATGAAGGAATGATGCCCACAACGGCAGTAAGTGACGATCTTACCGTATCACCTAGAGCAGAAATTTCACTTACGAATTCTGACGTGCAAAACATATGTCACATCCCCATCCCCGACAAACACAAGGGCAACACACACACTCCAACAAACTTGCACTGTGACTGCGCCCGTTTTTGGAACTTGACCGTGGCAGGAGGGCTGAATGGGGGGCACGGGCTCACTGCACCTGACCTCACAGGCCTATGAAGGAGATGCCAAATTCTCTGACAGTTGGTCTTATGGGTAGAGTTTGGTGATCTATTTCTAGTAAGCGAGTTCTCAGCAATTAGATTTCTGGTCAAACGGTGGGTCCATTTTTTGGCGCAAGCTACATTCTGTCCTATTGTCTGCACACGAAGGCAGATCGTTTTATAATCTTTGTCATGATGGCGGCTTTGAGTATTCTTCCTCGCTTCCTGGATCGGTGGCCTCAGTTTTCATCTTCCAAAGGTATGAGCTGGTAGCTCATTATCAGTTTACATTTACATGTGTGGCTGAACATTTTTCAAATACTGATTATTTATTTTGTAATTCCACTTTGGTGGACTGTGCGTCCATATGCCTTGACCGTTTGTTTATCAGGGATTTGATGTTTTTTGCTGGCTAGGCCCCTCCATGCACTTGGGATAGTCTGGTTTTACCCATCACGTTTACTACAAATCCCCCCTCCCCCATATTCCCCTGTTTATCTGAATGTTCTCTTTCAAGTTCATAAAAATCTTAATGTTTCAACTCTTTTACCTGGCCATATTATATTTTGTATATTCTCTCATTATCAGTAATTAAAGCATTTGCTTGTTTCTAAAGTGGTAATCTTTACTGTTTCTAGAATTGGCTCTTTTAAATCCTGAACCCAAGTAGTATATATAAATTCCTTTCCCATTTAACTCTAAATTATATTTAGAGTTTTGGTCTGAGCTCTTCCTCTGTCTCCAAAAGGCCTTATTTCTATTTTTTTTTTTTAAATCACTACTATGCTAATTATTATTGATTTACAGCAGACTTTTTTTGTGTGTGGAATATTTTTCATCTATTTCCAACTGGGCGCAATTAAGCTCTTTAAGATAACCTTTAAATACCTGAATTGAAATTGTACTAAATCCACAAATTAACTGAGGAAACTAATTGATTCATCATCCTTACCGTAAGCTTCCTATCCATTCTTATCCTTACATACAGTAGGACTTTTTGGTTATTGAAGTGTCCTTTGCTTTCTTGGATTATAACTCTAATGATGGCTTAATTTCCAAAGAATGTAGAATTTGATCTTACAGATATATCGAAAGTGCCCTTTGTTACTGTTCCGGTGCAAGAGTGTCTGGTCCAGCTACAGACACATGAGTGAAGTCACCTTTAATGCTCCGGTTCTGATCAAGCTCCAGCTGAAGACGGCTGCATGAGCTGAAACCACAGGGAGAAGAACCACTGGCTGAACTAACTAGAAGTCACTGGACATAATAAACCATTATGTCCAGCCATAAATTTGGGGGTGATTTTTATGCAGAAATAGATCACTGAAAAAATTAACAACGCTTTGAAACAAGGTTTATAAAATATGACATATATTTTAAAATATGTTACCTGGTCACTTTGTTTTATAATCTTGGATAATTTCATTTCTAAAATTTGATTTATATATATTGTTTAGCTAAAGTAGAATTAACATACAGTGTTAGATTAGTTTCAGGTATACAATATAATGGTTCAACAATTCTTTCCATTTCTCAGAGCTCATCATGATAACTGTGCTCTTAATCAGAATAATTTATATTTCATATTTTTTTAGATATAGAAGCATATGTAAATATATGTTTTCACCTCCAAAATTTATTCCTTTTTCTTTGCATTGCTCATATAAATGTCAAGTACTTTGCTCCCTAATTAAAGGACACAGTCTCAAAGCATGATCTGGTTTAGTTTCTGGACTGAAGGTACCTGCTTTTTATAAACAGTCCTCCATTAAGTATCATGTCACTCTTTGGAATAAAGGAGATATTCTTTGTTAGGTTTTAAAGGTAGCTCTCAAATCTTAATTTTTATTAGAAATAGGTCTTAATTCTATTAGATAAGCTCTTTTGGGGAAATCGGTATGATAACTTGTAATTATTTCAGCCACTATAACTTTTTATAATTAAAAGTTTGTCTTTTATTAAACCAGCTCAACTCTTGCCAATAACAATGAATAATCTCTTCAATCTCCTACTGAGTTTCATCTAAGCTTGACATCACTATTAATGACTGAGATTGTCTTTTGATTTTCTTTTCTTGCGTGTTATCAGGAAAGAATCCTATTATGCAATTATTGGGCTGCTTCTGAATTTCAAGGAAAATTTATACAGGGATATCATTATTCCTTGAAGCTTTGAAAACAATTAACTCTAAACGTATTAGTTTCAGGTGACATTTGGGATTTGATATTCTTAGATAACTTTTCAGTGCCCTCTATATTTGGGCCTTTTATGGTTTCTTAGGCTCCCTCCCCCGTTTTCTTGCAAGAAATACCCAATTATCTTATTTATCAAATTTCTTCCTATATAACCCTGACATTCATTAATAATTTTTCTATTTCTCTTATGTATTGGTGAATACTAATTTCTCTTCCCAGTTCTAGAAAGTACAGAGTTCATTTATACTTTCCATTTTTTGATCAAATTTGTGTTGCTTTATCAATATTTGAAGAAAATTAATCACTGACTTTACTTATAAATTGCACTGAAAATTCATTTGCCAGTTTACCAAAAAATCTATTTGATTTCTTTCTTTGTTTGCTTTCACAGCTTTTGTAGAATCTTTTTGTTTTTCATTTTTTTATTTTTTATTTTATTTTTTTTAACGTTTATTTATTTTTGAGACAGAGAGAGACAGAGCATGAACAGGGGAGGGGCAGAGAGAGGGAGACACAGAATCTGAAACAGGCTCCAGGCTCTGAGCTGTCAGCACAGAGCTTGACTCGGGGCTCGAACTCACAGACTGTAAGATCATGACCTGAGCCGAAGTCGGACGCTTAACCGACTGAGCCACCCAGGCGCCCCTGTAGAATCTTTTTGAAGCACAGTTAAGTTGGTTAATTTTCATGTGTTCCCCCCCCCCCATTTAAACAAATGTTTCTGAAAACAGTGCATTTTTGTTTAAGGACTGTTCTCTGGCTGCAGTCCAAAGATTTTAATAGGTAGTATCTTTGTATCATCACTCACTAAAAAAAGGAAAAAAATGGCCTCATATTCCTGAATTCTTCCTAGAATAATTATTATGAATTACATCAAGAGTCTAACAAATGCTTAGAATTTTTTGTTTGTGTTTTGCTTCTCAGTTTTCTTATTTAATTCTATTTTCATTACCTTGTGGTCAGAAAGGTGGTATGGAAACGCTCCTCATCGTTGGAGACGCCCCACTCATAGTCACAGGGTATACGTTATGTTCTCTGTACGAACAGAGTGTCAATATATTTCAGCAACGATGATCGAGACAGATATTTTGGTGCCTCTGCTCTACTGTTGCATGACATAGTAAAAGATCTAAGTTCTTACACTCCTGGGTCCAGTGTCAAGTTTAGCTGGTCAGCAAAGTATAACACATCACACGGCAAGTTTGGAAGATAAAACAGGTAGATCGCTGGGAGAGAGGTGTCTCTGCTTGCACGAATCACATGGGTGGATTCTATGAGGGTCATGGTATTAAGTAGGCAGACGCATTCCATTTTTTTTTTAAAGCCCGTTTTGAGACGTGTTGACTGCTCACGTCCATGGATGGGCACAGCATTATTCCAGAGCATTCTGAGCTCAGTAAGGAATGTTGAACTGCCTTTATTAGTTTGTAGCAATTAAACAGATGCATAGGGGATTTTCTGGACTATCTTTATCATGTGTAGTCTAGCTCAGAAAGGGCTCTGGGAACTGGTATGAGAAAGATCAAGTAACAGGCAGGGCAAGTGGGTTATCTCGGTGAAGACATTTCTCTTTAAAGGGCTGAGGTGATGGATGACACCCACTCGCCACCATGCCAGCGTTGTCGGAGTGACACTGACACGAGACGATCTGATTAGCAAATGTCTGGAGCTGCAAATTCCCAGCTGACTTCTCCTAAGCTGCCTGTGGTCTCAAGGCGGCGTGCTGTGGTCCGCTGCCCTACAGAGTAGCACCGAGAATTCCTCTAATTTTGATTTGTAAGCTTTTGGAAACTTCGGAAAGGTCAGACGACCGAAGTCCGCTCCCCTGGCAGGCAGAACCCCACACTCGTCCTGTTTGGCTCTGATGCCAATGCACGTGAGGTGTTGGCTCTCTGGGGTTTCCACGTCATGCTTTTTCTCTTTTGTCTGTGGGCACCAACTCCCACCTAGACCCTAACTTCGGCTCACAACCACTCTCTGATGGACAGACCTGAACTGCCGAAGTGGGGGGTTTAAGACTGTCAGAAGCCTTACGCGTTCATTTTCTGGTCAAGAAGACTGAATGCAGCCCCATGCAAATAATCAGGTACTTCTGAGGATTACTGCCGAACATTCGGTGTCGGCCCGTAGTGTGGTATTGTGGTAGTTAAGGGACTTGTCCAAAGGCCCACAGCCCAGCAGCTGAGCTGTGACTGTGACCAGAGTCCCTGGGTGGACACCTTCGTCACTGCTGCACGTGCCATTTTGGTTTCTGCACTTCCCGCTCTTAGCCCCTCTCCTTCAAAGATCTGTTTCACAGCAGTGCTTTCATTCTTGAGGAGGTGGAAGGGAACCAAGCAAAGATACAAACGGGGGGTGGCGAGTAGATACACAGATAGGCTGATAAATATTTTACATCTCAAAAATGAGCATAAAATGCAAAAGGGTCTTCAGAGGTCAAAAACGATGCCACGAGTAGGTATACAGCTCAAGTATCCTGTGCGTTGGGTACCTATCTTCCGGTACTAGCTTTTCTCATTCAGTTATCTCGCCGTGTGCTTGATAAATAAAGATAAGATACATAAAACAAGCAGCCTTCCCTTGAGAAACTCATCACCTAGTAAGAAGATACAGACAAGTGAATAAAGCAGAATTCAGCGCGGTAAGTACCGTGCAAATATTTACGCAGCCGAGAATAACGCAGCGGACAGAATAGATGTTCTCATATTCTCCCGGGGGGCAGTGAGACAGCACAGCGTGCAAAGAACGGGCCAGAGAAAATGCTGTTACCTGCTGCCTGGGCTGCTCTGGACAGCGCTCCTGCCCCTTGGGGCTAGGTCGCATCTAGGTCAGCGTTGGAAGCACAGGAAGTAACTGGGCCGAGGGCCTGGGGTTCTATAACCAACTTCGGGTAATGTCAGGGAACGAAGGCTGCATCGCGGAGCAGACGGGCACTCTGAGGTTTCCGCACGGAATTGAGTACTTTGCAAGGCAGTGAACCCAAGACTCTCACTCCTATTAAGGGAGCAGGAAGAGCCTGTTCAATTTGCAGAAACTTCCTAACAGAGTTTCTCTCTGCTTATCTACTGGAGCTAAACGCCCCTGGTGTCTGAATTAGCCTCCACGAAGCCTTCCCCTTCCCCGTCGCCGCTGGAACTTAGGACCAGAGACACCGATCCCGATCATCTAGAACAGATCCCTCGGCAGGGCCAGCTTGTGCAGAGTGAGGGGCAGGGCAGGCAGCAACTCCCACCTCAGGCAGCACCCTGACCTGGCAGCACACCAGTCGCTTCTGGGAAAGGAACGTGCTTTTGTGTCCCCAAGCCTGGACGTGCGGTGGGGGTAGAGACCAAGCAGGTGAGTGGACGGGGAGAGGGAGAGAAGAGATGGGTTGCTCAGGCGGCTGCAGATTCCCCTGGCCCCCTCCCCCCCGTGGGGGTGGCCACACGTGACCCTCCGCCGGGATTTGCAGACAGGCCACCTCCCCGGTCACTTCTACCAGTCCCCCAGGGGCAGCGGTCATCATAGAAGGGCAGCGCCAGCAAATGGCACAGGTCACAATCCCGGGTCATGGGAGCAGTTTCAACTTCCAAAATTCCCGTGGGCGTGGCGGCTGGAAAGGCCCTCAGAGATGGGCATGTCCGTTGTGTCAGGGACATGCTGTTGGAGGAGGAAGACGGGCGGGGCTGGGGCCCGTCACACTGCGTGTACACCAAGCCGCCAGACTCCTCAGGCTGTGCCCATCCCACCGAACCAGGCAGCCGCGGCCTCTGGAGGCCCTTCCTCTCCATCTCCCCTCGTGACGCTCGCAGGGAAGAATCCGGGTCCTACAGACTCACCTCCACATTTCAGGTAGGAAGAGAGGTCAGAGAGGGGAAGTGACTCGTCCCAGATCAGGGCTGGCACCTGATCTGGATGGCGGGTTTGGGATCCTTTGTCCGGTGCTCATTTCACGAAATGGCACGGTCTCCCTGACGAAACGCCCTTAGTCACAGCTCAAGCCTTCCCCTGCGCGTTTTCATCCACAAAGATGTGCAAAGCATCCAAAACGTTAACCCAGACCAATTCGAAAAGCAGACGCGTTCCCTATGTTGCCGCCCCAGGCCCTGGAGGCCCTGAGTCTTTTTACCTTCAAATGCCCGTGCAGCGTCCACGAGGTGGGACCAATCTAAACCCGTGGCCGTGTCCGGGAGGGGCATCAGGCCAGGATCTGCGCACTTGGACTTATCCGATAAGGACCCATCGGAGAACCAGAACTCATCTAAACGGGAACAAAACCAGAGCGTCAGTCGGGTGGCAGTGCAGGGCCCGGGCGGCCCCTCCAAGGGGCCAGGGAACTTCTTCCAACAGACCTCCGGCCCCCAGGACAAAAGGAGACAGTGTGGTGCCGTCGCCCCCAAAACACACAGCTGGAGAAACGGAGGTCTGCAGGAAAGCCATGACCTACAGGCTCACTTAGAGGTCGGCCGGCAACGCCCCAGGGTGGGAGGGTTTTAGAATGGATCGATTCTGATGGTACAGTATCGGAATCTCACGGTTTTCTTCCAGGGCAGGGCTTTCCCCGAGGACATCCATCCGAGTCTGACTGTCTGCAGTACGGATTCCTGCTTTCTTCAGGGGTTACTTCCCCCTTTCAAGTGTTGCAAGCTTCTACTGTAAACAAGGTTCGGCACACTCTCTCTCTAGCCTGATTGATGGCTTAAGAAGCTTCCTGAAGAACACGGTTATGTAAGCTGAGCACCGCAAGTTCAAGATGCCCCAAATATCAGCTGGTTATAAAAAGGCAGGAAGACGAACCCTGTCTTCATTGTTCACAGGCAAGGAAGAGAAGGGACAGTTACAGTCTCTTTCAGCCTACGCACAAAAATGGGACTGGGGCTGCTCTGCGGACTTAATGAGGTGGCTTGATCCCCGGCAAAACCAGAAACCCCTTGCCGTCCAGCATAGGTTTGCCTTCCTCTGTACACATGGACCTTTTAGGTTTCTTTTTCTTTTCCACCTGTCATCACGGGACTTGAAGTGTTTATGTCATGGATAATACTAGTTGTTAGAACTCACTACGCATCTGAGGACAAATTTTTTTTCTTTTTTGAGAGAGAGAGAGAGAGAGAGACAGCCTGAGTGGGGGAGGGGTGGAGAGACGGGGAGAGAGAGAGAGACAGAGAGAATCCCAGGCAGGGTTCCTGTGCTATTCGAGTGGGAGCCTGATGCAGGGCTCGAACTCACAAACCCTGAGATCACGACCTGAGCTGACATCAAGAGTCAGGCACTTGACTGACTGAGCCACCCCGGCAACCCTGAGGACAGATTTTTCAAAGGCTTAAACTGGACTTTCTTGGACATGTCGTTTCTGAACCTGCCCCAAACGTTGCATGCAGCTGCTTGTGAACACATCTGCCTAATGAGACCAATCAAAATAATGACCACCTGGTTGTCTGAGCCTGCAATTAAGTTAAGTAAGGGGCATAATTAACCCAATGCACCTGTAATTTTTGTTCCCACACCCTTTGGGGTAGCTGTGAAATGCTGGCATCTGGACAGAGAGAGAGCACGGTGGTGTTTGACCTTGAAGGGCACTCACGGTCCTTTTGCCCTCTTGACGCCTTCACATGACCTCTCAACCCACCCCCACCCGGGGCGGGGTGGCCAATCAAACCCCTCTATTTTCAGCACTACCACGTTTAGCCGCGGGGATATTCCAACGACCCGGTCCCAGCCTCCACCGCGAAGGGAGCCCAGTTGCGGAGCGCTCACAGCTCCCTCCTCTCCTGACCTGGTTCTCGGGAACCCAGGAAGACAGAGGTGGGGAGAGGCTGGGCTGAAGCCCCCTCGCAGACCTCAGGCCTTTTAGGGTTAAGGTTCAACCCCCGAGGCAGAAAGGTAAGGAAGCCCCTGGATTTTCCATCACTTGCCAATCACTTTGTCTCTCAAACACATTGGCTCCTTTGCTTAAAGCAGGCTTTCCAAAGCCAAGTGTGGAGGAATTATTTGACTCGGTGGCAATTACTTTTGTCGCTGATTCGCATGGGACCAGAGTTCTTCAGGAATGAGGTTAAGAGTGTGGCAGCGCGGGGAAGGGAGCACCAGGCAGGCTGGAACCTGTGTGCCCCGGGGCGCTCTCCCTCCAACCCCCGCCTCTCCTTCCCTCTTGGGAGAGGAAACACCAGGAACTGGAAAATGATTCAGGTAAGTGAACATCTCGACAGAAAGTACACTCTGATAGTCGTGTTTTACTAACAAATGTCAACCTGAGGATTTTCTCTGCCTTTATAGAGAAACAATCCTTCCCCTGAGCTTCTGGCCCTGGAAAGCCCAGAATCAGGCCCAACACACGCTGCGTGTGCAGTCGCCCTTCTTCCCTGCTGGCACCAGGCAATAGCATCCTTTCTGGCTCTGACAGGAGCCACGTGAAGAGAGAGGCAGAATGCAGGCTGGTTGGGGCACTAGGCGAACGTCCCTGTACCCCCCACCCCGCCCCCACCACTTGTCCCTCCAGCATTTCTGAGCTCAAAAAGCTACCTTCCCCAGACACCCACGGAGCACTGACCATCGGGGGGACCTGACAGTCTTGGGTCAAAGATGAATGCTTTGACTATTCCTGAGTGCCCTAAGATCCCACAATACGTGGCCATCTGTAATTAAGCCAAGGCACAAATCTGAATCCTGGTGGCCAGGAAACCAAAGCTGAGAGGGAGGGAGGGAGGGAGGGAGGGACGGACGACGGAGGGAGTGAGGGGCCCCAGCAGGACTGGTCCACCTGCTCTGTAGGTGTGCTCGCTGCCCTGGACACAAGTCACGCAGAAGCCGCATGCCAAGCCCGTGAGGACTCCAGGATCTGGGAATGTCCCGAGGCGTAAGTTTCACAACCAGAGGCAAGCCTCGGGCGTGCTAACTTCCTCCAACTTTTATGGAGATGCAGGGGGCAAAAGGAGGGAAATGCGATTTGTGAGATTTCTTTTTTATTACAAGCTAGTATTCCCTCTTCCCCAGGTGTGAATGAAACTTTTGTGTTTATTTGACACCATAGGGCTGGCAAAGACGGTCAGTGGATTAGGAAGGCTTCTTTCCCCCAGGATTTATTGGAGCCTAGTTAGCCATGTATCTATGACGTGTCATCATTTCTCAGCACGCAGGAAGGTCCCAGGGTCACCGACACTCACCTTAAACGGAGTAAGAGCGTCTAAATTCTCCGAGTTCTCAAAATGAAAAGCACCTCAATTTCTTTTCAATTGCTTGGAAGATCATATAATTGGCAAAACATAAATTTTATTTATTTATTTTTTTGGTCTGAGATTCCGAATCACCAAAAATCCTTTAGAACGTTCTTGCTGGATGTGAGGTTATCACTACTGCCATCACCTAGATGATGCTTACCCAGCATCTCCTATGTTCCAGGCACCAGCAGGTACTATAGGACCAGGAAGACACAGCTTCCGCCCTTGAGGAGCCCGGTCAGCAAGCAGGTGAATGCTGCTGGTGCTGGTCCAGTGGGGGTTTGGGGAAGGTGCACACCACGGTGGCTGTGACTAGGTTGTTTCCGGAGTCTTACAGATGCGGAAGAAAAGGCACCCCCTGTCTTTGTTATTTCCAAAGCTCGTGTGACGTCAGGAGTGCACCCTGCTCTTTCAGCCAATTCAAAGGAGAAAGTGGCTCGGGGAGTCTGAAAGATGGCTAATGTCTAGGCATGGACGCCTGGCCCCTGCTCTCCGGCCTGGACACTGATGTCATGACTTCCTGTTTGTTTATCCACAACCGGAAGGCACAATGACCGTCTGTATCAGGGGTGCCTTTGTTTGTTGTTATAAATGCTGAGGAGTCCTCCTGATGGTCAGACAGCTGAGGTTTGGGCAGTTCCTCTCGAAACACCACTGAATGTTTATTACAGGGGAGACTGGGAACCTTTGAGAAAGACAAAGCAGCGCCCTTGTGGATCAGCCAGACCCCCTGCCTCTGATGGCCCACGGACACGTTCTGCAATGCCAACTGTGGCCAGGGCCATCTTCTGCCTGTAAGCAGCTCTTACCACCTGCACTCCACACACTGGGCCTATGCCTGGGTCTGTAGCATCATGCGGGCGTACTGAATTACCGAGAAAATACTCATTTGACTTATTCTAAACTGCCCCCTTCTTGAAGCTTCAAGGGGCATCCTTTGGGAGGTGCTAGGTCAAAACTCCAGGATCTGGAAACATGCATAAGTTAGTACTCTTTTCTTATCTTCTGAAACTTAACTCTTGTGAGTCTATGCTCATACGAAGATTTCTCCCATTCCTTGGAGAGTTTTGATCTCCATAAAACAAAAAACAAAAAAGAGGGATTCTCACAAAAGACCCCGAATAGCCAAAGCAGTCTTGAAAAAGAAAAACAAAGATGGGGGCATCGCGATTCCAGACTTCAAGTTATAGTACAAAGCTGTACTGATCAAAACAGTATGGTACACACACACACACACACACACACACACACACACCCCAATGGAACAGAATAGAAAGCCCAGAGATAAACGTACAACTATATGGTCAATAAATCTTTGACAAAGGAGGCAAAAATGTGTAATGGGAAAAAGTCTCTTCGACAAATGGTGTTGGGAAAACCGGACAGTGACATGCCGAAGGAGGAAACCGTATGACCTTCTTACACCATGCACAAAAATAAACTCAAAATGAATGAAGGGACTAAATGTGAGACTCGAAACGATAAAAATCCTAGAAGAGAGCACGGGCAGTAATATCTCTGACATCAGCCGTACAACATTTTTCTATACAGGTCTCCTGAGACAAGGGAAACAAAAGGAGAAATAAAGAATCGGGACCATACTGGCACAAAAAGCTTCTGCTTTTTGGAAAGTCAATAAAACAAAAAGACAACCTACCAAATGGAAGAAGATGTTTGTAAATAACATTTCTGATAAAGGATCAGTATCCAAAACCTGCGAAGAACTTACACAACACCAAAAAAAAAGAAAAAAAAAAAAAGAAAGAAAGAAAAAAAGAAAAGAAAACCCAAATAATCCAATTAAAAACTGGGCACAAGACATGAACAGACATTTCTCCAAAGAAGACATAGAGATGGCCAAAGGATACGTGAAAAGATGCTCAACATCACTGATCATCAGGGAAATGCAAATCAAAACCACAATGAGGTATCATCTCACACCTGTCAGAATGGCTAATATCAAAAAGAAATAAATGCTGGCGAGGATGTGGAGAAAAAGGAGCCCTCCTGCACTGCCGGTGGGAATGCAAACTGGTGAAGCCATGGTGGGAAACAGTGTGGAGGTGCCTCAAAAAATTAAAAATAAAATGTCCATATGATCCAGTATTTACCTGAAGAATACAAAAACACTAATTCGAAGGGATACATGCACTCCGATGTTTACAGAAGCATTATTTACAACAGCCAAGGTACGGAAGCAGCCCTACACTGAATAAAGCCAGGTGCCCACTGGTCAAGGAGGAAACAGATACTGGGCACATTTATCAATATCATTGGTTATCTGGCCTGTGAATCATGCATCCAAATGGCCATTCCCCATTTTTTTCTATGTGGGCCACAAAAGAAATTTTGTTCTGGAATCCAATAATAATGAAAACAAAGACCCTAAATGCAACACAGAAGCATTTCAGAAACAGTTTCAATTGCTTCATCAGGCCGTATTTTTACGCCTCCAAGTTGAAGACCTAATGATCTAGCACGTTTCAGGGACTTCACAGGAAATCTACATGAATCATGACATGAATCACATCCAAAATGTGTTTGTGAGGGACTGGTCTCACAAGGTTGAATCAAGATCTTGATCTCCAGAGAAGAAAGAGTCTGAGACAGGTTCAAATGTGGGACAGGTACTAGCTAAAAATATCTGAACGAGAAGCCTGTGACTATAATAATAATTACCCGTGGAAAAGCTCCAGCGACATTTGCTGTAAAGAGACAAACTTGCTGACCAGTCTCCATTAGTGACAGATTCTCTCTGTGAGGATCCGTGGTGGGGACGCTCCAGTTTTAAAGCTTACCCGAAGCACATGCACGCCTTCTGAGTTTCTGCCTACCTCTTTCTACGTGGCTTCTAGAAGCTCGACGGAATGAACCTCCCCTCCAAGCTTTCACATGAAGCTAAGTCTCTGGGACTAAGAGAAAACAACTGGACAACCTCAATTCGTCCTCATTCCTCTCTTCAGACATCCGTTGTTCCGGTTCTGAACTACTCTCAGAGAGTGGGCTCTTCTTACAGAGGTTCTGCCGAGCGACCAGAAACCACAGAAAGTGAAGAATGACAAAAATCTGTGGATTCAAAAGGAACGACCACACAGGTTCAGTGCGGGTGTCAGACACGTTAGCACAAATTACTTCTAGCTCCCTTATCCACATCGTGTCATTTCACTCACAGAACCGACAGAACCTTTTCTGAGTAGTTCTACAGGAAACTGAAGTCGCGTTGCCAAATCAGGTTTCAACAGAGAAGAGCCAGCGGCAAGGACCACGCTCACTGCTTTTCCCAGAGAAACGACCAGTGAAGACAGGTAAGGCAGTTTTGCACTTGAATCGTGAACAACTAATGTACCCTGCCTGTTTCCTACTTGCGCCTTTATACTTTGCAAATACTAAAAAAGGATGCATTTCTTCAGTAGGTGGACAGAGAGAGAAGCTGTGGTACATCCAGACAATGGAATATTATCTAGTGCTGAAGAGAAAGAAACTGTCAAGCCGTGAAAAGACACGGAGTTCTCCTGAAAAAGCTACATACTGTATGATTCTAAGTATATGACATTTTGGAAAAGACAAAACAAGGGAGACGGTGAAAAGATCAGTGGTTGGCATACTGCAGTGGTGGGTACATGTCATCTGACACTGTCCAGACCCACAGCATGTATGGCATGGAGACTGAATCCTAATGTAAGCAAACGATGGACTCTGGTTCATGACGATGTATCAATGCAGGTGCACGGATTGTAGCAAATGTACCCTGGGTGAGAGACGTTGATCGCCAGGGAGGCTGTGCATGTGTGGGGGCAGGGGTATCTGGGAACTCCCTGTGCCTTCTGCTAAATTTTGCTGTGAACCTAGAACTGCTCTTAAAAAAAAAAAATTTTTTTTCATTAAAAAAAAAAGTTAAAAAAAAAAAGTATCTTTCACAATGGAAGCAGTGAAGGGTGAATATAAGAATTACATCGACGCACAGGCCACAGATTTCATGACCACACATCAAGCATTAGAAATGAAAGAAATAACATCTGCGAGAAAACAGTCTTACTGATTTTATGCACGCTTTCAAGAGGACGTTAAATTTACCTATTTACAAAAAAGGAAAAACATTTAGAGAAATATTAGGTTATTAGAATATGTCTGACCTTTCATAGGGTTATCAAGAAGGAGTTTAAAGGTTTCTTCAATTTAGGCAAATTGACTCATTATAGCAGGCAGGATATTATGTTACTTAAAGAAGTAGATTAAGGATTTTATGAGACAAGGTTCATTTCCAATTATGTTCAACATTAGAAGAAGCACTATTAGAACTTTTATTTCATTTAGCCTGAGATTTCCACACATATTATGAAGTTCAAATTGGTTCTAAAGATAATGCTTTTTATGAAATAAAAAAAAACGGATAATGAATGTAGTTCTGATTAAATCCTTAATCATCCTGTACACTAGAAATTAAATTCTGAAAAAGGAAACAAAGCCAGAGTAAAAAAAAATTAGCACCCTTAAACGCTGACACCACGTAAAAGTCAAAGATTTTAAGATCTGAAGGAAAATCGTGTAGAAATTACCCAGTCAGTGTGTGACCCGTAAACTGGAGTAAACCGGACACAGAGCGCATGAATGATGAACACAGGGTCATTCCACCACCCACGGGGAAAGTCAGGTTGAAGACCCACGGCTCCCGTGCCCATCTCCCACCTTGCCCATCCCCTGGTGTTCAATGTCAGGGACGGAGGGAAACCAAACCTTCCTCCTTGCTTGCTGCCCAATGGAAAATCTACCTCCCGTGCCACTTTTGCCTTTATAAAATCAGGTCTTAGGTATTTTTTTCTTATACACACACATACATCTTTTATTTATATAGTCATGACTCAATAAAAAATGTTGAATATGGGCTTTTCAATATTCTTCAACACTCGCGGCACTGCTTAACTTCTAAAAAGTATCCACTCTGATGCCTGTATCACATTGAAAAATTTTTTTTTAAAAAAAGGAAAGAAAAGCAGACGCACCAAATAATATGTGTCTTAAAAAAGAAACCTAACCCCTCCCAAATCTCTACGGGGGCACAACCCGAAGGGCCCCCGCGTACGGAAGTTCAGCCCCCGCATACTTACTTCTCAGGCTCCCCAAGCTGGGCGCGGGGTGGGTGCGGGGGGGCAGCGTGCTGTGGTAGGGTGGGGTGGTGCTGAACAGAATGTCGTTGGGCAGGGCTTGGTCAAGTATTGAGCTTCGCGAACTGCCAAAGGAAGACCCCCTCCGATTGCTGCAGATGCTCTCATCCGAGAGGGTGCGGTAGAGTGAGCGTCTTGGAGACAGGTTCCCATAGAACGAAAACTAGGGTGGGGGGGAGAAGGGGGAAGACAGACACAAAAGAGTTGAAAGCATGGAATTTCTCTGACTAAATCCAGCAATACAAGTACCACCGTGATAGCATCTGAGTTCTCCCTAGGCAGGCAGGCAGGCATCAACCGTTAGCTCAGGAATGCTAAACCAGGCACGTGGGTCATCTAGGCAAACACACCAGGGCTCTGGGGCTGTTACTGGATTTGAATGTTTTCCTCCTTTGACATTCTGTGAACTACTATCATGAATTAGACAAGGGCAGCTTTATTAATTCTGAAATGTTAAATGGAACCTCCATAACCTTATAACACCGCCAGGTCCTGGAAATCTAGAAGGTTGCCATTTCGGGCACAGTTACGCAAAAGCACACATAGCGTGGGCTTGATCTTAATTTGAAATGACTACGTTTTAATATCAGGCAATTTCTGTATCAATCCACTGCAATGTGAGGTTCAATCTCATCCAAAAAAAAAAATAAAATAAAACCAATTTTGAACACTGAGGCTCTCTAGGCCACACAAGCAGGTTCAAGAAGCAGTGGTTATCAGTCCAGTAAAATCTTGTCTACTTAAAAGTGATCACCCACAGAGGTCTACTATAATTGTTGAAAATGGAGTTATGGTAATCGATTATTACCGGATTTAAGGGAACCACTGAAATTATTGTGTTAACTCGCAGACAGGGTCGGGAGAATTCTTACTCAAGAAGCAGTAGTCAAAATACTCAAAAAAATTAAATCAGATCTGACTTTCCAACTTCGTCTTCTGCATACCGAACCACATTCCTTTTATATAAACAATAGTAAAAGCCAGAATGTTTGCATCAAACAAACACAGAAATGGCTATTTACATTTGTGAGTGCAGCGAGAAAGCTAAACATATTTCTATTGTATGCGTTCCTTCCATTCTGTCTGGTCTGTCCAACTGGAATGTGTGTCGACTACAAAGTTGAATTTACACCATGAAAGGAAGGTGATTCGTCTTAGAAGCGGGGGTGGGGGGAACCCCACGTCAAGGAGAGAAGTTCATTTCTATGAAAAGAACAGCTATCTGCCCCTTTTTACAAGTCTGCACCCAAGCTTATACAGTACCGTATATATGATTTGATACAAGTTTAGAAAAAAAAAAAAAAAAGAGGCTCATTATGATCGAGTTCTTCTGGGATTCCCTCTTCACACACACCAGCAGGTTCTTCAGAACATGATTACAGGCGCATTAGATTAAAGCAGCTTTCAGGTAGTATCTAATTAGAGTGTTATTCTAAGAACACAATTAGGTTAATTGCAGTATTGTTTTATTATAGAGAAGACAGGAGCACACAGACTTGGTGTTTACCCTGAGCCCAGTCAACATGGCGATGCCTCATATGTATATTTATATATATATGTTTTTCTTTTCATTTGGACGAGAGAGAGCACTGGATGAGAAGGGAGAAGATCTGACTTCCATTCCTGACTCTGACACCCTACATTTATATGAACTTTCACCACGTAGGGACCCAGGCACTTGCAAAAAGAGGAGACTGAGCTAAATGACTGGCAGGTTCTTTCGAATCCTTTCTGTTACGTAACCAAGTGGTTTAAGAGACCGTAATAACAGCGAAGCTACAACTTGTTAACAAGAAGTGATCGAACGTTAGCGGGGGACTACTACGTGACGAATGAAGGTGTGCCACCGAACGTGAGGTTGGCTTAGAAGACGGACACATGGCCTTCCCTTGGGACTGACGGCGTGCTGCATGCTCCGTCATATTTACAGTGCCCGGCTTGGAGCAGAGGACAGATTTCTGTAACAAGTCAGGTAGTATGGATTTCATAGCTACTGCCTCTGATCACCCAGAATGTACCGGTGCTAAGAGGCTGCGCCTGTGTTATTTCTTCTCTCTGGTACACGTTTCACGGTCTCCTTTTTTCGGAGGACGACCCTGGGCCGGGAGGTCAAGTCACTTGCACAGAGTCACGTGGCTGCTTGTCACCGGAGCTGGGATTTTCGGCCAGGCCTGCCTGCCCCTTGTCCTCTCCATCCATGCTAGAAAGTTGCCCTTCCTCACCTCCCCCGGGGGCTTGCCCTGCTGATAGAAAAACCCCCTGAAAACGGTCAGCCATGCACAGAGTACCAGGTAGAGTCATGACAGAGAACGCACGAGGCGGGACTCTGGAAACTTCCGAGCCTCTTTCGACTTTTCTTCGGTATTTCTGGTAACTGCAAAGCCTCATGAAAGTCGCTAACCTTTCTTCTCCCCTCCTCCACTAACGGACTGTCAGGAAGCATCAGTTTCAGAAAATCTTCTTTGGACAGAACATGTTGAGTTTCTGCAACAGCATCCCCCACCACGGTCTGGTGCTGCGTTGCCGTGGACAGGATCTCCATCTCACCATACAGCCTGTTGCACAGAAACAAAGCAGAGGGGAAGTTAAGAGGAGGGAGGGGTCAGCCCATTTGTAAAACGCGTGTAGCCCGAAGGATTAAAATCCGCCGATTCCACCACCACCTACTCATACGCGCGATTCTTAATTATGGAGTCAGGTCACTGCCGCGTTTGCTCCAGACCCCCATGTCATTTTACACGTGTGAAATGAGCTCAGCTCTAAAGGTAGATTTCTGAATAATTCAGAATCAAGTCAGGTCCCTGAAGCCCCGGATGGGGAAAAAAAATATAGCCTTTTTTTTTTTTTTTAAGGCCGTGCTTTTTCTTTTCCCAATCTGTCAGAAAACACACTTTCAATAATTCATCAGAGATTATCATATGTCCTTTGCAGGAACACCTCCTTGCGTTTCTCAGAAAACTCGAGAGAACCCTCCTCTCGCAGGTAGACAACCGCGCTGCCCCATCTCACCCGGGTGACACAGAGAGAGGCACCCGAGGGAGCCTGAAATTTAAGAGTAATCGATTCAGGCGTGTGCCAAGCACGTTTTATTATTGGCAATTCCGCAAGGCCGTTTGGATAAATAAGGCAGCTGTCTCCCTTAATTATCAGGATGTAAAAATGTATTTACGAACAACAAAAGACTGTCTAGCGGAATTACTGTTTTCAGCTCTTTTCCAGGGAGAAAACCAGGGACTCGATTTTTAAAAGTTTACTCTGGAAATTCAATCCGAGGAAGCGAACATTCCGGAGGACACAGTGAATCATCAGTGGCTGTACTGTCAGCAGTGAACGGTCCTTGCCACATGACCTGAAATGCAACGTTCTAGGAATCCATGGCCCAGGGCCACAGGGCGACAGACCTGTCTGTTATTGTCATGTGTCACTGAGATGACTATTTGAGAGGCGAGGCCATCTTGTCACAGTCCGACAGCTCACTGGGAAATTACCAGAGTAAGGAACTCACGCGGACGTGCTCAAAATTAACAGCGATTATCTGGAAGTCTCTCTGGCTTTCGCTTTGTTGCTGAGGTAGGTCAGGTTGGGTCAAGGAGGGTTCCACAATGTGATGTTAAAGAGGTAACTGGAAACTTCAGAGTTTTATCTTTTGTGTACAACGGGACATTGACGTTCTCTAATCCTTTGTGGCACAAACGCACCGGACTTGGCCCATCCGTTTCAAAGCATCTTTCGGCGATAAGATGGGATGCTGTTTCTGCCGTCTGCAGGTGTTCTAGATTCATTGCTTCCACATTACAGTGTGTTCCCTTGTTTTAGGAGCACTCGACTTAGCTGGACAAGTCCTGGGGTGCCTGCCGCGCCCCCCCCCCCCCCCACACACACACAGGACGGGAATGACACAGCACGCAGAGATCCGGCCCGGGTTCAAATCCCAGCACTAGCCTCGTGTGATGCGGGGAAGTAAAGCTTTGTCGCCCACATGCCCAGACCTCCTCCTCACGATGCTCCTGACTCTGCCCTTCTTTTACTGAGAGTCCGTGCCTTCAAACCTGTGTGTTCAAATGCACAAACTCTGGGGGGGCTCGGGAGAGCAAAATGTCCAAATGGGCACCTGTCATCCTTCCCTGACTCTTAAAGAGAGCCCTCAAACAGTGCTTTCACACAGAACTCAGAAGGCTCCGGATGAATTTGTGTGAGGCGCTCAGGAGACGTATCAATAGGCAGAAATAGTTAGAAATCTGCATTTATGGGGGCGCCTGACTGGCTCAGTCCGTAGAGCAGGTGACTCTTGATCTTAGGGTTGTGAGTTCAAACCTCACGCCGGGTACGGAGCCTACTTAAAAAAAAAAAGAAAAAGGAAAGAGAAATCTGCATTTGTGGGCACAAAGTGTGGCTATCACTATTGAATTCCTTTCTAAATACCTCATTTGCAATTATTGACATGATGGGTTTTGTGTGTTTTTTTTTTTAAACAAAAAGACTCCATGTTCAATTTCAGCCCTAAAATGATTTTTAGTTTAGAGAGCAGTAGCAGGCTCTCCATATTTAAAAAGCGGGATCATTTTTTTCCGGGAAAAAAGTGGTGCCAGTTCATCAACCAAGCTGAAGACGTAAAAGAGCTCTGTGGAAATCAGGGCAGCCCCCCACGCGCCCTCCACACGTGACGATGCTGCAGGCACAATGGCTTCACAGTTTAGTGCATGGGAGTTTCTTTTTTCTTAAGGCTGTCCTTTTATTTTTTTTTATTTTTAAAAAATGCTTATTGATTTTGAGAGAGAGAGAGAGAGAGGGCATTCAAGTGAGATGAGTGGGGGAGAGGCAGAGAGCGAGGGAAAGAGAGAGACTCCCAAGCAGGCTCCGTGCGGTCAACCTAGAGCCTGATGTGGGGCTCGATCTCCCAAACTGCAAGATCATGACCCGAGCTGAAATCCAGAGTCGGATGCTCAACTGACTAAGCCACCCAGGCTCCCAATGGCTGTCCTTTTAAAAATAAGGAAACAGGCGTGCCTGAGCGGCTCAGTTGGTTCAGCGTCCGACTTTGGCTCAGGTCATGATCTTGCAGGTGTGGGTTCGAGCCCCGCGTCGGGCTCTGAGCGGACAGCTCGGAGCCAGGAGCCTGCTTCGGATTCTGTGTCTCCCTCTCTCTCTGCCCCTCTCCCGCTCATGCTCTATCTCTCTTTCTCTCTCTCAAAAATAAATAAAAAAACATTCAAAAAAATTTTAAAAAATAAAATAAAAAATACGCAAACAACGAAAATAGCTCTGACCATCCTTGTTTTGCGTTCTTGACATGTGATTTCTTTAACTTGTCTCTTCAGAGAGATATCAGAGCTTCCACAGGTGTTATAAAACGGATTATCGGCATCTTTTTTCTCTTTTTCAAGAGGCACCTCACGTCCCTCCCTACCTGACCCCACAAAACCAAACAACTGGAAGGGAAATCAAAGTCATGTTCAAATTGGGTAGAATACTTTCTCTCTGATGGTGTCACACAAGTTTAAGAAACACTCAGGGACACTGGGGGGGATTCGAATCGCCCTTGAACTTGTTTATTTACAGACTCTATCCTCACACCGTCAACTGCCCATGACCGTGACTTTTCTATTGCAGGCAGTTTTCTGGACAGAAGACCACAGAACAGGGATTTCTCTCACTTTTCAAACACGAAACTCAAGGAAAGAGAAGACTTTGAAAGAGAAACGTAAATGCCAACATTTAAGAAGATGTACAAGGATGTTTCTAGGTTATTCCTTCTTAGAAAATGTATTTCTGTCGAGGGGAAAAATGCATCCGCTTAGTCCGTCCCCAAAAGGTGTGTGAGGTTGGGTAGAGAAGAGCCACTGGCCACCTTACCCCTGACACTCGGTCACTTCGGGTTCCTCGGGCGGCGGGCTGCCCTCCGATTTCTTCCAGCCGATGACATACTTGCTCACTGCCCCTTGCCTGTGGTAGGGCTTGGACGCGGACCCGGGGACCTGTTGGGCGCTGCTGTGGGACACGATGTAGACTTTGGACGTATCCAGAGACCCACTATTTTTGGAACAGTGAGCGGAAGGGCTTCCTGAATGGTGTGAACCGCTGAGGAGAAGAGCAGACAAATGCTGCGATACAACCAGATTTCATCAGTGCCAGCACGCTGCTGGACTCAGCCGCTCCCCCTCCCCCGCCCCCCCCCCCCGCCCCGCCTCACTGTGCTCCCCCTCTCCCCCCCGGAACAAAATCGGGCCAAGCAGGCAGACGGGGCGGTCCTTCCACCGTGGGCCTGGTTGGGAGTGCCTGATTTTCCCAGCGCCGACGATGCTCACGTGCACACGGTAGGCCTGTGGCTGGAAGGATGTTAAAAACAATCAGAGGAAAATCAGATATAAACATAAGCAACATACTTAAAACCGATGCGCCGAAAGAGAGGAAACCCAAAAGAACGTGCTCAACGTCAAGTGCTGCCAGGGAAAATGCCGACGCAAACCACGACAAGTACGCGGCACGCGCCCCGCGCTGGCAGGAATGGGAGCGGCTGGTAAGGAGTGCCCGCCTGCCCGCCGTGAGAAGTGAGGCAGACGGTTTGGAAACCAGTCTGGGCACGACCCGTAAAGGTGTGCACCTGTGTGGCACACGACCCAGCAATTCCGCTCCTGAGCGTGCGCCCTGGATAAACCCCTGCACATGTGCAACAGGTACCCATGGCGATAGGCGGACTGATCGTCACAGGTCCCCGATTCCCCCCACCTGGATCGTCAGTAGCGAAACGGACGGCCAGTCGATGAACAAGAATGGATAAAGGGAAGACTCTGTGAACAAATGAACTGAGGTTGCCAACACCTTGGGTGAACCTCACAGACGTCACGTAGAAAAAGCAGCAAGCCACAAAGAATACGTCGCACGGTTCCATGTTTTTTTTTTTAATTTTTTTTAACGTTTATTTATTTTTGAGACAGAGAGAGACAGAGCATGAACAGGGGAGGGGCAGAGAGAGAGGGAGACACAGAATCGGAAGCAGGCTCCAGGCTCTGAGCTGTCAGCCTAGAGCCCGACGTGGGGCTCGAACTCACGGACCGTGAGATCGTGACCTGAGCCGAAGTCGGCCGCTTAACCGACTGAGCCCCACAGGCGCCCCCGGTTCCATGTTTAAATAAAGTTTACAAACAGGCAAACGGGACAAAGTTGCTCAGGAACGCAGGTATTCAGTTTGGAAAACAGTGAGGAGAGGCGAGGGGAGGGGGACAAGGAAAGCGGGCTAGAGGCTCCCTCCAGGGAGAAGAGAAGGGCATGGGAGTGGGTTCTGACACCGCAAGGCCAACTCCGCATCTGGGGGTCATATGCGCGTTTGCTGCGCGATCACGTGACCCAACAACAAACTAGGACTGAAATGAGGAATCCCTAAATCACAACAAAAATTGTTTGAAGTCAGCAGTCGAACTACTAAGGCCAGAGGGACTCCCTGCTGACAGTATAACCCGCCCATAGAAATAGAAAAGCCTACAGATCTTTTTTAATTCAGGAAGAACTGACAACAGAAAGTTTCGTGACAAATGACAAACTGCAGTGATAGTGCCAGAATTCAGAAAGCAAGGAGGGCTTCACTTTCGGGAAAGTTGACACGCCAGGGCCCTCTGAGGACCCCGGGGCCGGACTGGCTGTGTCTTCATGCTAACTCCCGGGTGAGACCCGGGGAGGCTTTCTGAACCTCAGTTTTCTCATCTGTGAAAGGGGCTGTAACAGGGCCTCCCCTCAAAGGACTGCTCCAAAGACCATGTTAATATTAGCGAAGCACTTACAACAATACATGCCACAGAGTAGGCATTACAAGAAGGTCAGTTTTTGTTAGTGATGCACGCAAACGAGTTGTCCATAAGTAGGAGTACTTGCTATTCAAAGAGTTTACCGTAGGGCTCCCTGGGTGGCAGGCTTTCTGGTAGGATGAAATATTAACCTTATTCCGAAACCCGATGAGCGCTACCTTTCGGAAAACCCTGTGTATAGAGTTAAGTATCCTACAAGGTAGGAAGTAAAAGAAAAAAATCAAAATGAGGAATGGTTATTAAAATGGGCTTTTTATAAACGTTCAAAAGGAAAGAGGGTAACAAAATAAACCAACTCACTTTGGAGGGTTTACGTGTTGGAGGCACTGTGGTATATGAAAAATTAAAAAACAAATAAAACAGGGGCGCCTGGGTGGCTCAGTCAGTTAAGCGTCTGACTTCGGCTCAGGTCATGATCTCGTGGGTCACAAGTTCGAGCCCCGCGTCGGGCTCTGTGCCGACAGCTCAGAGCCTGGAGCCTGCTTCGGATTCTGTGTCCCCCTCTCTCTGTCTGCCCCCCCCCACCCGTGCTTGCACTCTCTCTCTCTCAAAAATAAATGAACATTTAAAAAAACACAAAGAAAATGCCTCATTTACTACTATGAAGTAACTTAGCTACGGGGTTGGGTCTGGTGTTCCTTAGTGTGGCTCAAAACTCCTTCAATCTGGGCTCTAAATCATGGACTCTGGGGGAAGATGTGTCACTGCCTTCCCATGCCCCGAGCTACCCAAGGAAGAAGCAAGGAGCACTGAGAAAGGGAGCTTTGAACTCTTTCCATTTACCGGGTATACACCCGGGGATACGCTCCCAACATATGGGGTCTGTAGATGGAGGCCTGGAGATTTCCACCTAAGCTGCGAATTTTGAGAAACTTCAGATCGACGGATAAGGTATACAAATAGTAGAAACACATCCCTATATCCTTCACCTACATTCACTGTTACTATCTTACTACATATATCCCTCTCTGAACCATTTGAGAATTGGTGGCAAACTCTCTATCATACTCCTATATTTTAGAAAATTTTGTTAATGTTTATTTTTGAAGGAGAGAGAGACAGAGTGTAAGTGGAGGAGGGGCAGAGAGAGAGAGAGAGAGACAGAATCTGAAGCAGGCTCTAGGCTCTGAGCTGTCAGCATAGAGACCAACGCGGGGCTCGAACTCACGACCCGTGAGATCATGACCTGAGCCGAAGTCAGACGCTTAACCGACTGAGCCACCCAGGCACCCCACCAATATAAAATATTTAAACACTAAACTCTAAGAGCAAATTCACCAAATCGATTTGATGAGCAACATGGCAAATATCTATGCTTAGCAGCAGTGACATCATTATCAAAGTTTTCTCTGAAATGGGTAAATATTCTAGAATGTTGGCAGTAAGCTTTTCATGAATCCTTGCCTTCTAGACTAAAGTTCTTATTTTAGAGTTTCACCCGCCAGATTCCCATCACTGCTACTAAGAGAAGGGTATGAATAATGATATACAAGGGATGCTATGAGCCATTCTGCAGGAGAATCCAGAACATGAAATTATTATTATTTTTTTGCAGTTGACTTATTTCACTTTGCAGAACCTTGGTTGGGCTGATACAAATCCTGCTTTGTGTTCTGAGCTCTTACCTAAGCGCCTTCCCCTGGCAGAAAAAAACGGGTTTGCTGAACCAAAGGTCTGAGCAGCAGAGAAAGCAGGCTGCAACCCCTGGGGTCCCATCTTGGATGACCTCTGCACACCCCTCCCCCCACCTGTTTTTGTCCTGCGCCACGGAAGCTTGTCTTAAAGAGTTTGAAGTCCTCTGTCTCCCTCCGCACAGTCCTGCGATCCTACCACACACACAACTCTGTGCTTCTTTCCTCCCGGACGTCTGCTGGGAAGTTAAGTGTGTGAGCGCTGGCGGGGGGAGGGTGTGGCGGTCGTGCAAAAAAGCAGAACTAGAGTATTAAGTGCGTGCCACGCACTGATCGGGCCTCCTGAAACTGGGAACTGGGAGCAGCCGATCCCAGGTGCGCCCTACTTCTCTAGCAGAAATCCCCAGTGGGTTTATGAACTCAATCGGTAAGGGGTTACCCAGCCCTCCTCGTCTCCCACGTATTCCAAGGCCTACCCTGTGCAAAGCAGTGCAGCGGGTGCTGTGGATACCAAGTGAACGAGGCAGGCCAAGTGCCTTCTGGCCTCCAAACAGGACGCTCCGGTGAGGGGAGGCAGAGCTAAGTTCTTATGCGGGGGGATGCATAATAGGCCCAAACCATTTCAGCTCTGGGTGAGGGCTAAAAAGAAAGTAAAACACGGGATGGGGTACAGAGGGCATGGGGGCCGGGCTGTGATCTTCGCCAGGTGCTCAGCCCTGGTGTCAGCCCCTGCCCAGGTTTATTCTGCTCTTTCTCCTACGTGGGCTGCTCCCAGTCGTAGCCCAGACCGCCGGGCACTGGGCCTCAGCTCCCAGCCCAAAGAGAACCAGAGGAGAAAGTAGGGGGCTGGTGATTTCATCACCACAGACACACAGGCCCTTTAGGGTTTGCAGAATCGGACAGAGATCTTACTGAGCAAAATTCCTTTTCCTTCCACCCTCGGAGACTTTAAATCTCATTTTAAATATTCGAAACGTGAAATATCAGGGCGCCTGGGTGACTCCTGTCAGTTAAGCGTCCCACTGGCTCAGGTCAGGACCTCACAGTTCTGAGTTCGAGCCCCGCGTCGGGCTCTGTGCTGACGGCTCAGAGCCTGCAGCCTGCTTTGGATTCTGTGTCTCCCTCTCTCTCTCGCTCTCTCAAAAATAAACATTAAAATAAATAAGGAAGTGTAAAATATTGATATATTTAATACAAAATTCAAAAACAAAATATATATTTCACATATACATAAAATAACATTTAAAATTTTTAAATATTTTGAATATTTTAAAACCGTCAAAATATTTTAAATCTGATTTTCTCTAGTTCTTCTGCACAGGTCAGAGGACAGACAGGAGGAAGTATTCAAAAGATTCAATTTGCTGACTAAATTTCCTACTGAGCAAAAGCCTACAGTGTAAGTTGAAACGTGGCCTCAGAGTCACCGTCAGCGAAGGACCTCGAGAAAAACCCAGTCAGGTGGGAACGGCTCCTAGTCCCTCAACATATATCATTTCCACAACAGCTGTGGACGCACTCAGTTTAAAGAGGTAGAAAAAAAGGCAAATCCATCAGAAATTCAATCTTGCACTCTCATATACTTTCTAATAGCCTAACCCACTAAATTAACGGATGGTTCAGGTATTCAGCAAAATCTCCTTCAAATCCTATAAATATCCCTACCTCTATTTACAAATGAAGGTGCTCTGAGAAGCAGGTTCCACAGAAATTTTCCTTAATAGTACAACACAGTTCCATCTGCGATGCCAATTACATTTGTCTAACAAGGTATCGCGAAGTCAGCCGTGTCACAAGTCTCGTCAGCTCTGAACGAGACATTAGAAGCGGGTGGAATCCCGAGATGATTTCTGTAAGTATGGCCGATTTTCAACTGTCCCTGAAATTAGGATAGGAATAATGCAGGTAACCGAAGTCACTGCTAATACTCCTATATTATTTATTTATTCCTAAACATATTTTAAGTCAAATTAGTAAAGAGAACTGGTAAACAGTGGTAAGAATGTCTATCTTGAAAACAATCTCCGCATCCTACGCTCCATCTGCCTCCGTAGAAGACGGGAGTATGGGGTAGATGGACAGTTAGAGGACTCCCCTGCCTGGCATCTGCCCCCTTCTACTGGTGTAACAATACCCCGATTTCTTCCGGGGAAGCAGCTGTCTTCACCACCTCTCAGCCGCCTCCTGCCTCAGACAATGGTGCCCCCTACCAGGGTGGTGAAAGCCAAGGGAATGTGAGGAGATACTTGGGGGTGGGGGGGGAGAGTTTCTGCTGAAACTAGACAAGAACCACACTTTCTTCCTGTGGACAAAAGAGCGTGAGCTCGGGGGGCCTACAGGCGACACGGCCAAATTCAGCCAAGAGGATCCCCCCACCATGATTTCGGGGCCTATCACGTCAAGCCTAATGATGGGGGCAGTCCAGTCTTGGGTGGTTATCAAGCGAGCTGTAGCAGCACCTTGACGGTTCTGGACTTTTCTGTTACATGAGCCACAATACTGCCTTTGTTGTGTGAACCGATTAGTGGGGGGGGGGGGGGGGGGGGTCTTCTTTGACTTGTAACATAAACGCCCTCGAGTGACACACGCGGTAAGTAAGACACCGAGGAAGGTGTTAGCCACAGGACAATAAACGCGGGACCGCAGCAGTGAGTATGTGCGCACACGCGCAAGTTTGACGTAAAGAATTTTCCACGACTTCCGGGGGAGACAGCCGAGATGCTCTGCACGCTGGCACTGAGAACGTGACCACGGCTACTCCTGTTTGTGCCCACTGACTGCGTGTGGGGCTGTCCAACGTGGCTCCCAGCTGAGACTCCGTGAGGTCCCCATCCCCTGGCGGTGGCTGTGTGACAAAGGGAGAAGGTCTGGCGGGAGACTGGGGGGAGGGGGAGGGCAGCAGTGGCCTTGAGAAAGGCTCTGGGGCAAGTCCCACAGTAGCTGGGAGCCGGGTTAGGAAGCCTCGCAGGCAAGAGGGAAATGAGGGTAGCCGGTGTGGTTAAAGTCTGTCCACAGCCACCTCTGAACAAATGGATTTCTCCATCTAGTCTCTGAAGGCAGAAATCAGACTAGATGGGTTTTTGAAATGTACAGACATACGTCTCTCACACATACACGCGCACACACACACACACACAGGAGTTTAAAACCACTCGTAACCGTGTGTTAAACATCTACACCTCAGAAAAGCATCCTGTTAAATGCAGCTAGTCTTCGTTTTAAAAAACCGAACCAATCATCTGAACGAACTTTCGGACCTCGGGTCCCCCCTTGCGGTAAAGGGGACTCCGGGACACAGCTCAGCGGGCACGGCCTCCATCTAAGGGAGCTGCGCACAGCCCCCCGAATTACCGTGCGCTGCAGCCTGAGGGCCGCCTCGCTTGCCACCGCTTCTCCTAAAAGCTTAGGAACAAGCCGAACTGGGAGAGAGGTCAGTGCCTACGGGAGCGAGCAACCGCGCTGTGCAGCCTTCTCTCCGATTCAAAGAGAAGGGTAGCGACACCCCACGCGAGTGACTTCCCGGGGTGCGCATTTCACGGTCGGACCTGAGACGTGAGCCTTTCCTCTGAAGTCACACGGCCGGGCACGCAGGGGGCCGGCCCACGCCCTTCCCATCCCGGGGCCCCTCCCCGCCCCCAGCAGGACCGGGCGGGCCCCCGCCGGTGCCGGCCAGTGGTGCAGGGGCACTGACCTGGAGTGAGACGAGATCTCGCTGAGGTCGCCCACGCTGCCGTCGGCCGCGCTGCCGGCCGGCGCGTAGCCGTGCACCGCGTACATCTTGGCCGCCTCGCCGTCAGGCCCCGGGAGGTCGGCCGGGTCGCCCCACTGTTCGGCGCGGCTGTGGATCACGGCCCTGCCGCCCGCCAGGTGCACGGGGCCCAGGACGGCGGCCGGCATGCAGGGGGCCGTGTCGATGCCACTGTCCGTGGAGGCCCCTTTGATGTAGGTGAGCCCCAGCAGCTCCGGGTCCATCAGGTCCCCGGACCCAAAGTGCTTGTCGTCGCTGTTGCTGGACGTGTTGCTGGACAGCGTGTTGCTGCTGGAGTGACTGGAGCAACTTTTGTCTCCAATCTGGAGAAGAGAGAGAAACGGAGGGGCGTCAGACAGACCCCAGACTCTGCTTCCTTGTGAAACTTCTTCTCGCCCAGACTCACAGAGCTACAGGCCAGAGGATCCCCCCGGGACCCTTTTGACGCGCCCCGCCACGTGAGATGATGAATGGCAGAACTCACTTTTATGGGTTTTTGTTATTGTTTTTTTAGAATTCACTTTTTTTTTTTTATTTAAAAAAAAAATTTTTTTAATCTTTATTATTTATTTTTGAGAGAGAGAGAGAGATAGAGTCTGAGCAGGGGAGGAGCAGAGAGAAAGGGAGACACAGAATCGGAAGCAGGCTCCAGGCTGGTAGCACTGAGCCCGATGTGGAGCTTAAACCCACGAACCGTGAGATCGTGACCCGAGCTGAAGTCGGGTGCTTAACCGGCTGAACCACCCAGGCACCCCTAGAATTCACTTTTTAAAACTCTCCTGGTTTTATGCACAAGTCCCAGACTCCTAATCCGGCTCATAACTCATCTTAAGTTAAATGGGAATCTCCTCAAGCCTTTGTTCGATTCTTCGTGCGTGAAGCATGAAAGTGTTGCCGCGGTGTCACCAACCGGAAAATAATCAACAAACGTTACACAAACCGGGGAGGCGCATGGAAAATTAGCACAAAGAGGGGAGCAGTCTTTTACCAAGAAAGCTCTCCTGTGACAAATTGCAGTGCCAGCCCCGGGTTCGGGCACAAGACCCGGGTTTGAATCACAGCGGTGGGATGGTGTCCAGTCACCTAGCCCCTCCCTGTGCTCACAATACTGAGCTCCGATGATTAATGCGTGGGCCCAGTGAGATAATGCACGGCCGCACGCTGCCACCGCGAAGCGCAATCTAATACAAGTGACTTCTCTGAGGGAGCCGGAGTCACCGTATGCCCCCGGTGCTAATGAGAAGGGGCTCTCCTTGCAGTCTCTGCAAGACACAAAGCAAAGAGAGCATCTGACTCAGGGAATCATACCGACTGGCTTCTCTTCAGAGCCTGGGAAAACGGACAAGGCCTGAAGCGGGAGCCAAGGGCTGGGATCATGAGGCCAAGTCATGTCCTGATCTACCTTAAAGTGGTTTGGCCTTTTCTCCTTCCTGCCGTCCGTCAGATCCTTAAGCACACCCCCGTGACCTTTTTAGCACACACTGCCGTTCTCACGTCTACTCCTACCCCTGCCTTCCTAAAGGGGTCTTACACCACCGTCAGAGATTTGTCAAGGTGGAATTCAACGGCTACTGTGAGGCTGGCTCAAGACAAGGCCCTGACATCGCTAAGGGAAGGACGGGCCCATGGGTTCCCCGGGCACTCGGCTGTAGAGCTCGCCAGTGACTCCTGAACAAAGAGGGAAAAAGCAGCTCAGGTCAGGAAATGATAAAATTTCTTCACCTGCGAGCTCTCAAAATTAAGCTAGTTTCAAATGTTGGCTTTTTTTTGGCCAACGGCCAACAGGTCACGTTTTCGCATGTGACAGGAAGTTCTGCCTCACTGAGCTACGGCCGCCTGAATGGAACGGCATGTGCTAATGCATGGAACGGCATGTGCCAATGCCCGGGAGCCCATGCCGGGCGCTCTGGAGCACTACCTGTCAGTCCTCGCTGCTGACCGCTAGTCAGCGGCCACGAGTAGTACCGTGAATCATTACGCGGCCAGTATGGGCAGGGTATGCTGCTTTGCACTTTCTGGCACCGCCCACAAGGGCGTAAACCGTTGACCATAAAAACAGGACTGTGGTTTAGTAACCGCGATGCCGGATGTCACGGATCGGAAGGCTGGAGGACATAGTCTTGGCTTTGCCAGTAATTTCCCGTGTGGCCTTTCTCTGAGGTTCTTTAGAAATCAACGAGGGAAAAGAAAATGTAACTTATGTATAGATTTGTCTTGACCTCGCCTCCAAGAGACCTGGGAGGTAGACGACCTGCGACCGAGTCCCCGGATTCTCACGCGACGTGTGGGGAGATGCATGAGGCCGGCCACGTGAGAGGGGCGTTTACGGACGAAGGACTTACGTGGGAAAGCTTGTTGGGGGAGTCTTTGCAACTTGAATCTTTCTGCAGGGCTCTTTCCTTATAGGAACTCAGGACTTTGGAGGGTGGGCCATGCCATTTGGTTTCTATCGCATAAAGAGAGAAGAAGAGGAGAATATCTGGTTTTTAGTGTTAACGAGACAGCAAAGCCACACAGAAGCCGAACAAAATGGTGTGGAGACAACGAGCGGGACTGTGGTTCTAGACCCTTCTGGTCTCCCCAACGGATACACCCCCAGGGTGGGCGGGACCACCACCAGAAGGTCAATGTTCCGTTGCCACAGGCACCACAAGCACAACCACCCAGGACGAGGTGCCCCGTGGCGTCGGAAGACCCCGCCGACCACACGGGCTTGCTCCCACGACAGTGCTCACCCAGTGGGCGGAGCCAACGGACGAACGAACAAGTAAACAAGCGACAGGAGGAAGGAGGGAAGGGGGTTGAAGAGCACAGAGGAAGGCCAGTTTACCAGCCGGCTTTCTCATTACCCAGATGCCTGCTTCCTTCCAGCACCTCCTCCCGCTCCCTGGCTCCTTCACACTCCAAAGGGCCCGCGCCCTGGTGCTCGAGCAGCAGGGGAGACTGGCACCTGCAAAGACCACAGAGCTGAGTGGCCGGCCGGCCGGGCATCCGCGGACACATCCCCTGGGGGTGCTGCTCCGGAATGGGGGCGTGGGGGGGAGCCCTCAGCAGAAGTCGTGTGCTGGCCCGGCCCTGCCAGGAGTGCTTCAAGCGGCTGTAATCGGGGACCCTGTGGTGTCACTGCCGGCTCAACAGAGGCACCTGGATGACAGCCATTTACAGACACGAAAGGGCTGCCCATGCCAGGAGGTGGGAGGGCTGGCCAGGGTCAGAAAACCTGTCCCCAGTAAGCCAAGGAGGAGCTCACTGCTTCTGTTTCGTTTTGTTCCGCTTTCCTTCCTGCTGAGAATACATGGAACCGATATTTCTTTATATTAATGTTTTTAAGGGCAAGAAAGTAAGACTGTTTCACTCTAGACTACATCTCTGGACTCTGTGGTATGAAAACCCCAAAGAGGGCAACATAATTCTACAAAAGAAATGAAGGACGGGAAACTTCTTCCTGTTACAAAACGATTCTTACTTACAGAATCTGGTTACAAACATCGACTGCTAAGCCTAAACCAAAGGGATCCAGGGAGAGACATTTCCCTCTGCTTCTGTGAGAGCAGTAACGAAGTTGCTGTTCCCCCAGCAAGACCCTTCTCGACCCTTCTCTGCCCTGGCGGTTCTCTCCTCTCCAGACTCAACTGCAAAACAGTACGTGGCATGGGGCGCCTGGGTGGCTCAGTCGGTCGAGCGCCCGACGTCGGCTCAGGTCGTGATCTCACGGCTCGTGGGTTCGAGCCCCGTGTCAGGCTCTGTGCTGACAGCTCAGAGCCTGGAGCCTGCTTCGGATTCTGTGCCTCCCTCTCTCTCTGCCCCTAACCCACTCGCATTCTGTCTCTCTCTCTCTCTTAAAAATAAATAAACATTAAAAAAAATAAAATAAATAAAACAAAAAAAGCCAGTACGTGCAAAAAGATGCTGTCAGGAACACCACCCTCACCCTTTTCGTCCCTGACTTTGCTGGATGTTTCTCCTGGGTTTCTGTATCTGTCAGTTCAGCAGACCTCGGGCATCCTTGGGCTCGACCTGACCTGCCGGCTCTTGGACACCACACACACACACACACACACACACACACACACACGGACCGGGGAC